>NC_084828.1:72567674-72870705 GCF_033115175.1 Lepus europaeus | reverse complement strand
TCTTATCCTTCTTCGTCCCTCCCCTCCAGTCTGCTGGGTTTTCCCCAATAAACTCTTTCCCTTACTAAGGTGTTCAGTGTGTTTTGCGATGGTATTGCACCCATTGCGCCCCTCCCCCCTTTTTCTTTTTAAAGATTATTTTATTTATTTGAAAGTCAGACTCACAGAGAGAGAGGAGAGGCAGAGAGAGTGAGAGCATTGCAGAGAATACACTTATGAATACCATCAGGCTTATGATATAAGGTTTTTTTTAATTAATTTATTTTTTTAAAGATTTATTTATTTATTTGAAAGTCAGAGTTACACAAGAGAGAGAGAGAGGAGAAGCAGAGAGAGAGAGAGAGGTGTCTTCCATCCACTGGTTCACTCCTCAATTGGCCACAACGGCCAGAGCTGAGCGGATCTGAAGCCAGGAGCCAGGAGCTTCTTCCCATGTCTCCCGGGTGCAGGGGCCCAAGGCCTCAGCTGTCTTCTACCGCTTTCCCAGGCCATAGCAGAGAGCTGGATCAGAAGCAGAGCAGCCAGGACTAGAACTAGCATTCATATGGGATGCTGGCACTGCAGGCGGTGGCTTTACCCACTACGCCACAGCATTGGCCCCAGTGTAGGTTTATTTTTGGTGATGAAGAGTAAAAAATTATAGAATACATTTGCCATGAGTACACAAATGTTTTCCTGGGTCCTGGGTTTTCCCATGAGGTACCTGATACAATTTAATCTCAGTGTCTTTGTCTGCCATGCTCCTATGAGATTGAAGAGTTATCTTTCTAACACTCACATAATTACGTGCAATGCCTGCCCAATCTGCCTATCTAATTGTGGAGAACTGACATCTGGTATGCTCATATGTATATCCCACCAATCCCCTCAACCCCGCAGCACCTCTCAGCACCACTGTTCAGAAATCCACAGAGTTGTGAGTCAGAATTAGATGGGCACAAGGAATGGTGATTATGGGAAAAACAGCAATTACTCTTGGATCTTAGCCCTAATATTTATGCTTCAGGTTTCAGGAAAATACAAGATATACTTGGGTACAGATTATGCCTTTTCCTTTCCTGAAAATAATACTAATTTGTGGGTCAAAATAATCATAAAAATGTTAAGATATTACTCTTCACAAAACCTTATAAGAATTGAGTAGAAGCAAGAAATGAACATTTGTTGTTCCCCTATAATGATCCAGATAAAGAAGAAACTTGTTTATATGTTAACTCCCAGAACAGTTTGGTGGTACAGGTGGCATTTGATTAATTTTGGAGATGAGAATTCTGGCCAAATTTCATATGATTAAAATCTGGAAAAAATATTTCTAGTTGTAAAGCTCAAGAGTGTTTTTACCGGATAACCCTGTCTCCCCAAGAATTTTGTGAACAAGGATGCATGTCAACATAAAAATGTAATTAAAGTCTCTAAGAAAGGCAAACATAAAACATTGTAAGTTTCTGTTCTTTGGGTGAACCTTGAGTCTCAGTGGAATGAGATTACCATCACATTCTTCCCAGGGCAGTTCTTGAGAAAGAAGAGATGGTCTGTGGGTTCATGACGAAAGGGAAAGGATAATGGTTGAGCAGTGGATAGGAAAGAAATTTGGTCCCCTTGATTGTATTGAAAGTTCTCACCTTGTGGCTGGTGCCGGTGCCGGCACACCAGGTTCTAGTCCCAGTTGGGGCGCCGGATTCTATCCCGGTTGCCCCTCTTCCAGGCCAGCTCTCTGCTATGGCCCGGGAGTGCAGTGGAGGATGGCCCAGGTCCTTGGGCCCTGCACCCACATGGGAGACCAGGAGAAGCACCTGGCTCCTGGCTTCAGATCAGCACGATGCGCCGGCCGCAGCGGCCGTTGGAGGGTGAACCAACAGAAAAGGAAGACCCTTCTCTCTGTCTCTCTCTCTCACTAACCACTCTGCCTGTCAAAAAAAAAAAAAAAAAAAAAAAAAAAAGAAAGAAAGAAAGAAAGAAAGAAAGTTCTCACCTTGAAGTTATCCCAACTCTGCCTGAATAACCAAGGCTGTCACAAGGGAGACTGAAAAAGACTGGATACCTCACACTGACGATCATAACATTTCATCATTGGTAAAAATATCCCACAAGGGGCTCATAATATTCCCAGGGACCATACATGACTCTCACATAATGGCAGAGGCTCCCATTCTGAACAGCTTCTGAAGACATTGGAATATGGGCTGGCAAAGCATTTCTGCTCCATCGAGAAAGACATCTTTGTCCAGCACAGAAGCTGATGAAATAGCACTACCTGTATGTACCCTTTTTATTTTTGGGTGTGTGCGTGTGTGTGTGTGAGAGAGAGAGATAGATAGATAGAGAGAGAGAGAAGGTGGAAAGATGAAAGGTTAAGGTAAGATTTAATAGTATCATGTACTTTTCTGTAAAATATGAGATTTGCTAGTTCTATATATTGAAACATGAAATAGATCTCTTTAAAAAGGAAGCAAGCAGAAGATAAAGGTAATTTGATGTTCTAAACTGAACAGAGAATACCATACCCACTTCCCTCCCAGGCTACGTGTAGTATCCTTTGAACATTAGTAGAACTACCACTGGATTTTATGCAGTTCAATTATGCAATGCCAAAACATTTGTCCGGACCTTGCTTTCAACATCGTGTAAAAGCCACAAAGGAAAACAGTGGCTTAGCTTTATTCAGTTGCTTAATAGATATCTAAACAACCAGACAGTGGTTTAGACAAACAGGTACTAGGAGTAGAAATGTAAATTGGTACAATTGTTTTGAAACAATTAAAACATAAAATTGTGCTTTTATTCATCAGTTCATATTATATAACATTCGTATAGAACTAGTCATAAATATTTAAAGGGGTATGTGTGTGTACTTCAAAAAAAATCTATGGAAATGGAAATAAAAAAGTTTATTTGGTGCAAAAAAATTCAAATCCATACATATGAGAGGGTCTTCAAAAAGTTCATGGAAAATATGTGTTATAAAAAGCTGCATGAACTTCAAAATTTCTTGTAACAGAAAAAGTTTACTCTTTTTTCTAAGATTTATTCATTTATTTTGAATGTCAGAGTTACAGAGAGGGAAAGACAGAGATATTTTCTATTCATTTGTTCACTCCTCAGATGGCCACAATGGCCAGTGCTGGGCCACTTCAAATCCAGGAGCCAAGAACTTCATCTGGGTCTCCCACGTGGGTGACAGGAGCCCAGACATTTAGGTCATCTGCCGCTATTTCCCCAGGCCATTAGCAGAGAGCTGAGTAGGAAGTAAAGCAGCCTGGACTTGAACTGGCACCCATATGGCATGCTGGCCTTGCATCAGGCTTTACCCACTGCACTACTATGCTGCCCCCCAATAAACTTACCTTTAATTCCATCTTCCTACAAATTTTCTGAAGTTCCCTTGCATATATGTGTAAATTTTCATTTTTTTAAAACATTGTACTCCCACATACACATGTCTTTGTGTACTTGCAGAAAAAATTATGTGTATACACACACATATAAACATATTCATTCCAGCTTTCATCACTATGGCCAAAATATTATAAAAATCTCAATCAATGAGCAATTAATTAGATACATTTTAAAGAATGACATGGATCTATATTCAGAGGCATATACATTTCTAAAACATTGTTAAGTAAATCAAAACTAAGAACAGATGTATAGTATTGTTTAATTTTGTAACAATTAAAGAAGATATAGTATATGTATATGTATATGTGAGTACACTATTTTACTTAAGCAGAAAGTTGCATAGAAAAAATGGATTCAGTATGTATTAGATTCATGAAAGTATAGATGATTTAAAATTTGTGCATTTTATGTTTCTTTTCATCTTATTTTTCATTATACATATATACATAATTTTATAAACAAAAATATAGACATATATTGATGAAAAATATGGAGTAAGTAAACAAAAAAAAATGCTGCAAGCCATGTCTAGAGAAGCTTTTAAAGCTACTGGTTATAGAAGTACATGGGTAATGCTGTTAGGGTCTCCAGTGTGTACTAAAGAAAACATCACAAAATCTCAAAAGCACAGGTCAAAAATATCTAGGATTTAGAGTTCTTTGACATTTCCCAGTTCTCCCTAAATAATTTTCTGAATCTCTTCATATTTCTCTGTCTTCTCTGTTTCTTGCTGACTCGTCTTCTTACACGGCTCTTGGTGGATCAGAGAATAAGCAGAAAAAATCCCCTGTAAGAACATTGTAAAACTTGGCAAGCAGCAAAGCCACTTAAGATTTTGAGGTTTGTAACCTAGAAGTTGAGGGAGGTTGATGCCATTTCACATTTCTTGGTATATTATGAATATTTAGGATTATCTATTGATGAAATTCTGTATGGTCAAGGTTGCTTAAAAAACTTTCTAAGAATAAAGAGATATATTGTTACTACTCTCTTTTTTAAAATTGAAAAAAACAATTTTTGAGAAACAGAGTTTTCATCCTGTGGTTCACCAGTAAGGGTCCTGGGTGGAAGACAGAAGCAAGAATGGAACCTTGTTCCAAGTTTCCCATGTGGGTGGCAAGAACCCAATGACTTGTGCCATCACTGCTACCTACCAGCGTCTGCATTAGCCAGAAGCTGAGGTCAGAGGCTAGAACCAGATAGCAAACCCAGGTACCCAGTATGGGGCACAGGCATCTTAAACGGTACCTTAACCCCAGGCCAAATGTCTGCCCTGTCTGCCCCACCATTCTTGCTACTTCATTTTTAAGAAAAATGTTTGTTGATTGATTGATTTGAAAGGCTGCGTGTGTGTCCAAACAGCTGGGTCTGGGCCTGGCTGAAGTGCAGAGCCTGGAACCCCATGCAGGTCTCTCGTGTGATTCCAGTACTTGAGCTATTTTCTGCAGTCTCCCAGCATGCACATTAGCAGGAAGCTGAATCAGAAATGGAATAGTGATATTGGATTCACATGGACAATTTTTGGAGTATAATTTCATGAATTTATGTATTTAATGGGCACGATTTTTAAAATTTGAGACATATTCACACTCATGAAACTGTCAGTACATCAAGTTATCTAACATCCCCATCTCCCACAAAAACTTCCTCCTGCTCCTTTCTCCCCTGTTCTTAGGCAACCACTGGTCTTCCATTTGTTCCTATAGATTGATTTGTGTTTTTTATAATAATGTCTCAATTGACTCATTGAACATTCTTTTTGGTTTGGCTTTTCCTACTTATCAGTATGATTCTGAGATATCCATCTATGTTTCCATATGTATCAATAACGTGTTCCCTTTTATTGCTGAGTAGTAATACATATTTAGATATACCATAATTTATTTAAAAATTGCTGGAAATTAAATTATTTCCAGTTCTAAATTATTAATAAATAAAACTGCAAAAACATTCATGTATAAGGATTTATGTAGATACCTGTTTTCATTTCTCTTGTGTAAAGTGCCTAAAACTAGATGACCATATCGTATGGGAGGTATACACCTAACTTTTAAAGAAATTAGCAAACTATTCTTAATAATGACTGTGGCATTTTATATTTCCAATAGCAATGCATTGGACTTACAGTTGTTCTGACCCTGGGCAATCTAATGGGTGTGCAGTGGCATTTCATTGTGCTTTTAATATGCATTTCTCTAATGGCAGATGATATTAAACAAATTCTTATATGCTTAATGGCCATGTGCATATTCCCTTTTCAGTTTTTTTAAATTTGTGTCTATTCTTAGCATGTCCTTCATCTTATTACTGAATTCTATGAATGCTTCATACATTCTACATATAAATTACTTGTCTGATTTATGTGATGCAAATATTTTCTCCCAATATAGGGGCTTATATTTTCTTTTTCTTCATGGAATCTTTTGAAAAAGAAAAATGTCTAATTTTTGCAAATTTGATGTAAAGATCCACTGTTAATGATAGCCAGTATTCTGTAATTAGGTTTCCAAAACTTATCCGTCTTATAAAGAAAGATCTGTACCTTTTTCAGTATTTCCACTTTTCTCCTCCCCTGCCCTTTGGTAACCATCAGTTTACTCTGTTCACATCAGTTTGACTTGTATTCAGATTCTACAGAGTAATATCACATAGTTTTCTTCTTTTTGTGTCTGGCTTGCTTCACTTAGCTTACTGTCCTCAAGGTTCATCCATGTTGCAAATGGCAAATTTTCCTTAATTTTTGAGGCTGAATGATATTCCTGTAAGTGTGTTTCATATCATCTTTATCCATTCATCTGGCAACAGATGCTTGGGTTGTTTCCATATCTTGGTTACTATCTCATCAACGTAGTGATTTATTTCCTTTGGGTACATGTTCAGACTTGGGGTTGCTGAATCATACAGTAGTTCTATTCTGAATTCTTTAAGGAACCACCATACTCTTTTCCTTAATGAATATTGCATTTTGTATTTATACTCATTTTACAAGGGCTCACTTTTCTCCACATTCCCACCAATATTTATCTTCTGATATTTTGATAATAGCAATCCAACAAGAATAAGGTGATTTGCATTTCCCTGCTGTTAAGCACTCTCCCATGTACCCATTGGTCATTTATATGTCTTCTTCAGAAAAATGTTTTCTCAAGGTCTTTGCCCACTTTAATAGTGTTATTATTATTGTTTTGCTATTGCATTATATTAAATTGTTACATTTTGGATATTAATTCATTATTGGATATGTGGCTTGTTTGTATCATCTCCCATTGTGTAGGTAGCCTTTTCATTCCATTGTTTCTTTTACCAAGCAGAAATTCTTATTTTGATGCAGTTTCACTTGCTCTTTTTGCTTTGGTTGCTGTGCTTTTGGATATCTATTAAATTCATAATTATGTTTGAAGTCAGGTAGGAGAAATATTTCAACTTGGCTCATTTAAAAAAAAAATCACCTGGACTTTTCTAGAACCATTGCATTTCCATATGAATTTTAGAAATAATTAGTCAATTTCTGCATGAACAATCTGCTGGAACTAAGTATAAGATTATATAGACTGGGGGCTGGCACTGTGGTGGAGTAGACTGAGCCTCCACCTATAGCGCCAGCATCACATGTGGGCATGGGTTCATGTCCTGGCTGCTCCTCTTTCAATCCAGCTCTCTGCTTATAGCTTGGGAAAGCAGTGGAAGATGGCCCAATTGCTAGGACCCCAGTACATGTGGGAGACTTGGAAGAAACTCCTGGCTTCAGATCGGCCAAGCTCCGGCCACTGCAGCCATTTAGGGAGTGAATCAGCGGGTGGAAGACCTTTCTCTGTCTCTCTCTCTCTCTCTCTCTCTCTCTCTCTGTAACTCTGCCTCTCAAATAAATAAATAAAATCTTAAAAATAAAGATTACATATATTCCAAACACAAATTTTGGGAAAAATAACATCTTAAAAACATTGAGTCTGGGCTGGCGCCGTGGCTCAATTGGCTAATCCTCCACCTTGTGGCGCCAGCACACCGGGTTCTAGTCCCAGTCGGGGTGCCGGATTCTGTCCTGGTTGCCCCTCTTCCAGGCCAGCTCTCTGCTGTGGCCAGGGAGTGCAGTGGAGGATGGCCCAAGTGCTTGGGCCCTGCACCCCATGGGAGACCAGGAGAAGCACCTGGCTCCTGGCTTTGGATCAGTGTGATGTGCCGGCTGCAGCGCGCCGGCCACGGCGGCACTTGGAGGGTGAACCAACGGCAAAAGGAAGACCTCTCTCTCTGTCTCTCTCTCTCTCTCACTGTCCACTCTGCCTGTCAAAAAACAAAAAACAAAAAAAAACATTGAGTCTGATAGTCAATGAACATGGTCTCTCTCTCCATTATTTAGATTTTTTAAAAAGTTTCTAAGAAAAATGTTGTTTTTGTGTAGAAAAAAGTTGGACCCACTTTTGTATGTTTTTTTCCTAAGTGTGTTCTTCTTTTGGGTACATTATAAATATTAATTTCAACTTCTTTTTTCCCTAATTTATAAGAATACAATTTTTTACATTATCTTTGAATCCTTTGATACAACTAACTTCATCCATTTACTCTAGAAATTATTTTATGGTTTTCCTGGATTTTCTATGTAAATTATTTGATTGTCAAATAGGGACAGGATAACCTTTTTCTTTCCAATAGTATTACCTTTCCAAAAAAGATAAAAGAAAACCAAGTCTTCTACTTTCTCCTGATTCACTGAGACTTTTGAAAGCATTAAGATTTGAATTTTGTGAAGTTATTTTTCTGTACCTATCTAAAATGATAAGATTTTCTACTTTAATATGTTAATATGATGAATTACATTCATTGGTTTTTCAAATGCTACCTTTCCTTTGTATGTATATATGTATATGTGTGTGTGTGTGTGTATATATATATATATAGTTGAATTCAATTTGTTAATGTTTTGTTAAGGATCTAAAGATCTTATTTAGATTTGTGAGTAACAATGAATGTTAATTTCTTTATTCATTATGTCTCTCAGGTCTCTCAAAACTATGAATAGACTTATATCTTTCCTTCCTTCTTTGAATGCCTGATAGAATTCACTAGTCAAATTACTTGGACCTGAAGTTTTCTTTTAGGAAAGATTTTTTTATAGCAAATTAGATTTCTTTAATAGCTATAAGGATAATAACATTTTCTGTTTTTCTTTATGTTCATTTTTGTAGTCTATTTTCCAATACATTTATCCACTTCATAAAGTTTTTAAATTTATTGTTATAGTATTTTTGTTGATAATACTTTTTTATTACTGATATAGAAGATTTTGTTATCTTCCTTTTTAAAAAATATTCTAACTGTATACATATCAAACTTGATGGTCTTTTCAAAGAAACAGCTTTTGAATTTTAAAACCTTTCTGTATTATCTACTTTGTCTTTCCTTGATTTCTGCTCTTTTTTTTTTAATTTCCTTTAGTACTTGTATTTACCTTGGGTTAATTTGTTCTTTTTTAGCTTCTTAAGGTAGATAGACAAGGGTAGGATTTTTATTTTAGATCATTGTTGTTTTTCTTAAATACACATTTCAAGTTATACGTTTCCCCCCTCTGTGTACTGTTAGTTGCCTTACAGAAATTGTTACATGCTATATTTTTGTTACCATAATTCAGTTCAATCTAGTACAAATATATCTTTCAGTGTCTTCTTTAAAACATGTTAGTATTAACTTGCAGATAATTGGAGTTTCCTGAATATCTTATTGATTTCTAATTTAATTACAGTGTGTTAAGAGTTATTCTTGGAACATCTTCTGTTAGGCTTCTTCCCTCTATTTCTTCTCCTTTTCCCCATTTCTTTTTACTACTGTTTTTAGATGATTTGAATATTGTTACATTATAATTGACTATTATTGTTTTGGTTACATATGTGTGTGTAGAAATGTTCCTCTTCTTCCACTAGTGTTATGCATTCATAAACCCATCATAAATTCAAAATGTCAGAGTTCAAAAATGCATTTTATACAGCTAACCTCTCCAAACTAGCTTAGCAACACAGTACACTGTAGAGTGTCATTTGCTTGTTCTTATGATGGTGTGAATGACTGAGAGATGTAGCTTGCTGCACAACATTGTGAGAACACCATGCCACATATTGCCAGTCAAGGAAAAGACCTATATTCAAAATATGAAATACAACTTCTACTGAATGTGTATTGCTTTTGTTCCACCATAAAGCTGAAATATCATAAGTTTGC
The DNA here is from genome assembly GCF_033115175.1 of Lepus europaeus. Classification (NCBI taxonomy): domain Eukaryota; kingdom Metazoa; phylum Chordata; class Mammalia; order Lagomorpha; family Leporidae; genus Lepus; species Lepus europaeus. Next base: position 72,861,099 of record NC_084828.1, on the reverse strand, counting down.
CATGATAAATTGGGAGCTGTCAGTATATTTTCACTAGAGCATTGGTTGGAAATATTTTTCCTTTTCACACATGCACACATGTATAGTCTTAAATCCATGTGTACATATATGTACACATAGTTATGTGTGTATGTATCAGTATACTTAGGGTAATGTAAAGTGTAGTAATTTTGCCACCATGTGGGATAAATGTTCTAACTTCCCCTCTGGTACTTTTTGTTATGTAGCTGTTATATACAATGTACATATACATATACACATACACAGTGTATATTTATACACTTTGAAAGGACAACCAGATGATATTATAATGTTTGTTTGAATAATAGTATGTATTTTAAACAACTTAAAACAGTATTTTCTATCTGCTCACATATTTTTTTCAAAGATGTATTTTGTCTTTTTGAAAGGCAGAATTACAGAGAGAGAGAGAGAGACAGAGAGAGAGACACACAGACAGAGAGATCTTCCATTTGCTGGTTCACTCCCCAAATGACCAAATGGCCAGGGCTGGGCTGGACCAAAGCAAGAAGCCAGCAGCTTTCTCTAGGTCTCCCGTGTAGGTACAGGGCCCCAATTACTGGTGTTTTCCGAGGAGCATTAGCAGAGAGCTAGATCAGAAGTGAGTAGCCGTGACTTGAGCCAGTGCCCATATGGGGTGCAGTGTTGCGGGTGGCAGCTTTACCTGCTACACCACAACATTGGTCCTGAACACACACTTCGGAAGCACTTCATTGCTGCTTACGTTGCCAGTTGCTCTTACAGGTTTTCCTTCAGACTGAAACACTTACTTCAGCATGCATGGCAGAGAAAGTCTATGTGCATCAAATTGCCTTAGTGTATTTGTGTAGGAAATGTGTTTATGGGGCCGGCGCTGTGGCGCAGCAGGTTAACTCCCTGGCCTGAAGTGCTGGCATCCCGTATGTGCGCAGGTTGAGACCCAGCTGCTCCACCTCCCATCCAGCTCTCTGCTATGACCTGGGAAAACAGTAGAAGATAGCCCAAATGCTTGGGCCCCTGCACCCACATGGGAGATGAAAGTAGCTCCTGGCTCCTGGCTTCAGATCAGTGCAGTTCTGGCTGTTGCCGCCATTTCGGGAGTGAACCAATAGATAGAAGACCTCTCTCTCTCTCTCTCTCTCTATCTCTCTCTCTCTCTGCGTAACTCTGACTTTCAAATAAATAAATCTTAAAAAAAGGAAATGTATTTATTTCACCTTCATTCCTAAAGGCTATTTTATTGGACAAAGAAATCCAAGTTGATTTTTAAATCCTTTCAGTATATTAAAGATATTTTTCCACTGTCCTCTGCTCCCCATTGTTTCTCAACTTAAATCTGTGAAATCTTTTATTGAAAAGTTGATCCCCTATGTCATATACCATTTGGTTTTTATTATTATATTTTTTTACAGGTAGAGTTAGACAGTGAGAGAGAGAGACACAAAGAGAAAGGTCTTCCTTTCATTGGTTCACCCCCCAAATGGTCGCTATGGTCAGTGCGCTGCGCCAATCCGAAGCCAGGAGCCAGGTGCTTCCTCCTGGTCTCCCATGCAGATGCAGGGCCCAAACACTTGGGCCATCCTCCACTGCCTTCCCGGGCCACAGCAGAGAGCTGGACTGGAAGAGGAGCAACCAGGACAAAATCTGGTGCCCCAACTGGGACTAGAACCTGGGGTGCCAGTGCCACAGGCAGAGGATTAGCCAAGTAAGCCGCAGCGCCGGCCGGTTTTTATTATTTTTAAGATATTATTCATACTGAGCATTTATTTTCATCAATTTGGTTATATTTATTTGCCTAGAAGCAGTTCTCTTTTCAAAAGGACTATTTATTTTCATCTACTTAAAAGGCAGAAAGAGAGAGAGGAGAGAGAGAGAGAGATTGAGATCCTCTGTTTGCTGGTTCACTCTCCAAATGCTTGCAACAAGCATGGCTAAGCCAGATCAAAGCCAGGGACCCAGAACTCCATTCAGGTCTTCTACATGATTGGGAAGGCCTAAGCACTTGTGTCACTTGTGTCATCATCCGAAGTCTCCCAGGGTGCATTACCAGGATGATGAATCGAAAGCAGAGCAGGTGAGTCTCCATCTGGCACTCCCCTACTAGGATGCCAGCATTCAGTGCTACAATGCCTGCCCCAAAAAATACTTTTTATTTATCTCATGTGAGGGTAACTTGAGCTTACTGAATCTACAGATGCATGGCTTTAACAAAATTGAGGATGCTAGGGCTATTTATTATTAATTAAAATGTATTTTCTTGAGGATGGCATTGTGATTCAGCAGGTTAAGCCACAGCTTGTGAAACCAGCATCCTATATTAGAGAACCAGTTCAAGTCCCTGCTACTTTGCCTATGATTCAGCTTCCTACAAATGAACCTGAGAAGACAGCAGAAGATGGCCCCTGCCACCCAGGTGAAAGACCAGGATGGGGTTCCTGGCCCTGGCTTTGGCCTTGCCCACGCCTACCTGTTATAGCCATTTGGGGAGTGAACCCGCAATGGAAGATTCATTCTCTCTCTCTCTCCCTCTCTCTGTAACTCTTACTTTCAAATGAAAAAATAAATAAATGAATCTAAAAAAAAATAGTAAAATGTGTCCATGCACTTGTTTAATGAAGCCCCTTAAAGCAAAATTGTGAGAACTAAAGACCAAACAGAAAACTTACTCTAATGCCTCCCCATGGATTTTTATTCCTTTTAATATTCTGCTTGCTAATGTCTAATTTTTGAGTACTCAAAGTTGGTTTTTGTTTTGTTTTGTTTTGCCAGAAGTTTTTATTTGCAATGAGTATGAAAAATGGGCAGTAGGAGTATTATGCAACCGCAGTGGAATCACAAATATCATTTTAAAATGTTTCATATCTCCATGCCTGATATTGAATAAATCTTATAATCACATAGAAAAATGATTTTATCGCTTGTAAAATGAGGACAGCAACTTCACCACTTATGATAGGATTAAATGAAATATATGAATAACCCACCAACTTTAATGCTCAATTTCCTTATTTTTCCCTTTAATTTTTAGACAATTGAAAAGATTATTTCCCTGCGTTAAGCTTAATTTCCTACCTTGGTCCATCAGAGAGATGAAGTACTAGGATTCCTTCCTAATCTGTCTTCAGTTCTCTAAGTTTTGTCTAGTATGGTCTCTCTACTATCCTTGAAGAAAATCGTCTGCCCTTCCCTATATAAGCATATTTAATCTTGATCTTTATCTCTGGGCACTGAAAGTGAGCAGAAAACAAAATCCTGGAATCATTTGGTCTAATCCAGTCTTCAAAAGGAGACTTTTTAACTTGATCAAATTTACAAGCTGATGAATAGATCTAGAGTTTAGTTTCTCCTTCCTGACCCAACTCCTTTGTCAGTTTTTAAAACTACTCTTTATATACTCATTGTGAGATCTTAAAAAGAGAGAAACATTTCCATGTCAAGACTGTAAAATGTTAAGAAAACTTTATTAAACTTTATCCAGGGGCTCCAGATGTTAAATAAATGTGACATTCTCAGGGTCAAGTGTTCTGCCCAATGTGCATTTTTAATAATTAGCTAAATCATTCCTGACAGTGTCCTGTACTCTGTTTTGGAAAGTATCAGATTCTAGATGGCTTTTTAGCTTCTTGAAATGCAGTAAACTCCATTTGGAAGTAAGTTCGTGATTTCTTCCTAGATACTCAGAAGTGCACTGGTGGAATAAGAGCTCCTTCTCATTTATATCCTGTGCTATTGTCTCGAGAGCCTCTGATTGCCATTCCTGGACCCTGGCCAACTCTCTCTTGGAAAAGTTTATAGTGCAGTTTTGGCTGCATGTGTAACACCTAAGTGCCATGTCAGAGACTTGTTAGGGAAAATGATTTGTAGTGAGGCTGCAGGGCTTGTGGTTGTTTTGAATCCATCTTTGTGCAAACAGGGCGGGGACAAGTTGTTATATCTGTGCCACCCAGATAGATGTTGAAAGGGGGTTATCAGTCACTCTCCTGACAGAACCATATCATTTTGAACACGGTCGCAGCTCGCCCAGTTCAACCACAGTAAAGGTAGTAAATATTTGTGCTTTAAAATATTGCCTCCCCAAATTTTGGGCTGACAGAAATAACATCTGATGCTATAGAAAAAACAATGTGGGTCATGTAGCATTGTTCTACACACCCTAGCCCTGGCCCTACTCTTATTTTTGGTTATCATTTCTGCAGTGAGATTACAAGCTCCTTGACTGTAGGGATCATATATTGTTCATCTTTTACACTGTATCAGGTATAACTTAATGCCTGACAAAAAGTAGACTCTCATATTTTTCTAATGAACTAAAGAACAATATCAAAAGGTTACAACAAAAGACACAATTAGCCAACACTGGGAAGAGTAAGTCTGGGTGAATTGTAGATATATGATTTATTGTTCATGCTTAAAATCTCAATAACCATGTGTGACTTCTTGTTAGAACCATCAAGGAAAGAATGAAAATGATTCAACTTTTAGGTTTCTCCTTCTTAGAAGACATTGGGAAAATTGTACAGATCTTTTGTAGATTTGTTTACTTGAATAATGTCACCTCTTTGACTCCAACTAGACTATAATCTCAGACATGTGGCTGCCATATGCATTTATTTCAGTCTGTTTGTCTTCATTGCCAATGATAGTGCCTGCCACATTAGTAGATATTTAATATAAAATTGTTGAATTATTCACTGAGATTTTCTATTAGTTTACATGCAATCTCATTCTAAAAGTGACATGGAGAAACTTATATAACCAGACACAAGTAGAAAATGAATATACTTTTGAAAGTAGAGCAATGAAAAGATGGATAAGAAGTTGGAACAAGAGATAAGTGTACCACAACTCATGGAATATGTCTTGTCTAGTTATCAGATATGGGCTTTCGTTTTTACTCTGTACTTTATAGATGCCAAAACAAAACTAAATGAAACAATGAACCAGCAACACTACAGCAGATGCTGTGAGTGCCCTGCCATATTGCCAACTTTTCAGCATGTTCCAAATAGCATTCAGCGAACCACACCTTCATCTGTGCTTAGAATTCTTTCCTTGAAAATTTAAGAAAGAAGGAGAGCTGAGAACTCATCAGCCCAGAATAGCATCAACCCACAACCTGCATTAACTGGTATACAAATATCCCTACTTCCTCATCACTTGGGAGTAGACATTGTGAGACTTGTGATTAGGCTTCAAGAGCTCACTCTGGTAGCTCTTTCATTTTTCTTTCACTCTTTGTGTCATCTCTCCAATTCTTTGCTAGAGTTCCTCATCCTTCCCAAAGAAACTATATTTATTCTAATTCTAATTGTATCAGAGCATGCTTCTGGGAAGAAGCCAAAATAAGATAGATATATTAATCAGAATGATATTTCAAATATGAAAATGATAAAATAAGTTTTATAGGCAGGAAGAAAAATAATTTTTTAGCTTTTATTTAATAAATATAAATTTCCAAAGTACAGCTTATGGTTTACAATGGCTTTTTCCCCCCATAACTTTCCTCCCACCGCAACCCTCCCATCTCCTGCTCCCTCTCCCATTCCATTTGCATCAAGATTCATTTTCAATTCTCTTTATATACAGAAGATCAATTTAGTATATATTAAGTAAAGATTTCAACAGTTTGCACCCACACAGAAACAAAGTACCAAACACTGTTTGAGTACTAGTGATAGCATTAATTCACATTGAACAACACATTAAGGACAGAGATCCTACATGCACAGTGACTCCCGTTGTTGACTTAACAAATTGACACTCTTGTTTAAGGCATCAGCAATCTCCCCAGGCTCTAGTCATGAGTTTCCAAGGCTATGGAAGCCACCTGAGCTCGCTGACTTTGATCTTATTTTGACAAGGCCATAGTCAAAGTGGAAGTTCTCTCCTCCCTTCAGAGAAAGGTGCCTCCTTCTTTGATGGCCCGTTCTTTCTACTGGGATCTCACTCACAGAGATCTTTCATTTAGGTCTTCCTTTTTTTTTTTTTTCCAGAGTGTCTTGGCTTTCCATGCCTAAAATACTCTCATGGGCTCTTCAGCCAGATCCGAATGCCTTAAGGGCTGATTCTGAGGCCAGAGTGCTGTTTAGGACATCTGCCATTCTATGAGTTTGCTATGTATCCTGTTTCCCATGTTGGATCGTTCTCTCCCCCCCCCTTTTTTTTTTTTGACAGGAAGAGTGGACAGTGAGAGAGAGATACAGAGAGAAAGGTCTTCCTTTTGCCGTTGGTTCACCCTCCAATGGCCACTGCGGCCGGCGCACCACGCTGATCTAAAGGCAGGAGCCAGGTGCTTCTCCTGGTCTCCCATGCGGTGCAGGGCCCAACCACTTGGGCCATCCTCCACTGCCCTCCTGGGCCACAGCAGAGAGCTGGCCTGGAAGAGGGGCAACCGGGACAGAATCCAGTGCCCTGACCGGGACTAGAACCCAGTGTGTCGGTGCCACAAGGCAGAGGATTAGCCTATTAAGCCGCGGCGCCGGCTCTTCTCTCCCTTTTTAATTCTATCAGTTAGTATTTGCAGACACTAGTCTTGTTTATGTGATCCCTTTGACTCTTAGACCTATTAGTATGATCAATTGTGAACTGAAATTGATCACTTGGACTAGTGAGATGGCATTGGTACATGCCACCTTGATGGGATTGAATTGGAATCCCCTGGCACATTTCTAACTCCACCATTTGGGGCAAGTCAGCTTGAGCATATCCCAAATTGTACATCTCCTCCGTCTCTTATTCCCACTCTTACATTTAACAGAGATCACTTTTCAGTTAACTTTAAACACCTAAGAATAATTGTGTGTTAATTACAGAGTTCAACCAATAGTATTAAGTAGAACAAAAAAAAAATACTAAAAGGGATAAAGTATTAAATTGTACATCAACAGTTGAGACAAGGGCTGATCAAGTCACTGTTTCTCATAGTGTCCAGAAGAAAAATAATTTTTGAGGACAGTCCCTCAAAGATAACACGTAAAGTGAGTGTCAGATGATGTTTAAAACAATATCTTTGATGATATTGATCAGATCATGTCTCTGTGTCCCATGCTCTTGATGACATCTGAGAAGAACCTGAGGAAGGAAAAGAAACATTTAGTCCAGCTGCAGAAAGCTGAAAGCAAAACGCTCACCTCTTTATCCTCAAGTTCTTTGTCAGTTAGGAGTTGGACTTAATAACATTGGTCACTTGACTACCATCCCATTTCAGCCCAACCATGACCTGCTTTTTTCACTTTGGTTATACTCATTAGAAGGCTGTTGTTCATTAGCTAAGGTTTTGACTGACATATTGCCCACTTTCCAAGTCTCTCTACACATTTTCCTTGTAAACTTACCTTTTAGGATGAAATTTATCATGCATAATCCCCATGGAGATGTTCAGCTGTTCCTTTGTTTTTTACTGGGGAATGACAAGAAATAACAAAGGGAGGGATGATATGATGGCATGCTGAATACTTAAGCCAGACACTCATTAATGGAGCTGGAAGTTTTTGATCATAAGTCTGATGGACAGTGCTGGTCCGTTGTGTGTTTGATATTCTTGGACACAGCTAGTTGGGATGACTCTTGAGTATCTCCATGCAACTCTGGCAGGTAACTGTGTTTAACTTTTTTTTAATGTTCCTGTTTCTTTTGCCCACCTTTTATTTATTCCATAAAAATAAGCAAACATAGTTCTAGGAGAGTGAGAGCTAACGAACAACTAAATGAAAAGAAAGATTCAGGCCATCCTTAGACAACTGAAAATAGGCAGATTGTGCCATAGCTGGGCTAGTTATTTTAGGTTTTCTGACAGCTTGTTCAGAATACTATAGACAAGCTGTGATGAATTGTTTGGCTACCACTTGCTAATATGGCAGGGTTTAAAAAAAAAAAAAAAAGAACCAACGATGCTGCTGCAGATTAAAGCATGTCAGATAGAGCAAAAACTGGGTTCCTTGGCTCAAAATAAAATAATTTCCTTGGCTCTAAATAAAATATTTTCCAGAATAATTAGGTATTGAATAATCAGTGTGAACCACCAGTGTAGAAAATTCAGCTTCACTCCATACCTACCACCCTGTATGCTCTGCCTTCCCCAGCAATACTTCTTTTCACACATCTGAATGTGTGCTATCTTTTTCAGGTACCAAAGCTGTCAGTTTGTTTATATATGATAGACATTATAACTAAATGTTAATGGAGAAACAACAGTTGCCTCAATCTAATTTAGGTAAAGCAACATCATTGTGGGCCTTAGAAAAGAGTGTATTAAAAGAATATAAGTCTCTAGGGGTGGAAGTCAGTGCAGAGTTGGAGGCTTTTATTACAGAGGGTTTTATTAACAATAAACACACACTGAAAGCTCATTTAGCCCTAAACTCTCTGCTAAGCCATCTTTTGTTTAAAATTCACAATAATTCTGCAGCAAGCACTGGCATTGTCCTTTCTTCACTCATTTAGGAATTGAGGCAGAACCATTCACTGAATTGTCCCACAATAGAGAATAAATTATAGAATTGTACTTTTTTCTTAGATAGATCTAGAACTAATGGTGTCCAAACAGCCCCCAAAAGTCAGGAGGCTAGGTAGCTCTGTGTGGTGGATAGAGCATTACAGAATGAAAGAACAAGACGAATCTAGAACTCTGTGGTAGCTGGAGTTCAAAGCAAGAAATACTGGTTTCTAACACTTCTAGAATTTTAATACTACCAAAGAAGGGATTTTCAAGAACTTTATGAAGATGAATGTTGGATCAGGAATGGCTTAGTCTTGAGCATCAAGATTAGATGTTCAAAAAAACCTTATACAGTTTGAATATCTCTGGTTCAGAAGTCCAAAATTCAAAATTCTTGAAAATCCAAAACATTTTTGTGTGCTAAAATGATACCAGAAGTAGAAAACTCCATACCATGAGCTTTGCTTCATGCACAAAACAATCAAAAATATTGTATAAAATTACCTGTGAGCTATGTATAGAAGGTGCATATGAAACACAAAAAATTAAATATTTGACTTTGGATCCCATCCCCAATATAATTCATTCTATATACAAATATTGTAAAATTTTAAAACATCAAAAACACGTTTGGTCCTAAGCACTTTGTAGAAGAGATATCCAAGGTTCCTATCAATTATTATACTCTTTCAAAATAACTACCTGTGCACGTTTGTATAGGGTCTTATGAATGGATTACCCAGGCTTGGTTAGCAATGTAAGAGAGCTGCTTCTCTGAGCCATAGCTGTGCTTTGCTCAGTGCTGGCTTGTTTCTGGCTATTAGTTGCAGATTGACTTCCGGAAGAGTCAGGGACTTAAGAAGCAACATCAGCCATCCAAACAATTCTCACTGAGTGTGATTCACTGGGCCTTTGCTTTTCATGAAGGTTTGCATTAAATTTATCTCAAAAATCATTTTGAATCTCGACTTTATTTTGCCCATGCTTGTAGGAACAGAACAAAAAAGTGTTCTTGTACATTTCCTGTCTGGGATATTTTCAATATAGATTCACCTATTAAAGTGCTGTCATAAGGAATGACTACTAATTTGTTTAACCCTCTGTTTCCCAAAGGTATTTGGTTATGGGCCCTATGTTTTCAGAGAATGCATACTGATCTAAATGTTGAACCTTAGATTCCATTCTTTAAAAAAATGATGATTAAATCACTACATTTGAGAATGAAGAGGTAATTCATTATAAATATTACTATAAACATAAATATAAATAAATATTTATGGAGGCCTCTCCATGTGCCTGGCACAATTCTAAATCGTGTTCCTTGTTTCAGTGCCTTGTCTTCTTGAGCCAGGACAGGAAGAACAAAATAACCTCATTGAGAAGCAAGAGCCTTCAGTCTGTGACTTTCAGAGTCTTCCCCAGAATCAGTCTGATATTTCAAAGAGATTAAAAAAGTGAAGGAAACATATGATATTCCTTCAAAGCTGAGATTTCCAATTTAATGAGGGCGCTATCAAAATGAGATATGATTCAGATATCAAATTACATTTGTTTAGTCCAGCACAACTTAATAAACCACAGCCACATTTAATAAATATTTATCTTGTTTTAATCGCCATTTAGTGTGTTTCAGTGGTCTCATCTCTCTAAACGGTTCACTTCAATATTTATTAGATATGATTTCCATTTCTAAAGCAATCTGTACATCTTCATTTTATTTTTATAATTCAAATTTACTTTGCCAACTTCTGAGAGATTTAATTAAGATTATGCCTCTATCTTTAATTTTTAAATACAAATTCCTACATTTTCACAATTAAATCATTACAGAGCAACACCATTTAGTATTGATGTCCTGTAGGGTAATACTAAATTGCAATCATGTCACTAATTATTGCTATATTTGAAAGTTCATCTTAAAGAAGAAGTAATTTTTGAGGCAATTATGTCTCCCTATTTAAATATATAGATCGATGGGTAGATAGATAATTTAGAAAAATGTAGTCAAAAGTAATATTCTATAATATATGATACAATTCTCAGGTTCTAATTAATAAGTGGCAAATGAAAATAGTAAACAATTTTAAGAAATATCACCACTGTAGGAGTCATGATAAAGAGCATGTTAAGATTTGGTGGAAGGTTTGTTGTTACTATTAGTTTATAATGAAGTGTACTGGTTTGTCATTATTTGGAGAGCACTGAATTTGTGTAGGACTATCTAGAAGATGATGAGCTGTTGTGAAGTTAAACCACATTATTGTAAATCACAGCTTTCACATTAGATGAATAAACTTCCTGAGGACAATTCCAGAATCACCTACATTCTTCCAGAGCCAGAAATTGTATATGAAGGGACTTCATAAATATGTGTCAGGTGCCTAAACTCATTAATCAATTAATTAATTAGCCTGTGGATACAGCAGGGAGGCCTGGCTCCTTCAATAACCATTCTCCAAACTTCCTAGGTTCAGAATTTCAAGTTCAAGAGATGAAACTCATTTGTTGTGTGAATTTCATTGAGTGAAAAGAAGGCAGCTAGTAATTTTGGCCACAACTACTCATTCTTACATCCTGCAGATAGCTGTGTCCATTCCAAAGGCAAAGTCTGAGAATATATGACAAACTAACAGTTCACGTATTGAGGCATTGTCCTAGGCTCTGGGGATATAATATCAGCAAAGAAAAATCCTGGCTATTAATAATAATGAGTTTTGGAGTTTTCAATAGAAATCAGGCAGTAGGTATTCTGAATAAAAATAAAGTGGGATTAGGAAAAGAGAGTGAAAGGGCGGTGTATATAAAGTAAGGTGTTGAGAGCAAGGCTGCTTGATATTATTTGGGTAGAGATCTGAAGAAAGTGAAGAAGTGTGCCATTAAAGATCCCAGAGAGGGATTTCCAAGGACAGAAAACAGTGAGCAAAAATACCAGAAGGTAAAAGGCAAAGACTACTAAAGAGACTAGTGTATCTGGAAGAGAGTAAGTGAAAGAAAATCACTAGGAGATGAGGTCACAGAGGTAGCGTGAAGTGCATAATGGGGAACTTGTTCAGAAATTGAAACCAGTAGGTAGTGCTAAGCAGAGTAGCAGAACCCAGTGTAGTTTTTAAAGGATTGCTTGAGTGTGGAATAGAGAGTAGACTCTGGGCTAGGGAATTCATTAGGAAAGGAGAAATGTTAGTTGAGGTTATTGTAATAATCACACAGATGATTGGTTGAACCGTGTCTGTAACTGTGATGTTTGTAAGAACTCACCTGTTTCTAGACATATTTTGGGTGAAAAGACATTATTTGTGCATGAATTAAATGTGGAGTGTAAAGGAAGAAATGACTCTAGAATTACTCCATAGTTATTTGCTTTTTTTTATTTGAAAGGCAGACAGATAAAGAAAGGGAGAGAGGGAGATCTCCCAACTGCTAATTCACTCTCCAAATACCCAACAAAATGCAAGACTGAAAGCAGGTGCCAATAACTCAGTCCTGATCTTCCATGTGCTTGGCAGAGACTCAAATATTTAAGCTAGCATAGGGTGGGCATAACAGGAAGCTGGAATCAGGAACAGATCTGAGATTCAAACCCATGCACTCTGATATGAAATGCAGGCATCTCTAGCAATATCTTAACTATATCAAATCCCCACCTCACCCCACGGCCTTTAACCTAGGTAATAGAATAATAGCAATGTTATTTACCAATATTAAAAAAAAAACTGGAAAGGATCAAGTTCAAATCTGATAATAGTTGAAATGCTGAGTGATTTGGGGAAATTTCGTTAGTGTTGAAATGCCTGTTAGACACCCATATTGAGGTATTGTTAGATAGCTTTAGGATTCTGGATAAAATAGTGTTGGAGCTAACACTGTGGCATAGTGGGTTAAGCCACTGTTCTGCAATACCGGCACCCACTGTCTGCAGTTCCAGCTGCTCCACTTCCTATCTAGCTCCTGGCTAATGTGCCTGGGAAACGGCAGAATGTGGCCCAAGTACTTGGGCCCCTGCACACATGTGGGAGACCTGGAAGAAGTTCCTGGCTCCCCTTCATTTGACCCAGCTCTGGCCGTTGCAGCCATTTGGGGAATAAAAACCATTGAATGGAAGATCTCTCTCTGTCTCTCCCTCTTTCTGTAACTCTGCCTTTCAAATAAATAAAATAAATCTTTTTAAAAAATAAATAGATGGTGTTGTGTGGTGACATAAATTTGGACTTATTAACATATAAAGGTATCATTTAAGGGACTAGAAAAGATTGCCTGGGAATTAAATGTAGGCAGAGAAGAGAAAACATTACTAAGTCATGGGGTAGTTAACACATATAGAAGGATGAAGTTCAATTAGCATGAAATAATTAGGACTATAACAAACAACTAATACTAGAGAAACTGTATTTTGAGAACTAAGGCACAATCAATTCAGTAAGATGTTTTTATTTCCCAGAGGTAAGGTGTTGGAACTATCACCTTTCAAGGTCTGACCTAGTCAATCAGTCTATTGATCCATTTCCTTAGAAGTTCTGCTTATAAAGCGTCCTTTTATATTTTTCTTTTGAGTCCCAAGAATTATGACAAGTTAAAATCTCAGCTCTTCTGAAGACAATACAGTCAAGGAGACCACTGGGTTCAAAATCAGTTATGAGGTAACCCTTTATCATGTAGCTGGTCAATCATGGTTATGTTTAAGGAACAAGGCCCTCTGTAAGTGAATTCTCAGCTGCTGGTAGACTCAAGGTATCTTGGGTCTCCACAGAACCTTCCACCTCTTAGGATAATGAATTCCTGTAAGCATCTAAGTGTCAGATTTTTTTCTCCTGTGGTCCTGTAGAAATGGATACATGATAAAAATCACAAATAGCCCAAAGTATTAATTCTAACTATTCCTTTGTTTTACCAAGAAAATATGAAAAAGGCATACTGCTGGAATTGAATTCAGTGTAAGGAAGACTCTTCACAACAAGAGATGTTACTGTACTGAGAAATATTATCATTTTCCAAAAACGTTAAACATTTGAAGAGGTTGTGGAACTTCATTTTATTTCTACTAGGCTTGCTTTCAACATCACAGATATTTCAAGTCTAGAAGTGTTTTGGTTGTAATTTGGATTGAAGGGCGGTGGCCATTCTAAATTAATGTCTTCCAAGATCTCAGAGCTAGTACAGGATTTTATTATTTTGTTTCCTTGAGCAGCTTAACCTCATTTACCTTTGGTGTGGCAGAAATTTTTCTCTTCCTTTCATCATATTTTCCAGATGACTAAGCAAACATTAAAGAGATGCATGACAAAAAGAATAAGGATAAAGAGGGAAAAAATGTACCAAAAAGCATTTAACAGAATAAATCAAGTTAAGCAAATAAACCTCATTTCATGTCATGAAAATCAAGCAGTTTTCTGCCTATCTTTGAGGTGGGGAAAGTAGAGCTCTCTGTGGGAAATGACCTGCTTCTTGGTCTTCTAAGACTAGGCACAATTAGCTCTAGTCATTTTAAAATTTTTTTGACCAGTTACATTGTCAGAGAAAAAACAAGTTAGAATTTCTAAAGTAGTTACGATTAAAACTGTGCAAAAGCTACAGACTGAAATCTCAGATGAATACCTAGAAGCAGATGCAATCTGGAATATCTCATGGTATATTACTGAAGAAATAGCAGTGCTTCGCTATTTGATTTGGGATCAAACGAATGCAGTAGGTCAAGTAAAATTCTATAATATGGAGAAAATGTTTCATTATTTGAGACAAATGCAAATGGCTAAATAAGAATTATCATCTAAAATTTCAGATACTGTGAATCCAGCTCATTTTTGTGAAATTTGCTTGAAAAAGAAATTCATGCTAAGGTGGATTCCCACCATTGCTTATGGTTACATTATTTAAAAAGTTGAGAGTTATTCCAACTGTGTGTTTCTCTCTCTTTAGTTTCTTTCTTCCACATTATTTGTTATATCCACATTCCCCTACAAACTTACAAAGGACATGTAACAAGGATTTACTGTTTGTTGCACATTATATTCATTTAGTTTTGTATGCTATGTATTTTGTTCATACTATTTGCTATGTATTTTGCTATGTAATAGCAAAATAGTAAAATAGCAAATAGTAAATAACAAAAAAAAGCAAATAGTAAAAATTTGATATGTATTTTGCTGATACTATTTTAGAAATTTACATAAAGAGAACGAATTTCACATTTCACATACACAGTTTTTTCTTAACTTTTATTTAATAAATATAAATTTCCAAAGTACAGCTTATGGTTTACAATGGCTTTTTCCCCCCATAACTTTCCTCCCACCGCAACCCTCCCATCTCCTGCTCCCTCTCCCATTCCATTCGCATCAAGATTCATTTTCAATTATCTTTATAAACAGAAGATTAATTTAGTATATATTAAGTAAAGATTTCAACAGTTTGCACCCACACAGAAACAAAGTACAAAACACTGTTTGAGTACTAGTGATAGCATTAATTCACATTGAACAACACATTAAGGACAGAGATCCTACATGCACAGTGACTCCTGTTGTTGACTTAACAATTTGATACTCTTGTTTATGGCGTCAGTAATCTCCCTAGGCTCTTGTCATGAGTTTCCAAGGCTATGGAAGCCTTTTGAGTTTGCCGACTCCAATCTTACTTAGACAAGGTCATAGTTAAAGTGGAAGTTCTCTCCTCCCTTCAGAGAAAGGTACCTCCTTCTTTGATGGCCCGTTCTTTCTACTGGGATCTCACTCACAGAGATCTTTCATTTAGGTTTTTGGTTTTTTTTTTTTTTTTTTTTTTTTTGTTTGTTTTTTCCAGAGTGTCTTGGCTTTCCATGCCTACAATACTCTCATGGGCTCTTCAGCCAGATCCGAATGCCTTAAGGGCTGATTCTGAGGCCAGAGTGCTGTTTAGGACATCTGCCATTCTATGAGTCTGCTGTGTATCCTGCTTCCCATGTTGGATTGTTCTCTCCCTTTTTAATTCTATCAATCCTATAATGTTGCTTACATTCACCATCCCTCCTTCCTTCCCTCCTTCTTCCTTCCTTTCTTTTTTCTTTTAATTTTTACAATAACACACTTTCAATGTACTTTATAGTAGTCTTAATCCTCCACTATAAATGATTCAACAAGTAGAAAGTAGAAAGATCACTGGACTATGAGTGAATGTATGCATCATCTATCACCTTTATCTAATTACCTACCTGTCCACCTTCTGTCTATCCTGCCTAGTGCCTACGTAATTTGGGGAAAACAATAAATTTTGTAAAACTCTTGGGTCAAGATCTATAAATGGGAGGACAATGAATTTCTATATATTCTACTCTTAGATAGCATGTTTTTGAGTGAGGTGTATGTATGTGGGAGGGAGCTAGCTTTTCTTGAACATTTTTACCCAATGGAAGCCTCAATGCTTTCAATATCAAAAGGATTTCATGGAGCTCTGAAGTATAGAACTCCCTAGAAGTCATCAAGAGGTTTCATTTTACAAATTTTAAAACATCCAGGACCCAGACAGTTTAGGTGGCCTTACCCATTAATAGCAGTGCCTGCATCCTGTACTCACCCTCCCTGATCTTCAATCAATCATAGTCCTTTTCTTCCACCGCAGCTTAAATCTAAAAGTTCTTCCTCCATTAGGAGAAACATAAATCAAATATAAATGACTATAAAATGCAGAAGTATTAAAATGGAGGAACAATGAAGGGCAAGTACAAGAACAGTTGAAAAGTTATCCAGTTTTGCTTATTTTTCCACATTTAACGTTTTCTAACTCATATATATGGAAAAGTAGGATGAAAAAAAGTTTGGTTTATACTAAATTACATTAATTTATTAGGATAATCTTACCTATCACATTGAAATGTTTGTAAAATAAAGAGTCCTTTGAAAAGTAGTTGAAAAAGTCACTTATTAGGCTAGGTTAATGCAGTAATATTTCATGATTACCATCATTATGTATGATAAGAGAGAGATGTGATGGTTTTTTCTTAGTTTTGAAAAAGTGGTTGCTATGATTTCAACAAGATTTGGCTCTGAAACTTATGCAGACATTTAACATTTAAACCCCAAAGTCTTATGTTAATTATACCAAGAGGGTGCAAATGTAATCCAGTTATGCTGTCTGGGGATCCATCTTAATGCCTTTAGGTTTTGCCCTTGGAAATTTTTTCTCAGAAGGGAATAGGCAATAAAACCCTATGCACAGCTCACTCTCTCTGCTTTCTGGCTTGCCATGTGACCATTTCTCTGGACATGGTCCACCACTTCCATCCACTGACCTCACCAGCCAAACAGATAGGCTCCCCCCAGTCTTGAATTGCAAATCTCCCAAACTCTGAACCAAAGTAAACCTCCTTCCTTCATAAATAGATCGTGTTAGGTATTTCACTGTTGTAACAATAAGCTGACCTATTGGTATTTACGTAAAATTTTACTAAATGCAAAGTTTCATGATTCTAGATTAAAAAATAATTCTAACTAGTTTTATATTCATTTATGCCTGTATGCAGACAATATGAAAATGTCTCCTGATATACCTAAGAAAGTACCTGATATTTAACTTTGTTTCTGTCACAGCTGTGAGCTGTCTGCTTTTACAAAATATTAAGGAGTTTCCTTCCTAGATTTCAGATTGCTCTAGTATAGTCCATGACCAATGCTGGTGATTTCTTTTGGGCCAGTGGAGCAAGTTTGTTCACACAACATCAAGCAGCATACTATCCCAGTGGATACTGGGATACTGGGAGGTACTTATGGCACAAATGAAATCATTCACCATCCCCAAGAAATACCTCCATGAAGTTGTTTGTGGACAGAGACCTTTAGACTGGGTGCCTTAGCTTCCTTTACTAAGCTCCCTTCTGACTATGGTCTATGATAAGTTCATTCTTATATCCATTGATTATACAAGCCTTTTCATTCACCAAATTTTAAGTTTTAAATTTAGCATCTTCCCTGATTTACTTTCTGCAAACTAGTTAACAAAACAATGTGTCATTATTGGGAATCTAACAGTCGTTAGCCTAGGAAAATATATATTTAAAAAATACTACATTAGAAATGCATACTTTTAATATTGAAGTTTGATGATTTTTATGAACTGCTTTATCATTAATTCTTGGAAAGCTAAGTAGCAAAATTTCAAATATATCCAGGGGATAAGTTTTTCCAAAATTAACTTACAATTTTATGACCATGTTTAAAGTACTTTCTTTCAAATTAGCTGTAAGACCAAATACTGTAACATTTTTTGTAAGATATTTGCATCATGCCTAAATTGGTTGTGCATGCTACAAAGTAAAAGGCTCTTTCTTGGTTTATTAGTGCAAACATTGATAGTATATAATATTGTTAGAATTTCATCCACTATTAATTATTTGCTCATGACAGGGTAAGGCCAATTATAGCTCATTGGCTAAATCTGGCTGACCACCTGGTTTTGTAAATAAAATCTTTTTGAGCATAGTCATGTTCATTAATTTACATATTGTCCAGGTCTTCTTTGTGCTCCCACAGCAGAGTTGAATAGTGGTGATGCCACAACAAAGTTAAAACTACTTTTAATATAATCCTTTACAAAAATAGTTTTTGGTCCTCTGACTTATGCTGTGATTCAATGGGGAGCTGGCTTCTGTGTATCTTTCAGTATTTTCTGGTCACCTATACTGTTTAAAAGTCTCACAGGCATGGAAAGCCATGACACGGTGGCAAAAAACAATCTAAAGGAAAGACCCTGGTGAACAAGACCCCAGCAGAAGGAACAGGCCATCAAGGAGAGAGGCGTCTTTCTCTGAAGGGAGGAAGGAACCTCCTCTATGATACGGCCTTGACTAAACAAGTTCAGAATCGGTGAACTCAAGGGGCTTCCATAGCCTAGACAGCTCATAGCAAGAGTCTGGGGTGATTGCTGACGCCATAAATAAGAGTGCCAATTGTTAAATCTACAACGGGAGTCACTGGGTACATGCTCCCCACATAGGATCTCTGTCCTTAATGTGTTTTACTATGAAACTTAAAAACACTACTAACACTACTAGTCGAACAATACCCTATACCTTGTGCGGTTGTGTGAGGGCAGCCTGTTGAAATCCTTGCTTAGTGTATACTAAGTTGATCTTCAGTATATTAAAAAAAAAGTGTTATTCTTGATAACATAAATAGAAATAAATAGAAATTCTGTAATCCCAATTAAACTTTTAATCTATCAGTATATATGAGGAGATATTCTCTTTTGAATCCAATGATATTGGGCAGATTCAGCTTATACCTATATATTTTTAGAAATTTATGTGTTTATTATCTTCATTTCTATGAGAATATATCATTTACCTATAGTTATATTTTCCTTACCCTTTTGTAATCCGGGCACAGCTTTTAAATGAGTTATATGTGTTTTAGGGTGAGTGTGGGTCTGTATGCGTGTGTTTATGTGTGTGTGTGTATGTGAACAAACATTTTTTTCTTGATTACTTTTTCATGAATTGGTCTCTTATTCTGAAAAGTACCCCGTTTTTTAATATTGAGTAGAAACTTTAATAGGACATCATTCAAGGTTTCACTGCTATATTATTGTTATTGCCTTCTATCTTACTCTGCTGTTCAATTCATAGCCACTTTATTTTCCTAAGCATGCTTGGACTTCCCAGTATAGCGCTGTGTATTAATTCCATTTGAGCAGAAAAGATAAAGCACAGCAATCCACATCTGTGAACAAATTGTTCTGCAGTTCTTTTGGACATCAGAGACATTTTTCTCTTAATTGGTCTCTGGAGATTTAAATTTCTCTGACAACTTTTCACAAACTTTCTCTACTGAAAAGAGACTGAGAAACAAAAAGTGCCGTATTGGCAAATCCAGTAGTATTAATAACTGATAATATCAAGCAAGTTCCAACTGGACCCTCCACTGAGTAACCTGAGAGTAGTGGTAACTTGAGGCACAGCACATGGAAATGGAGAGAAATCACCTACAGTAAAGTTTTGCAGAATCTGATATGTGATAAATGAAGTAGCAAAATCTATAGTAGTAATTAGGAAGATATGCTTGTAATTGTCCCAGAGGATTGTATGCTTCTTGAGTGCACAGAACTAATATATAAATTTCTTCTGATTTTTTATTAAGTTCAATAAATTAGAATGAAATAGGTACTGACTAATATGTCATAGAAATCAGATCGGAAGTTAAGCCTTACCAGTAACTGAACAATAAAAATTGTAAATATTGTTTCACATCCTTTCTAAGTGTTGAACACCCATTCCTCACCTTTTTCACCTCTATGATTGTTTTCCCTGGTTCATTGTTAGAAAGAGTAAATATCCATTAGATTTTCTGAATTTTAGTGATATCAGCTTAGAGAAACTGAGCAATCCCAAATTTACCTTCTTATATACTGTTTTAGGTAAAATCAATTATGGAGTAAGAAATACATATAAAGAATGAGGATATGAAATTCATTTCAAATAATAATGAACATTTACTAAAATGTAGAAAGACAGTTCTATGTGGTCATCATTCCCATAACATGTTTAATTGCATTTTTAAAATTTCTTTTATTTGAAAGCAGAGAGAGAGAGAGAGAGAGAGAGAGAGAGAGAGAGAGAGAGATGGGGGTGAGAGAGAGTTATCACCCATCTGCCTACTCATTTACCAAATGCCCTCGACATCAGGGGCTGGGCCAGTCCAAATACAGGATCAGGGAACTAAATCTGGTTCTTCCACAGGGTGATAGAGATCCAACTACTTGTGCCATCACCTGGAGCCTCCTAGGGTGCACATTAGCTGGAAGCTGGAATTGGAAGCAGAATGCAGTCCAGAACTCAGGCTCTCCTGTGTGGAACGTGGCCATGCCAAGCAGTGACTTGACTGCTGTGCCAATTGCTGTCCCTAATTACATGTTCACATATTCATTCATGGACATGCAAATTTAATCACAAGGGCAATATGAAAAATAGATAGCATTTTGTATACAACAGTTTTAGCCACATCTTGGATGATTCATTTTAAAGCATCTATTCCCAAGGGCTTCATAGGCTTTAACTCTACAATAGGGAAATGAACACAGGTTTTCATTCTCTGGAGTGGTTCCCTCTCAATTCACCTCCAAGTCTGAGTTAACAACCATGTGTCAGACAGTGTCTTAGGCACAACTGGAGATTACAAAGATCCATTCCTTCATTCAGCAAAAGGTTATTAAGTATTTGTCGTATATAATTCACAAGGGTTAAATACAATAAATACAAGTGACTACCCTCAAGTATCTTGTAATCCAGTTGAAGAAATAAGATGGCTGTATTAAAATTTTTGGTAAGAAGGAACATAAGAGGAAAATTATCCAAATATTATAATCAGTAAATTTCAAAATACCCAGGAGAGAGAAATCACCCCTAGGTGTAAGGTCACAGGCTTCTGGGAGACATGATAATAATAACACAATAACAAGAAGAACTAACAAAATTCATGCAGGAGAATGGAGCCTACAGGAGACTCCAAAACAGGAATTAGGTCAGCAAGTAACCAAGGGCCTTCATTTTATCCATTTTTTATTCATTTAAATATGCTGTCAAGTGTGAGCAGAGGTAGAGGAAGTGTGAAAAGAAAACCTGTGAGAAAAGTAAAAATGTATTCAAGGATGGTAGAAAACTTCTGACTAAACAACACTTTGCCAAAAAGAAATATTCATTTTTATAATTCCGAAATTCTTTTTGATATGTTTGCTACTCAACAAAGTGTTGAATTTTTAAAATTATTTATTATTTTCTTTGTTTGACACACGTATATATGTGTATGTATATATACGTGTGTCAAACAAAGAAAACATATGTGTATATATATATATATATATATATATATATATATATACACAGAGAGAGAGAGAGAATGTACTTCCATTCATTGATTTACTCCCTAAATGCCTGCAATGGGCAGAACTGGGCCAGGCCAAAACTGAGAGCCTGGAATTCAATCTAGGCTTCTCACATGGGTGGCAGAGCCTCAATAATTTAAGCATCACTTGTTGTCTCCCAACGTGCACATTAGCAGGAAGCTAGATTCAGGAATAGAGCCAGGACTTGATCCCAGATAGTCCAATATAGGACTTAACTGCTAAGCCAAATGCCCACCCCTTCTGAATTTGATATTGCCAAAGCTATGTCTTTGTGTATTTGCATATAGAAATTTATTTATATACACACACACATTTTTGGACCCTAATGAATTGGCATTTACTATTAGATTTTTTTAACTGCTATTTTAGAGATAATTAATTGCAGTATTTCAATTAAATTGGTTTTGAGGGGAAAACTTTTCCCCTAGAACATGTCTACTATCTATTACATGTTAATTTGAATGTGATTTGATATCAATTTAATATAATTGGTTATCAAAAATGTATGTATCTGCATTTGTTTCTTACTGAAGTGTTAGGCTGCATTAGTGGCATTTGAATCAGCCTTGATTGCTTGCCATGCATTGGTTCTTCAGTAAAAATGTCACTGTTCTAGTTGAAAACTCTATCCTATCACCAACATTCCAATCCTAAGGAATTTCTTCTTAGAGTCCTATCTCTCTTTTTCCCATGTTAAATGCTGTCTGTTTGTAGCATATTTTAATACGTTATATAAGTAGAAAGCTCATCAGCCAACAGAATCTAGGTTTTAATTGCAGAGAAATAGGGACTGACCCTTTTGCCCTGAGGCCATGATGTCAACAGTGTTGTCCTTCTGCCCTCATACTTTGTGTCCAATTGATTCTACCCTTCTTTTGGGTGACTCCTGCTCATTATCAGTAGGTTCTAGAAGTGTGCATACACCTTCTTCCTGAATTGTTTGTATACTCTCTGCACAGGTTTAAGGCCCTTTCCTTCCCCTGGGGGAGCCCTTGGTCCCCCTATGAATCCCAATTACTTTTAAATTTAGTATTCAACTAAAATAACATTAGGTTTTGCATAAATAGAAAAATAAACAGAAAATGTAAGAAAAATGAGTAGATTTAAGGTATAAAAATTTTAGATCTGAATTGTTAGCTTGACTTGGCTTAAGATGTTGTGAATTTCTGTCACCTCAAATATAAAAGAATTTCATGTGAGGGGAATCAGGTTTAGTGAGACTACAGCTTTCTCAAGGTTTCTTTAGTTTAACAAGGGTTTTTTACCTTCAAGCTTTCTCATAAACTGTTGTTCTTTTTTTTAAACCAGGAAGAGATTCCAGGTTATCTCATTTCATTATTAGGTCAAGTTCAAAGTTTGTGTTCTTTGCCTGGCATTGCCCTTATTGAGTTTTACTTCTCTAACATTAAATCATCTGTTCCTCTATAGTTCTCTGTAAGTGTAAACACTCCTAATTTCCTAACTTACTATTTTTTTCCATTTGATTTGCCTTCCAAAATATGTGCTAACCAACTGGTGAGACTTATCTGATTCTGCTCTGTGGGGTGACCTGTAATATTTAACTCTGTTTTACCTATAAGAGCCCTGGAGACTTCATGATAGATCAGATTCCTTTCTTGAGGTTAAATTCTCCTCACATCATCTTCCTATATTTGTACCCTTCCCCATTACCAAGTTCCTATTCTGCCCTAGAATTTGACTTATTGATTCCTAAAAATCAGATACGAAGGCCAGCTGTGTAATTACTGTGTGGTGCCTGCCTTCAAGATGCTAGTAATCTAATGGGGGGATATATGTATTTCTATTTTTGTTTTATAATTTTTGACCACTATATTGCACATGTAATTATATATTACATGTGTTATCTGAGTGGCCTACTAATCTTTGCTAATTTAGAAAGCAAAAATTATTGAATTCTTGTTGAATTAATTAGTAGTTTTTTCTTAGCTAAGGTTGTCAGTTCCTAAGAGTTTTGGTTCCCTTTACTGAATCTCCTGTAATTATTTCTACTGGTATCAGGACCCAGCTTTCCATTACTGTAGATATACAGTATCAAAATCATTTTGATCCTAGATACTAAGTCCTAGGAATAATGCAGTCAAAAAATTTTATGGAAAGGAGATAAAGGTTATAAATAGGAGAATCATGGGAACACTGCTCAAACTTTAATATGCTTGTCTCATAAAGTAAATACTGGCTACTTTTACAAGGGGAGAAGGAAAATGTCACAATATGAAATTAAACTAATAGTATAAAATTTTTAAATATTATTCCTACAGTCAAACCTTCACTCATTGCCCATCAAAACATCCTTACAAATATTAAAAGTCACATTTTTATTTGTCATCTCTAACTCAGAGATTGTCTTTTGTTTTATCCTTTCAAGGATGGCTTTTATTTTCTATTTTAATCTCAGCATTATATTTCCATTTCTTACATATACTGACAGACCATAAAATACCAACACACCTTTTATGCATATCAAATAAAAATGTACCAGGTGTTTGCTCTGTGTTTATTTGCAAAAGTTGACTCACATGTGCTCTCATAGCAGATATTCTGCACATACAGCTGCTTGGAAAGAACAGCTCTTTGACCTTGACCTCCTCACTCCAGCAAGCTTCTTGGTTGCTTTTGAAGGCAGATACCAATTGCATCTTTTTCTAACAACAGGAACCAACCACATGGTGGCATTCTTTCAGAACACAGTATTTCTCTTGCATTTTGGTACCTGCGTTTTGAAGATATGGTGAATCTTTAGTTACATAATGGAATCAACACATTTTCTACTGTAGTTCCTTTTGGGAATCTTACTGTATTTCACAGAAGTCTTTAGTATGCAGATATTTTAGCACTTACTTTTTCTTGCTATTCGTGATTCATTTATTGTGTTTTAGATTTTGTAGCCAAGCCCCTCACTCTGTTCCTACCTATAGCTAATATTTTCCTATGCTCAAAGTGTTTAAAAAGCCTATTTTTCATCACAATACCTAGAAAACAAATCTTAAATAGCTTCCTCACAATATACAATAATATTGTGTTGTATACAATAAAAATACAATAATGTGGTTAAGAGCTTAGTTTTGGGAAACAGATTGGATTGAAAACCCATTAGCACACTTTACAAGATATGTGAACTTGGGCCAGTTACTAAAAGTTTCTGGTTCCTTCCTCAAAAACACTTTCTCACAGCTTTATTGTTTACGTTAAAGACGATTATTATGGCAAAACTCTTGATGCAGCACCTGGTACCTACTATTTCATCAATGCACAGTAATTCAATAATGACTTTAAATTGCAACAATATATAAATAAACATACGTATGTTAGCTTTATTATTTTTACTTTGTAGATAAGATAGTTCTGGGAATAAATTTCCAAATTCCTAGGTAATACTAGTAAAATTTGGACAATATAGGCCTTAAAATTAGAAATACAGAAGTCTAACTATAGCTTGACCATACTGTTGCAACACAACCCAGGGTTGTTGAAACCAAGGCTCATTAGTCTCCCCTTATGAAAAAGTGTCAGTTTTTGTCTTGCAGGGTTTTAATGAGATCATGTTATAAAGTTCAAGTTTATAGGTGGAAATACACAGCACAGTGTTTGCCATGTGTTTATTCATGAATGCCAGTTTCCACGTGTATGACATTAAATCCCATATTTCTCTTAATGATCCCATGGAAAAAAGATGCACTATTACTGTGTGATTTGTATTTCGGAGATGAGAAAAGAGCTGCCTCTTTTGCATCCTGGCCTAAGTCCTAGACTCCTTTCCTATGCTCTTTTGTCCATTCATTCATCTATTCACTTATCCATTTACTGATGAATTTGCTCTTTACTGAATTGTATTACAATCTCCTTTTTGTTCAGAATTGTCCTCTTTTATTCAGTAAAAATGTAGGAAGTCTTAAAAGTATATGGGCACTAAAAAGATTGTAATTTTCTTAACATCTTAGGACTTCCAATTACAATAACAATGCTTGGTTGCTCCCTCAAACTCTGTATTAAAATTTATTTTTCTTAGAAATAGAAGAAATAAACAACCTACTAATGATTGTTTTATGCTTTCTAAACTT
Organism: Lepus europaeus; assembly: GCF_033115175.1. NCBI lineage: Eukaryota > Metazoa > Chordata > Mammalia > Lagomorpha > Leporidae > Lepus > Lepus europaeus. The sequence continues at coordinate 72,835,722 of NC_084828.1, read as the reverse complement.
ATTAACAAACACAACCTAACTGGAGGTTGCTTTGGGAGACTGTTTTAGACTGGAATAGCAGATGCTCAATCCAACAGTTTAGCACAGTAGCCATTCATATCTTATCTGGATAGGTGTTCAGTTCAGCAGAAAAAAAACCTATCCCAAGTGAGCATTAACAGACTGTGGTTCCTTCCATCTAATTGTCCCATCATCCCTTAAAGTCATGTCATCCTAATATCCCATCAGAGAAACAGTACAAAGCAATCATGGAGGAGGTCCACCACATTTTATGATAGCCTTGGTCTGGGAGCAGTCCACATCACGTTCCTCAGATCCACTGGTGTGACACAGTCATACAGACGCACCTTGCTATGAGAGCAGATGCAAAACCACAAGCCTCTTCCTGGAGGAGAAAGTGTAATAGAATTCAGTGGATAATGAGAGATCTCCACCATAGTGCATGAGAGAGCATCTATATAGCAATTGTGCTTTTGTTTACAACAATAACTTGCTAGAATATTGACTCATCCATCTTGCCGAAGAATTTCTCAAAGGATCATAATTTAAATTCTGTGTGTCCCCAAATGAGTAGCTCTCCATTTGGGAGTGTGGGTGGCATAAGTTGCAGAAGGGGGTGATCGTTCTTAATGTAATTTTAAATAACAGACCCAATTTAGTGCAGCACCAGCAAAGTATTCAATTAAAATCACATTATTAAAATAAAAATTAATGTTCTATTGCTGAACTGCTTGGCTGGGTGCGCCAATTAAAATTTTTCTTATCTTCCTGACCCCCCCTCCAATCACTTTGGGAAAGAGAAGACAAATGCACACACAACTTTCTGACTAAATAAACTGAGGCTGAAGATAAACTTAAATACTGTAATCATACAATTACCTATAGTATTTGTAACATGTAGCAAAAGGAATAAAAATACCTAATGCAGATACTTCATTAACAAGCATAGCTTCTGTCTTAAAATTGTTTTGTAAACAATATTTAACTTAACCTTCTCCCTTCTTCTCTTTATTTCCTTAAGTTATTTTAAAGTCACCAGGGATATTTGAGAGTAAGGAGAAAATAAATGAGAGGATAATGACAGTGAAAATCTTATATCTGTATTCTCAACTGTACCATGCAGTGTTCCCGTATGTGTGTATATTTTGTGGTGTCCAATCAGAGTAGATATTTACATGTCCTCAAACATTTAGCTTGAGTTTCTTCTCTCCTAAAGCAGTCAGTAGATCAGGAAAGATGTCATCTTACGACATAGGAGCTGGATAAATCTTGGCCTCTATAAAACCATTTTCAAGGCCGGCGCCATGGCTCAACAGGCTAATCCTCCGCCTTGCGGCGCCGGCACACCGGGTTCTAGTCCCGGTCGGGGCACCGATCCTGTCCCGGTTGCCCCTCTTCCAGGCCAGCTCTCTGCTGTGGCCAGGGAGTGCAGTGGAGGATGGCCCAAGTGCTTGGGCTCTGCACCCCTTGGGAGACCAGGATAAGCACCTGGCTCCTGCCATCGGAACAGCGCGGTGCACCGGCCGCAGCGCGCTACCGCGGCGGCCATTGGAGGGTGAACCAACGGCAAAGGAAGACCTTTCTCTCTGTCTCTCTCTCTCTCTCACTGTCCACTCTGCCTGTCAAAAATTAAAAAAAAAAAAAACATTTTCAAACATGTCATTTTCTCTTATTTTTCATGTTCTTCTCTGTTCACGTTTACAAGATATTTCCTATCCAGTGTCCCTTAATACAACCCAGTGTAAATGTGCTTCACCAGTCTCCTCTCACCTTTTGAGAACACTACTCCAGGGACTATGCCTTGGCCTTTGTCTATGTCCTGACATGGACAAAGTTCCGTCCTCCTCAAGATCCCTTTGTGGATACATGCAATTTAGAGGCTTGGGAAGGAACACATTTTCCAGTTTGATCCAGTTGAATTCCCCCTCTTCCTTGAGCCATTCTATTTGAATAGAAAAATCTACAAGGTTATCTGTGAAGATTTGGGTTCAATTGAACATTGTTTGAACTCCCACTGTTTCAAGCACTCTGCATGGCACTAGGAATGCACAGATGATAAGAGCAACTACTGTCAAATTGCAAAGTGCCTTTCATATTTGTGTGCATCTGCATATGGTGAGTGATGTATATTTTGTAAATTGCAATGAAGTCAAGACTCTTTTGCTTTTAAATAACTCAGCTCTCCCAATAAAAATGGCTAGAATACTAATTGTTTGAAGTGTTTTTAAATGCAGCAAGTGGAGTTACCACTAATCACATTTTTTAAATGACTCCCTTTTGACATGCCTGTGTGATGGAGCAACAGGGGGTAAGACGTGGATATTACAAATGGAAAAAATGGCTTATGCAGACAGCAGTCAGGAACAGCCTTTTGTCACATTAGAGTTTAGGAAAGGAAAGGCAGGAAAATCTTTCTGGAAAGAGCCAATGATATGAGTCATAAACGTAGGTACATAGAAACCATGTGAATATCCAACACATACACAGCTGGTGTCAGAGACACCTGCTTGCAAATACATAGCAAACATCCACATGCTCGAGTTAAAAAGTAATGAGGAGTGGCTGATACTGTGGCATAGTGGGTTAAGCCACCACTTGCAATGTTGGTCTTGGAGTGCCATTTCAAGTCCCAACTTCTCTGCTTCCAATCTAGTTCCTTGCTACTGTTCATAGGATGGCAGAGGAAGATAGCCTAAGTACTTGGGCCCTGCCAACCAAGTAGGAGACCAGGGTGGAATTACTAGCTCCTGGCTTAGTTCTGCCCCAGATCTGGCTCTTGGGGCTATTTTAGGAGTGAACCAGCAGATGGAAGATCTCTTTCTATCTCTGTCTTTTTATCTCTCTGTCACTCTGCCTTTGACATAAATAAAATAAATCTTAAAGTGATGCCTACCGCTAAAACTTCTATTACTTAATTATTTAATTTTCTTTCCCACATTGCTGGTTGCTTGCATAGTCTTAAGTATTCTAAAGCTGCTTCATTCTTTCATACTTCTAAAATTATGCAGGTAACTCCTGGATGGTAGTTAAAATCAAGGCCTGAGTCTGGAGAACATAGTTCCTCATCCTAAAAAATATGGTCATTTGCTGCAAAATGCAGGAAGATAGGAAGCCATGGGGCCTTGCTTAGGATTGTGACTTGAAATGCCCATAAAACAAGCTCATTAACAGAAAGAGTTCCTTGTCTCCAGGTGGTTAATAAGTCAGCTCACATGAAGATGTACTCTGTCATCTCTGCCAAAGGAGCATGCATCCGAAGGTCTTTCTTTTCATTTTTTTGTGTTTTGTTTGTTTTGTTTTAAATATTTTTATTTATTTGAGAGGTAAAGCTACAGACAGAGAGAGACTGAGAAACAGAGAAAGGTCTTCCATCCACTGGTTCACTCCCCAAATGGCCATAATGGCTGGAGCCAGGCAGATCCGAAGCCAAGAGCCAGGAGCTTCTTCCAGGTATCCCACCGGAGTACAGGGGCCCAAACACTGGGGCCATCTTCTACTGCTTTCCCAGGCCATAGGTAGGGAGCTGGATTGGAAGAGGAACAGCAAGGACAGGAACCGGTACTCATATGGGAAGCCCACTCCTCAGGTGGAGGCTTAGCCTACTATGCCACAGCACTAGCCTCTCTTTCTTTTTTAAGATTTATTTATTTATTTATTTATGTATTTGAAAGGCAGAGTTACAGAGAGAGAAAGGGAGAAACAGAGAGAATCTTCCATCTACTTGTTCACTCCTCAGATAGACACAACAGCCTGGGCTGGGCCAGGCCTTAGCCAGGCGCTTCTTTCATGTCTCCCACGTAGGTGGCAGGGGCCCAAGAACTTGGACCTACTTCTGCTTTTCACAGACCATAATCAGGGAGCTGGATTGGAAGTGGAGCAGCCAGGACTTAATTCAGTGCCTACTTGGGATGCTAGCATTGCAGGCAGTGGCTTTACCTGCTACGCCACAATGCTGGTCCTCCATATTTTCTTTTATCTATTTCTTGATGTGCTTACCAAGAAGAAGTTGGCTGCAGCTTGCAGGCAGTCCATGATGAATTCCTGTGTATTGATTTCAAGGAGTAACATTCTCTGTTCCAAGATCCTACAAAGCCAGCAGAGGCCAGGAATAATTCCCAGTCAGTGTGTTCTCCACTTGTGACAATGCCCAGTTCCTATACTAAATTAAGCAGAGAGGGGGAGACACAGAGAAACAAGAGATGTTCCATCCTTTGGTTTACTCCCTAGACAGCTGCAATGATTAGGGGTAGGTCATGCGGAAGCCAGGAGCTTCATCTGGGCCTTCCTTCCATGTGGGTGATAGAGGCCCAAGCACTTAGCCATCTTTGCTGCTTTCCCAGGACTTTAAGTAGGGAGCTGGATCAAAAGTGGAGCTGCTGGGACTTGAACCGGTGCCCATATGAAATGTAGGTGTCACAGGCAGACGGTTTTACCTGCTGTGCTACAACACTAGCCCCTATTTGGCTATTTGTAAACAGTTAAATGATGCCTTTCTCAGGAAGTGGCTCCATGGTTCAGCTCAAAATTAACGAAATCACCTCAAAATTAATACACCTTACTCTTTCTATTTGATGGAATTTACAAAGAAAAACTATGTAAGGTCTTATATTTAAATATGTTTTCTATGAGACTGTGGATAAACAATAATTGCTTTTGTCTTCAAAGGGGGAAGATGTTTGAACAGATTGCTCTCTCAGTGGGTACGAACTCCAAATATCAAGCACAGGAATGACCTAGAATTTTGAAAAGCTGAAAAGTTCCCGGGAGGAGGGAGCCTCTCGGGTGTTTTTCTTCCAGACTCACATATCTTCTCATCCTTGAGAAGTAGAGAGTACATATTGAAATAGGTCAGCATGTAGGGAAGATATTGAAGAGGTGTTATCTGAGTCATGTCATCCAGTACTTTATATTACTCCTAGAAATGCAAGAAAAGAAAGAATGCATTAGAGCAAATCAGGCCCAAATTTACAAGCATGTTTTGACTCTCTTGTGACAGATTCAGCCTTGAGCTTCATTTAGGTAGAAGGGCCAGAGGTGGAGGCTAGGGACTGCAAAGAAAAGTCAGAATGCACGCTGTCATCTATATTGTTTCTAATTCACCTATGCTTAGATGCCTTTGTCCTCACTGTATATAATACCTAAGGAAGAGTTGCTTGCAATAAAATGAAATGAGACTTCTAGTTCTTTGAAGGAACCTACAGTGGGAAAGGGCCAAGAGAAATGCTAATGTTCACATTTAATTTAAATGAATTAGTGAGTTATAGTTGTATACCTGTCTGACTCAATCTGTGATATGAGGCACGGCACCTGGATTATCCCATTTAATTCTCCCCTAGATTCAATGAGATGATTATATGCTTGTTCCACTTTACAGGCGAGGAAGCTAGAGTGAAGCAATGAGCCCAAGATGACACAGTTTCTGTACCTAACCTCTCCAAATGCATATGTGCTTTCATATAACTGCCAGAGAGACCTTCTTGTAAACCTCTTTGATCCGTATTTAATTCCCTATTAGTTTGTTTCAATGGTCCCTCTGTAATAAAACAAAACCAGGTAGTGAATTTAAGAACCTGGAGTCAGATTCATACTTTGTTTTGCCTGTAGTTTCTAGAATCTCACAAGGCGCCTTCTTCTCTTGTTGTTTCTTTACCAACATAACCTTTGCAAAAACTGAATCTTTCTTTATGGACTTCTTAGTATCTGCATGCCGGGGACCTGTTCTCCCTGCTACAGTGAAGAAAGGACAGTCATCCTGGCTGGGTTTCTGCCATGGCACCTGGCATTTGCTGAATCCTACACCTGGCTGTGCTTCTCCTCTGATGACCACACCTGCAAAAGTTGTCTTCAATTATCAACCTCTGTCATCTCCAGTCAGCTGCCTATATTAGTTTTCTAAGGAGGCTACACAGAAAAGTACAACAAATTGAATGTCTCAAAAAGAAAAAAAACCAGAAATGCGTTGTCTTATGGTTATGGAGGTTAGAAGTCTGAGATCATGGTATAGGCAGGGTGAATTCCTTCTGAGGGCTGTGAGGAAGGAACTGTTCTATTACTTAACTTCTGGTGCTTTGCTGGCAATCTTTGGGTTCCATTGGCTTCTAGAAGCATCATCTTGATTACTTCATCTTCACATGAAATTAACCTGTCCAAACAACCTTTTTTTTTTTTTTTTTTGATAAGGACAACCGTCACACTGGATTAGAGTCCACCCCTCATAACCTCACCTTAATGTAACTTATTATATCTGCAATGACCCTATCAAGAAGTGAGATCATCTGAGGTCCTGGAAGTTAGGGCTTCACATCATATGGACTTGGGAGTGAAATATTTCAGTCATCATTCTTCCCTATTATTTATCTAGTATTCAACCATGGCTCTTTCTGTTATACTTAGCAACTGCCCACCAAATGAGATATATTCATACATTTGCTCTTTTTGGCAACATCTGCTAACCTCTGCATCTTGGCAGGACTTTTGGAACTGAAAGTAGTTAGAACAGGTCCTATGTTAAGCCAACTCTGATCATCTCCATCCAAGTGACTGTGTCACAGATTAGGGCTCAGCAAGGGACAGAGAGGGCATGTGTATTCACAGTTATTTGGAAAGAGGTACTTTCAACTTCGTGTGATGCATTTCAGTCATGAACTTGACACTTTGAACATTATGGCTATGTCAGCAAAGGCACAGCCTGATCATATAGGATGAAGTATGGCTGAATAGTAGAGCTAGAGCCAAGAAAAATCTCATTAAGTCATTCCAAATGTCATTAAGTTAGTATTTCAGATCAAATCAGGGGGATTAAATGATTCCTTCCTGCACCTGGAAGAAAAGTGTGAAATATAACTTATCAGTGTCTCCTTGAGTTACCATGTAATTCTACAAACACATTGCTTTACCCACATAAACCATAATGGGGCATTCACAATGCTATTATGACTCCATAGTGGCTACCAATTTGGCCTGTTAAACCAATGTGCTATTTTTAGCTTTTGGTGGCTGTCACTGTGACTGGGTTGAAGAATTGCTTTGTCCTTTTATATTCAAACCACTTTGGAAGATTAATAAGCACAAAACCTATTTTTGAAGCAAAGATCAGAAAATATTTCAAAAGATTGTTTTGAGGTTTGTAACTCAAGCTATACCAGTATGCTGTGATCCCTGTTCCAAAAGGGAATTTAATCAATACTTACTAGTAATTGGAAAGGAATAAATGCTAGTAAATGCCAAAGGAGTAAAAACTAGAGGAGAGAATGAGAGTTTTTGCTTCAAATTAAGTATATCAAAATTACAAAGTAAAAGTCAGAAGTTTGTAGGTAATTGGCAGATTAAAAGGACTAAGTAGACTTTTAACCACTTTTTAAGTTCTATACTTTCCCATTTATATCCCAGCTCCTTCATTTGCCATATACCTATGGAAAATACCTAAACTTTCAGGAGACCTGACTCAAAGCTATTTCCTCTCAACATGCAGGCAGTCACTGAGGCTGTCAGTAAAATACAAAGAAGAAACTAGCTTGCAAGCATCATCTGCAAAGTCAGCCCTATATTTTGAGATCATGAGAATATAGAACTTGGATCATGTCAATGTGGTTTGTCCCATAGACATCAATTGTTTTATTCAGAGTTGCCCAATCTTTTATTAAATTGTGTTGAAGTTGGCCCGTAATGCACTTGGGGTGATTTTGACATTTGCTGTCAAAGATTTAAGGTGTCACCATGACAGGGACATGAAAAGTTGGCAACACAGACAGAAATAGGTAGTGACTTTTAAGCCTTTGTGTCAAAAGAAACCAGTCTAATAATAATGGGAAATAATAGGCATATGGAAGGGATTAGGAGAAAGGAGTGCACAGCATAAGCAGATAAGAACACCAAGTGAAAAGAACAAAGGGCAGAGGATTCTCCACGATGACACAGGACTCAATCTCAGGGGACACCAAAGAGATAGCAAAGGACTGTAAGTATGGAGGAGAGCTAGGATTATTATAATTTTAAAACCTTTTTACAGCTCAATTAATAGTGAAAGGATTAAAGACAATTCTTCCCTGCAGAAAAACAAATACATGATCCCAGTACACTGCACACATTGGCTCCTATGAGACCAAGGGGCCATTTAAAAGGCTATAGTTGAACTTTTGTTGTAGGATATATTTTGACTGTTCAGCAGTCATTTAAAACTTCAGTTGCAACAGAGAAGGAAGAAAATAAGGAGGTAATAAGAATGGATAAAATGGCAAAGGGAAAGATGAAGACAAGGAGATAAATATTTCCCAAAGGCATGTTTCAGTCAGGAAAAGTCATGGCCTCTGAACAGCTCTCCATGACTTTATATTACAATCCATTATTGAGAAAAACAGATTGTCAAATTTTAAAGGTCCTTTGGGAAGCTGTTTTGTACTTTTAATCAAATTTTATTTATTATCTTGGGTGGTATTTTGTACTCAGAACTCAATAAATTAAATTATTTGATCTCTACTTTCCTTAAATTTCTCATCTGTAAAACAAAGAAAACACCAATAAGTTGCACTAGAGTAGGGTAGATAAATATAATATAGGGCTTTCAAACATAATAAATAATCCTTGAAGAATAGCTGTTATTTGTAACAATAATTTCCCACATGAATTAAATAAATCAAAAATATTACCACCTCCTTCTAAATGGAATGAGTGTTTATGTGTGTCTGAGTAAGTGTGCATGTCTGCATCATTTGTATTTTGTTTTTACAATGTATTTTTTTAATGGAAAAGTGATAAAAAGAGAAAGATTTCCAATCTTCTGGTTCATACCTAAATAGCTGCAATATCTGGGGCTAGGCGGGGCCAAGGCCTGGAGCTAGGAACTCAGTCCAGGTTTCCTACATGTTTAGAAGGAACCCAAGTACTCGAGCAATCACCTATTGCCTCCCAGATGTATGTTAGTAGGAAGCTGGAATGCTGAACTGGCACAGAATCCAGGCACTCAATTACAGAATGCAAGTGTCTCAAGTGGAATCTTAACTGCTAGGTCAAATGCCCCTGAATGTTGGTTTTTTGGAGGCTACAGTGAAGATATTTTAAATCTGTGCTTTAAAAATATAACACAATACCCTATTCAAAATCATTTTACAACTATCACGCTCTATGTACTTTTAAAGTTCATTTAGAATATAGTTTCAAAAATATTCCTTTACGAATATTATAGGAACAGATGTGCAAGATCCATATATATACATACGTGTGTGATAATATGCATGTAAACACTCTCTTTTTCATAGTCTCATATACAAATCAGATACTATCTGGTAGAATACATCACCACTGAAAAGGATTTTTCATCTTTAACTGTGTTTTATCCATTTTTTAAAAATCTAAAGAGAGTGGAGAAATTTACTTTTTTGGATGGCAAAAGTAGTCATGTTTGTTGTGGTAAAACATTTTTGAGACAGTATTTTTTATTCTGAAGTCTTCCAAGACAAAGACCAGTTGTTACTGTTCCAGCATGCTCCCCTGCTTCTATCCAGTGCTTAATGCATATTTATGAATAAATGAATAAATAAATCAATAAGTCAATAACTGAATACATGAATGGGAGAATGAAAGGCAAAAAGGTAGAAGCAAAGAACAATAAAATAATGGAATGGTCACCACACCTGTCCATTTTTCCCACCAGTTTTCCTTTTGCCAGTTCAACAAGGAGATGCTGGGATATATATATTTAGAATGCTGAGGAATGGTTTATTAGACAGGAATCATCCATCAATCAGATGACTCCAGTAGTAGTTAGGAACACTGAGGAAAGTGTTGTGTTCTTTCATTCCTTAACGGTAAAGCCATGGGAAAGTAATTTTAGGCATATATTCTGATCACAAAGTTAAGAATGCAAAATGAATTGATAAATAAGAAAGACCACGTTTTTAGTTTCTTGTTTTTTAATGTGTCTTGGACTGTGAGCTCCAGGATGGCAGGAAAATTCTCACAACCACATATCCTTGGCACCTAGCCAACACCTTGCACATACTATTTGTGATTCAATAGGTTTCTGTTGAATATCTATGGATGAATTAATGAAATGGAAAAGAGGTATTGAGAATGAAGGAACAGAGGTATAGACTGATGGCAAGATGACAGTAAATAGAAGATTATCCATAGAAAGGAAGAACATTTCATGGGTATGAAGAAGGGATTAGAGCCCAGTAGAAAATGAAAAGTATAAAGTTCAGAAAGGGTCATTTTATAAAGATGAATTTGGGTTTATTTTTTTCCTAAGCAAATGATATTTAAGCAATTTGGGAGAGACGCAAAATTCAAAAATCACAACAAAGGCAACTTATGTATTATGTTTCTCTACAGACCTCATAAAAGAGCAATTACTCTTGCACATTCACTAAATGTTTACAAGAGAGAATGTTTTATGGGCTTACCAGTTTTAGATTCCCTTACCATCTTTGACTGTTAACTAATTTGCTTAAATACTTGCTACATCTAGAAAAAATTTTAAAGGTGTTTTTATAACTGAGGATTTTTGATTTGAAAATTTGGATCTGGGTTGGTCATTCTGTCTCTAATTAACATAGTAATTTAAAGAACCATTTTTAAAAAGGCAGTTATATTATAAATAAGAATAATCAGATTTCAGTTTATCCAAAATCTAGTCATACTTTCAAACTCTTAGCTTATTAATTTATAGGAAATGGGTCAGTGGGAGCCCCAGGAAGCATCAAGTGGTATCAGGTATCACATTGGTCCCCTCAAAATAAGAGCTGTCTCCATCTATGATGAACAGTCCCCCTCGATATATAGTAAGTAGGTAAAAAAGAATAAAAATGAGTGATGATGTAGGGCTTAAAAACTTATTGAGCTGGAGTCAGCATTGTGGCATAGAGGGTTAAGCTGCCACCTGTAATGCCAGTGTCTCCCATGGGCACTGGTATGACTACTGGCTGCACCATTCTGATCCAGCTGCTAATGTCCTGGGAAAAGCAGTGGAAGATGGCCCAAGTGTCTGGGCTCCTGCTACCCATGTGGGAGATCTGGTTGAAGCTCCTGACTTCTGGCTTCAGCCTGGCCCAGCCCTGGCCATTGTGGTCATATGGGGAGTGAACTAGTGGAGGGAAATCAATCTCTTCTCTCTCTCTCTTTCAGATTTTTAAAATAAACAAATGATTCTTTTATTAAAAAAAGGATTATTGAGCTCATGTCCTTTTTTTACAGATGAGGACATTAAGGAGAAATGTGTTTCTCAAGTTCACAAAACTACTCAAGGGTAGAAATGTTAACAAAACTCAGGATTCTTGATGTCTTATACAACATATTTTTATTATATTATATGTTGAAAAAAGATATTTGATTATGTTGATGATAATCAGAAACATATAATAAATATTTGGATATCCTAGAAAAGCCATTTGTTGGATATTCTATTTATTTATGTTGTTTGTGAGACACAGAGAGAGGTAGAGGCAGACAGAGCTCCACTGGTTCACTCCTTAAATGCTCACAAAAACTGGAGATTGGACAGGCCAAAATCAGGAAGCCAAGAATTCAATCCAGGTTTCCCATGTGGTTGGAAGGGACCCAACTGCTTCAGTCATCATCCATTACCTCTCAGGGCACACACTAGCAGACAGCTGAAGTCCGAAGTGGAGCTAGGGCTTGAACTCAGGCACCTCAATATGGATGAAGGCATCCCAGGAAGCAACTTCATTGTTAAGCCAAATGCTAACTCCAGATATTCTAATTTCATGACAGCAAAATCTTGTTTGTTGCTAACGCACAAAGATACTCAAACTTGGGAGGTGCTCAATACATGTATTTTTAAACTGATTTATAACTTACATACAATGACATGCCCAGATCTTAAGTACTTGATCTGACCAGTTTCATAAGTTTCTTATATGCATGTAGCCATGTACAGAATACAACTGTTCTGTGTATGAGTGCTTCATCAGATTATGGATTTTGGTATGCTTTCCAGGCTGAGGCACACCTTTCCTTTTTCTGAATGGTGTTGTTTACACTTTTGAGAAATTTCTTCCTGTCACTTTTTGGTCAATCTTTCCCTCATTCCATCCAACCACAGAGGTAACCAACCACTTTTTGATTTCTATCACCATAATTTTTTTTCTATTCTTGGGAATTATATAAACAATATAAGTAAGGAGGTATATTTTTGATAGCTGTTTCTTTAAGTTCTAATATTTCTGAAGCATTCATAATGTTTTTGAAATTTATTCATGTTGTTGCCTATACCAAGAGTTTCTTCCTTCATATTAAGAAGTAATAATCTACTTTATGGCTGTGACACATTTTGCTTATTCTTTCTCCTGTTGATGAATAAATGTTATTTATTCTTTGGGGAAAATCCAACTGATGTTTGCTAAAGACATTCTTTTACTAAATGCCACCTTTTAGATATTTTGAACATATTTTCATTCACTTACTAGCCATCTGATTTACTCACATTCTTTGATATATTCTTTTTCAAATATATGAAGGTACTGAAAATGTTTGAATAAAATGGAATTAAACAATAAATTTATTGTGGTTCAAGACAATTTTGAAATACATGAATAGATTTTTCATAAAATAAATTTTCTATGAAAATCTTGAAGTACCTTCATAAGTGCCATGAAAATCTTTTCCCAGTCTGTTTTCTTGCCTATTGATTTTCACACTAATATTTATTTTAGTGAATGGTAAATTTTAATTTCGATGAATTTCAGTTCATCTTGCTTTCTTTTATAGGTACTGACTCAGTGCCCCATTTAAAATATGTTTTGTCTTCTAAGATTACCAATGTATTATTCCGATTATTCTTCTTGTTCTGGTCCTGTGATTTGAATTTAGGTCTAGCATTCATCTTATATAAATTATTTTGTGTCTGGAGGAAGATGAGTGTTAAGTTGCTACAGTGCTATTTGTTTTTTCTCACACTGAATGAACTTTGTGTCTTGTCTGAAAATCAATGGATACAGGATTTGTGTTTACTGTTGGACCCTCTTCTGCTCCATCAACCTATCTATTACATATTTAAGTACATTATTCCACTGCCTCGCTTATTTTAACTTTTGAGGAAGACTTGAAGTTGGGTAGTGTTAAGTTCTCTAACTTGTTTAAAAAGATTGATTGTTTAAGTTATTCTAAATCCTTCATATTTCTACCCAAATTTTACAGTCCACTTAGCAGTGTCTTCAAAATGGCTACTTGGAAATTTGATAGGTGTTGTATTAAACCCATAGGTAAGGGGCTGTTGTGCCCCAGCAGGTTAACTTGCTGCCTGGAATGCCAGCATCCCACATCGGAGCACCAGTGCAAGTCTCAGCTGCTTTGCTTTCCATCCATCTCCCTGTTCATGTACCTGGGAAAGCAATGAATATTGGCCTAAGTGCCTGGGCCCCTGCCACCCACATGAGAGACCCAGATGGCTTCTGCCTGCCCCAATCTTAACTGTTGCAGTCATTTGGGAAGTGAACCAGCTGTTGAAGATATATCTCTCTCTCTTCCCGTAATTCTACTTTTCAGTTAAATAAAACAAATCAAAATAAAATCTATAGGTCAATTTAGAGAGAAAAGATATCTTTAAGACATCAAATTGTGTCAATGAATGTATTATAGCTCTCCATTTATTTGAGTTTTGAAAATTTTTCAGCAGTGTTTTGTAGTTTTTGGAGGGAATTTGCATATTTTAAAATATTTTTTCTATGTATTTACTATTCTTTGGTAATACTGTAAATGGATTATTTTACTTTCTAATGTGTTACTATTTGTTTCAAAAATACTTTTGAGTTTTATGAATTTACTATTTTTTAAATCTCTTAAAAGTTGTATTTATTTATTTATGTGAAGGCAAAGTCAGAGAGACAGATCAGAGTTCCATCCACTAGTTCACTCTCCAAAAGCCTGCAGGAGTCAGTCCTGGGCCAGGCTATAAGCCAGGAGCTCTAGAACTCCATCCCAGTCTTCCATAGGAATGACAGAGACCCAAGTACTTGGGCCATCATCTGGTGCTTTCCCAGGCACATGAACAGAAAGTTGGGTCAGAAGGAATGTGTTGGAACTATAGCACCCAGAGGTCTTAAAATTTGGTTAAAGTCTTGGTTGATCTCTTCTAATCCCTATCTATGGGGCAATTTTTCTTTTCTTGCCAACCAGTCAGGAAGGAGTGCAGCTTTGTAGGTCTTTTGATCTTTGAAGTGTTCATCACCAGAATTTACTTTATTTAGCATTTCTTTACACTGTTACTTTTCTGGTGGGTTCAAAAAAATGGATTTTGTACCTCACCTGATTTGTTGTATTTGTTCTGTGAAAATTTCACTCTTTTATAGCTTTCTACTTTGCAAATGAAAGTGTAACTATCACTCAATACATACAAAGGATATTCCATTAGTTCATGAAAAATGCATGTTTGGAAAAAACTAAGCATGGATTTCAAATAATTTTTGTACCAGATAAGTTTATGGTTTTTTAAAAAGATGTATTTACTTATTTGAAAGGCAGAGTTATAGAGAGGCAGAGTGAGAGAGAGAGAGAGAGAGAGAGAGAGAGAGAAAGGTCTTCCATCTGCTGGTTTACTCCTCAGATGGCCGCAACAGCCCAAGCTATGCCAATCCGAAGCCAGGAAACAGGAGTATCTTCAAGGTCTCCCACGGGGGTGCAGGGGTCCAAGGGTGTGGGCAATCCTCTACTGCTTTCCAAGGCCATATCAGAGAGCTGGATCGGAAGTGGAGCAGCTGGGACTCGGACTGGTGCCCATATAGGATGCCGGTGCTGCAGGCGGCAGCTTTATCCGCTGCACCACAGCGCTGGCTCCTAAGCTTATGTTTTAATTCCATTTTTTTTCCATGAACTTTTTGATGGACATTTGTGTTTGTTGAAGGAATAGAGGAAATTGGAAAAGCATTCTCTGATATGTTCAGTTTCCTCTGTTCCTGATTTGCTCCTTCCTGTATCCTTTAGAAAGCTTTTCTAAATATGTGTTTACCAAAATGGAAAAACTGGATAATAATTATGCCTAGTTTATATTTTTATAATAATTAAATGAGTTATAATATGCAAAGTACTTAGAATAATATCTAGAGCATAATAAAAATTATATGACTGTTGGTTGTGTTATTTATATTTTGAAATGGAGTTTTTCTTTAGAAAAGCATAAAATTTATTCAAAATCTCAGCAAGACAAAGGATTAAAACAATCACTTGACAATTTGTAGTGGGTAGAGTTAAAAACTACTATCAGTTACAAAAACAAAAGGAATTTCTGTAAAGATAGTAGTGTTTAAATCAACCCGAACACTTTCAAGCAGCTTGGTGAGTTAGGTGCTGCAACAGGGGAATCAGGCATGTAGTAGAGGAGGACAGTATGTGGTTATGTAAGTTAAAATAATTGAAGAGGTAATCTGCCCCTCTGGCTTGGGGACATAAACCTTCAGTGCTGGTTTGTGTGCCTCCTAGAGAGATGGAACACCATGTTTACAGCTGATGGGTGATAACCTCCACTTCTCTTTTACACCATCCCTCAAGCAGCCAGGGCTGACTGTGCTGGGTTACAGGCTAGTGAGATGCCCCACGAGTGAAAGAAACAAGCCTGAGAAGCCAGGTAGAACATCTCTTCAACCTCCAAGTTTCCCCTGTTTCATCCCCCCCACCCCCGAAGTCTTCTCCACTTCAGTTCTACCATTGTAGTGTCTTCTAATTATCTTTACATTTTCTCTCTTCTCATGTACCTGAAACCATAATAATAACTGATATAGTATCACTTATGTATCAGAGAGATAAACGTATGGCATTCTTCAATTAGTGTATCTTAGTAATTCAGGACTCCAAACCTGTGGGGGAAAAAATTACATATTGAAAAAGTTGTGTTTTTTTTTTTTTAATTAAAGAAACCCACAACATTTGGAATCATCTAAATTGAATCTAGCCACACAAAATAGTGATCTGAAAAATTGTGGCTCAAATCTATGAACTAAAAACCCATAGGTCTGCCTTGTTAGGTCTTTTCATTCTGTCCCGGGGTCTCTCCAGGTTTTATTTATTTATTTATTTATTTGACAGGCAGAGTGGATAGTGAGAGAGACAGAGAGGTCTTCCTTTGCCGTTGGTTCACCCTCCAATGGCCGCTGCGGCCGCACATCTCGCTGATCCGAAGCCAGGAGCCAGGTGCTTCTCCTGGTCTCCCATGCTGGTGCAGGACCCAAGCACTTGGGCCATCCTCCACTGCCTTCCCCGGGCCATAGCAGAGAGCTGGCTTGGAAGAGGGGCAACCGGGATAGAATCCAGCGCCCCAACTGGGACTAGAACCCGGTGTGCCGGCGCCGCTAGGTGGAGGATTAGCCTGTTGAGCCACGGCACCGGCCTCTCCAGGTTTTAAAAACATGATGAACAGCAAGGTTAGTGTGATGACTTACTATCGGGAGGCAGCCTCGGACTACTGCATTTTTCTTTCTACCTCATTCTTTTCCAACACCCCTCCCAAGAATTTTCTTTCTGTGTGTGTCAGTCTCCTCTCTCTCTCTCTCTCTCTCTCTCTCTCTCTCTCTCTCTGCCTGCTCCCCCCCACAACATACACACTCAGAGCAAGCTGAAAATAATACAATGTATCTATTTTGATGCACTTTCAGGTTCCATGACTGCTGGTTCAGAGATATTTTTAGACAAAGGCTTTTCCAGTATAAACAACTGCTTATATGTAAGCTTGGCTCCTTTCCTGATGAATTTGCCAAGAAACAAGGGTTTTGGGGATAGGGTTGTGTATATTTTCTGAAGGAAAAAATGGAAAACGAGTAACCTGTATCCCCTTCCATCTGTCCTTGTGCACTCTGCTAGGTGAGCGACACCATCGGTCACTGATCTGCTCCACCCACCCCACTAATGGTTTGTTTCCTCTTTGCCTTGCTTTCAAGGTTGATGCTCTCACTGAGCCCACAGGCAGGCAGGCAGCTGCGGAAGACAGCAGCACAGCTCTTGAGTCCTGTAGATAATTGCCAAAGGCAGCTGAGTTCAGAAGCCCCACCTGTTAACGAGCTGCCAATTATTTATATGCTTATAAATCACCTTTTAAACACTAACAAGCACTAATAAGCCTTGGCTGTCGGTTGCCATAGTAACTACCAGGTCCCAAAGGCGAAGGAGATGACTGACATATGGACTGTGGGTCAGTGGTCCAGTATCTTCTGGCGCTAACATTTTTACTCCTGCACATGAAACTGTTCTGTCCAAGTATAACCTAAAATCATATGAAAAAGGAGACACAGGACATGATGAAATGTCTGCTTTTCCCCATGCAGTCCAGGGTGTCTAAAGGGAATAGAATTGTGTGCAGCTCCCCATGAGCTATGAGAGCAGGCTGCCCTAACTTGTTAAGTGGCAGTTCCTATGTACAGCCACACAGCTGGTCTATCCAGGCCACCTGCTGTCAGATATTTTATTCCCCAAAGCTTCCAGGGCTGCTAGGCTCCATTGGTCTGAAGAGGTTTCCCTAATACATTCAGTTTGCTATTGCAAATAGATAAGATGATAAGCTACTTGTGGGATGCTCAGTAATATTTAGTGAGATGCAAGGAATAGTTTCAGATGAAAAAGAACATATTTTTGCTCCCAGCAAACTGAAGGCATTTTCTCTCTTCTTTTAAAAGCACAGCAAGAAGGCAACCATCCATGACCCAAAAACTCTTTTTATAGTAGAGAAAGAAAACTACCTTCTGCATTTAACTAGTTTCCCAAACTAGATACAGGGAAGCTCACCACAAGTGGTATGAGGTGTGATAGGGTAGCTCAAGGAAGCGCATGGATACAGGACATTAATGCATTAATGACCAGTGGCATAACCAGGCAAAAGAACCAGGTGGTTGTAATCTTTTGGCCGTGACTGACCCAGAATTGTGTTTTCCGTGCCTTCTAAATGGCTCTAGCTTTCAAAAAGCGAATTTCTGATACCATAAAGAAGATCCTTAACCTTAAACATTCAGATTGATACCTTTAATCTCCCAACCTGCCTGCTGTGGGGCAAACAGCGTTAACTTTAAGACCCAAAGCAATTATTCAGTTTTTTATTAACATCACTACCATTTCTGTGCCTCACCTCAGCTAGATGGTTGAGGAAGTGGATAAGATTCATGGCAGATCTTTAGATTTTGATGAAAATCATGAAAGGGGTGCAAGTATCCTGTTCATATCCTTTGTGCTGTTTCTTGGTCTCTGTAATTCTGCTCCATGATGGAGAGGTTAGGAGTTCAGAGGCTGCATGAGTTTATATATAACAGTACTCCAAAAAGTTTGAGGAAAATAGAATTAAGAGAAAGGTTTATCTTGACATGATTTTTAAAATTCATGTGTAGATTTTTCACAGTATGCTTTTTCCATGAACATTTTGAAGACCTATGTCTGTGTGTTGTGGTGTGTGTGTGAATTGAGCATGTTCCTTGGAGTTAGGCTTATGGAAGAGCTGGGAAAATCCCCCTGCTGTCATTTTTTTTTTTTTCCCTGTGGAGGGTATCAACTTTATATTTGTTCTCCTTACAATCTACCATACTTATTTGCCTAAATATTTAGATTTAGACTTACAGTATCCATCAAGGGAGAGAGCTACGGGCAAGACATGGATAGTATGCTACACAGGGTTATACCCAAATGAGATACTCTGTTATGAACAGAATACAGATCCAGTGATTAAAGATCCAGTAATAGAAAAGATATAGGCATGATGAGAGGTTTAAAAGAGTATCAGTTGTATTCAAAATTGTTAAAATTTAAAGATTTCAAAGAATGTCTAGACATTGACATTGATAATAAAAGAATAATCAGCCATATGGAGTTTTGAGAAAAGTTTTATGGAAAATTATGGCTCTCCTGTCTTGCTCCAGCAGGTTGGTGGTGAGGTTGACAAGGTGAGTGAGTAATTTGTAAGTGTATGCATGACTGATGTAATAAGGAACCAAGTCATTTGAAATGTCAAGGGAAAGCAGACAGACTAATTTCCTATGCAGGTGGGAATTTAGATATCCCCTGCAACCCACTCCAAAACTTCTCTTCATTTGGACTGGTTAAGTGGAAAGATCTGGTACTAGGAAAGAGGACTCCAATTCCACTTGTGCTTCTAAGTAGCTGTATTCTTGTTGGCAATTTATATCTCATTTCAGGACCTTGGTTTCTGTAACTCTTGTGCGCTTCCGAGGATATGTGAATTTTTAGCAACAAAGCTAATGTGCAAATTCTGTAAAAGCTGAAGTCCCCAAATACAATATTGTCAGTTTGGAAGATGATAATATTTATAATGATCATAGTGACCCCTCCTGTCTTTAGGCAGTGGACTATAATATTTTCAGAATAGTTGAGAAAAAGATATTGAATAGAATACATAGACAACCCAAATCAAGACTTCTCCACATACAACTGTGCTGAAGGAAGAAAGGAAAATGGGAGAATTTTTTCAAAGCATGAGTAAGTAGATGCCAATAGGATGAGTAAGTAGATGCCAACAGGATGGAAGTAGCAATTGGAAAAATGGAGTTTAGGGAGGCAGAAAAGATGCTTAATTGATGAAGATTCAGAAGACTCTTTTCTAATCCTGGCTCTGTCACTGGAGGAGTGACCTAAAACAAGTTACTGAATCCTTCTCAAACTGAAATTTCTCATCTACTAACAGAAAGATCTTTTATCAAATGAAATTGAAAATGGATCCTTAGGGTATAAAAGCAGTTTAAAGTCTTGTTTCTTTTATTGAAAATTTCTCACTGCTCCTACTTCACACTGTGTGGTTTTGGGTCAGCTATTTAAAAATCCAAGTGACCTTGTTGGCACCTAGTGGTCTTTCTTACCACATCATCCTTGCTGCTGTGATTCAAATGCTCCTAGTGAAATTTGAATTCCCTTAGAAAGACAATGAAAATGGAGAATAAAGAATGTCTTGGGTGGAAAAAGTAGCTTATTGTTGGCTAAGTTCATTGTTAACTAATTGATCTAAAAACCAACATCTAAAAACAATAGCCCTAAAAGAGCCAATGGAATAGAATATAAACCCAAGAAATTAATCCATGTACCTGCAACCAACTAATCTTTGATAAATGAGCTAAAATCAATCCCTAGGGAAAGGACAGACTCTTCAACAAATGCTGCTGGGAAAATCGGATCTACGCATGCAGAAGTATGAAACAAGACCCCTACCTTACACCTTATATAGAAATCAACTCTAAATGAATTGAGGATCTAAAACTACAACCTGAAACCATCAAATTGTTAGAGGAATTGTCTAGGAAACTCTGCAAGACATTGCATAGGCAAAAATTTCTTGGAAAAGATCCCAGAATCACAGGAAAGTGGAAGCAAAAATAAACAAATGGGATTATATCAAGAAAGGAAGCATCTCACTACAAAGGGAGCAATAAAGTGAGGAGGAAACTGACAGAAGGGAGAAAATATTTGTAAACTATGCAGCAGATAAAGGATTAATATCCAGAATCTATATAGGGCTTAAGGAACTCAAGAATAATAAAACAAGGGATCAGCGCTGCGGTGCCAGCATCCCAACTGGATGCCAGTTCAAGTCCTGGCTGCTCTACCTATGATCTAGCTCCCTGCTAGTTGCTTGGGAAAGCAGTGGAAGATGGCCCAAGTGCTTGGGCCCCTGCACCCTGGAAGAAGCTCCTGACTCCTAGATTCAGTACACCCAACTTCAGCTGTTGTAGCCATTTAGGAAGTGACTAGTGGATCCTTTCCATCTTTCCCTCTCTCTATAATCCTACCTCTCAATAAGAAAATAAAATATATTTTTAAAAATTGAAGTTTTGGGGCTGGCACTGTGGAATAGCATGTAAAGCCCCCACCTGCAGTGCCGGCATCCCATATGTGTGCTGGTTTAAGTCCAGGCTGTTCCACTTCCAATGCAGCTCTCTGCTATGACCTGAGAAAGCAGAAGATGACCCAAGTCCTTGGGCCCCTGCACCCATGTGGGAAACCCAGAGGAGGCTCCTGGCTCCTGGCTTCGGATTGGCCTAGCTCTGGCCATTGTGACCATTTTTGGAGGGTAAACCAGCAGATGGAAGACCCCTCTCTCTCTGTCTCTGCCTCTGTGACTCTGCCTTTCAAATAAATAAACTTTAAAAATTTACATTTTGATATTTGATTATTGTTTATAGCCCTTGTTCATAGTCTTGAGGAAAACTTTTTTTAACCTACTACTGGTTGATTTCTTTATTTAGTGTGGGGTTAAGCTTGTGAAATAAACTGAAAACATGTCATTGTAAAGATTAAAAGAAAAGGTAAGAAAGGAAAGAGGAGAGATGGCTGGGAGCATGGATGGGAGGTAGTATGAAGGGTGAAGTATCATTATGCTCTTAAATCTGTATAATTGAAATAAATGAAATTTATTCATCTTATATAAATAAATATTTTTAAATAAAAAAGTTCACAAGGAAGTGATATCACACAAACTAATACTATTTTAAGGATATAAAAATAGGAAGAGAAGCAATGAAAGTATTTCATAAAATAATAGATTAAAAGCCTACTTTCCATATTTATTGATATCCAAAGCAGGCTGATGAAATTTTGCAAACTCGGTGAAATAAACACCCCAATATATCCTAGAAGAGGATCATTCAGAACATAACTTCAGCCAGTGCTTATTCACACAGCTACTTTGTTTCACTCTTTCTGCTTTTGCCCAATATTTTGGTGAAATTTATAAAGAAAAATATTGGATGTGGGGCCCATTCCTGACAAGAGGCCACTGGACAGACTGTCCAAGTTCATTCAGTCATTTCCAACTCAAAGGCAAGGAGGGCTTCTGGGGACAGGATCCCCCTGCCTTTTCACTGAAGTCATCAATCTCTATCAAAGTTTTTGGCAAAGTGCTAGTAAACAACGCTTTTACAGAAAAAAGCTCACACCACTCGTTCTTCATCTTCAGAATAAGAGAGTATTGTTTGGGGCTCTAAAGCTTTTGGGAAATCCTTAATATTTTCACCTTTTCTTTAAGCCTGAAATTTTAATTTCCAAGTTTGAATTCTCCCAGTGGTCTCAACAGGCACTGCCAGATGGGCTACAGATTTGAGAAAAGAAGTGGAGAAATGCAGTTTAGGGTGGGAAAACACATTTTCTGATGGTCTTATGACAGCACTTGTCTGTATTTTGTTGATGAAGTGGCAAACCCATGAAATTTGATCTTAAAATAATTTTTATCTCAATAGGAATTTTAAATATTCTACATTTTAATACTCTCAATATAAGTGTTTCAAGTTTCTACAACACCCACTTTTGGGGATTTCAGATCAAATGTTCCTCGCTAAAGATTATAAATCAGACATTTGGCTGAAATCTCACGTGGTGAGCTTAATGATCTTGGAAAGTCAGTTTATTTTATAGCTAATATCTAAAGGGGCAAAGGATGACTGAGAGGAAGTAGCATTCAAATATTTATAGCTCTCCTTTCTTAAGCAATTGAAAATATCAGTTCTGGTCTCATCTCTTTCACTGTTTTCTGTCTTCTCATCTTATTAAAAAAAAAAATTATCTCCTGTCGCCTTCCTAACTCTTCCTATAAAGTGTGTGTGTGTGAGTGTGCATGTGTCTGTGTAGAGGTACAGCAGAAGAAAAGAGAAGGTACTAGGCTTAGAGTTTGGAGGGGGAGAAGAAAAGGAAGTAATTGGTTTTATTATTCATTATTTCAAGTCTTCCGTATGGTCAGAACTGAGCCAGAGCCAAAATGAGCATGCATTTGGATGAGAAGCAATACTACACATCATTAATTTAGAAGCAAAAGAAGTGAGGCGAGTGTGTGTATAGTGTGCATGGCAGGTTTGTGTATAGACGCAAAGGAAAGGTGGCCCATATAATTGTATGTGTTGTCTCCCCAACGTCATGATTCTGTTTCTATTTGATTGCTATTGAAAGTCAAGGCAAGCTGTCTGGATTTGATTCATTTGTTTCTCTCTCTAGACTACCTCTCCTACTAATAGCTGCACTTAGACATACTAGACAGCTTGTAGTAGCAATTGAGTAGAACAATGTATAACTGCCTTCCCACTCCTTTCTCTCCTCGATGTTTAAAACTGTTTAGCTTTTCTTGAAATGGTTTTCCCTGTTCAGCAATTTTGAGAACACTTAATCAGTCCCACCTTTGTGCCTTCACTCCTCCTCTTATAACTGCCTGTTTGGGAATCCCAAATTTCTTTTTCTTTCTTTAATTTTTCCCCAAAGCACCCATTGTTGTTTAAAAAAAAATAGGGGCAGACACGTGGCCTAGCAGTTGCTATGCTGCTCGGGATTGCCCACACTCCATGTATCAATGTCCAAGTTCAAGTCCTGGCTCCATTCCTGATTCCAGCCTCCTGATATGGTGCCCTAGGAAGGAGCCTGCTATGCATCAAGTGGTTGAGTCCCAGCTACCCTTATAAGAGACAAGAACTGGATTCCTGGCTCCTGGCTTCAGCCTAGCCCTGCCCAAGCTATTACAGGCACTTGGGGAGAGAACCAGCAGATGAACAATCTCTTTTTCTCACTTTCTGTCTTCCAAATAAATAAAATAAATTGCAAATTAGAAGCATATTTAATGCCTAAATAACATATAATTAGATGCATATATTTAAAGTCTGTCATTTAATAAATTTGATATGTGAATACACAGTAAAATTATCAACTGGGTCGATATGGTAATGTGTTCATTTGGACGATGTTTCCTGCTCTACTAAACTATGAGTGGAGGATTATATCTGATTCCTTGTTGTATCCTTAGTGTCTGACCAAGAGTCTGGCACCTAGATGTTTAATGTACTTAACGTATAAATTACATATTTTATTATGGCAGTTTTCCCATGGATTATCTGTAGAATATAAGTGTGAGGATAGTGAAGAATCTCAGTGTTGTAGAGAGCACAGAGCATCTAGTTACTTGCTGTTGGGCTTTCATCTGGCATGCTGAGTATTTAGACTGGCTGCCTGTCACAGGCACTGTTGGGAGGATATGGCAGAATGAAGAGAACCTTATGGGAGATTGGGATTTATATCTGAATCACTGTGTATAGATCATGAAGAAATGGCAGGAAAGACAACTGATCAGGACAGGGTGTTTGGCATAGCCGTTAAGCCATAGCTTGGAAAGCTCAAATCCCATATCAGAGTTTCTGGGTTCAAGTCCCAGTCCCACTTTCCATTCCAGCTCCCTGGTAATGCACTCCTTGGAAGGCAGAAGGTGATGACTCAAGCATTTGGATTCCTGCCACCCACATGGAAGACTTGATTGGGTTCCTGGCTCCTGTCTTCAGCCTGGCTGTGGTGGGCATTTGGCAAATGAATCAGAAGATAGAAAATCTCTCACTCTCAGTCTTGCTCTCCCTCACACCCTTCATCCCCCCGCCCCAGGATGTCTATCTCTTCTCTACCCCTCCCCCTTGTCTCTCTGTGTTTCAAATAAATTGACATAAAAAATGAAGAAATGAAAACCCCTGATCGCACACTGCCTGTGCTGAGATTGCATTAGGAATGAGGAAAGCCTGAGCTTTGAGAACGGAGCTGGGAAAAGGATGAAGCTCCATGGGGCTGGTTAAACCACAGAAAATAAAGCTGCGGTTGCCTTTCCTGATTTAAAAGTGTTAAGTTTACAAAACTGTTTTCCTAGGGCCTCTGGAAAGTTTCTAATTTGATGCAGCAACAATATCTGCTTGGCTCCAAACTGATGGACATCTGCTAATTTTTCTAACTGCTTTAATCATTTCTGGAGCTGTGCTTTAGAAATTCTCCAAATCTCCTCCTTCTCACTAAAGTTTCAAGACTTCAAAGTCTGTACCAATTTTAATACAGGGCTAGGAGGACTACCTTCTGTTCCCACATTTAGTATTCCTATTTAATATTCCATTCTTTGTCTCACTTACAAATATCAAAATACAGAATAGAGATTCTTAACTTTCTAGGAGCCAGTAACTTACCAAACAAAAATTTGAAATTCAGTCTAAGGTCACACATAGGCAAGAGGTAATCTGCGTATGTGCCTCACACACTATGGTGTGATGTGCTCAAGGACAAGGAATTTGTCTTTTTCAACATTTACTGTCGCATTTAGCATCGTCTCTGGTTTGTTTTTTGTTCATTTTGATGGAAGTTGGTCTATGTTTGCAACTTTAAACACTTCTTAACTAGTGTGGTTGGTAACTAAAAAATGAAGGGAAAGTTAAGAATCAGAACATGTTGTCAGAACATGTATTAAATAATTTTTTAAATTTTTTTCTTGTGGTCCAGAGGAGGATGTTGGGTGTAGGATAAGGGGCAAAGGGGAAAAAAGAGATCAAAGAAAGATACAAAGGTGCAAAAGAAGGGAGGTTTTAAGAATACCAACTAGATTGACTGTGAGTCAGAAGCACAGGGGAGGTGGGAGAAAACCAAGTAGAGAGAGAGAGAGCAAGCAGATAGTGCTGTGCATGCGGAAGCTGGGCGGGTACGTGTGAGTGAGCCACCTAATTCCCCCACGCATCAGAACCTGTCACACTACAGCATGAAAAGGTCTGGACATGCAGCATAGGTTCAATGATCTTCCACTACCTGTCACTGCAGAAGCAGTTGAACTTGATGGCTGAACCTACTTTGTCTTGTCCTCAAAGGTCTCATTCATACATTCTGAAATTGTAGCCTTCTCTAAATAATGTATTTTTAGTCATACAGGAATAGATGTGATAGTTCAGATATTCCCCAAAAGCAAATCTTCAGGCTGGTGAACAGCTCATTAACTGAAGCATCACCCACTTAAGATGAGTCTTGAAATTCCAGGTTGTCTTTGATGACTTGAACAAAATCAACCTGAAAGCATATGAAATACCATCTACATGCAGGGAGAAAGCAAAGATTTCAATAGGTCAGGAGAAGTTACAGGTTCTGTTTCTTCAGAATGATTTCGTGGGAAATGTAAGTGCCAGCATTGCTTCTGCAAACAATTGGCCCACCCTTAACACCCCACCAAAAATATTTATTAGCTAGTGTTTTAGACTTTCTAGGCAATTTAGAGGAATTAAAATGAGCTGCAATATGATAGTGGTAATAGAAGTATACTTATTAATTACCCCAAATAATAAGATTTTAATCTTATTATTAATTCAATTAATTAAATTGAATGATTTCCACAAACTCCCCATCATCAAACACCATGCTAGGCACAGTGCATTTAAAGGCAAATAGGCTATGGTTCCTATTCCGTTAGATAATAATATGAGTTCACATTATGTTCCAATGAGGGAAACAGACATGTTTGCAAAGAAGTCTAATGTGTTTGACAACTGTGCTACCAACATGACTTAACTGCTTTCCAGGAGGATAAAGCAAGGAGGCACTGCCTGACTTAGAGTAGGAAGGCAGGGAAAGATGGTTTCTGAACTGGATGTTGAGTAGGGAGTCAGAATTTGCTGCATTAAGAAAAGATAGGGGAGCCAGCCGGGGCTGTGGCATAACAGGTGAAGCAGCCATCGGCAGCACCGGTATCCCATATGAACACTGGTTCAAGTCCTGGCTGCTCCACTTCCAATCCAGCTCTCTGTTGTGGCCTGGGAAAGCAGTAGAGTATGGCCCAAGTCCTTGGGCCCTTGTACCCATATGGGAGACCCAGAAGGAGTGCCTGGCTCCTGGCTTCAGATCAGCGCAGTTCTGGCTAATTGGGAGGTGAACCAGCGGACAGAAGACCTCTCTCTCTCTCTACCTCTCCTTCTCTCCGTATGTAACTCTGACTTTCAAATAAAGAAAAGAAAAGTTGGCCGGCGCTGTGACTCAATAGGCTAATCCTCCGTCTGCGGCGCCGGCACACCCGGTTCTAGTCCCGGTCGGGGTGCCGGATTCTGTCCCGCTTGCCCTTCTTCCAGGCCAGCTCTCTGCTGTGGCCCGGGAGTACAGTGGAGGATGGCCCAAGTCCTTGGGCCCTGCACCCACATGGGAGACCAGGATAAGCACCTGGCTCCTGCCTTCAGATCAGCGTGGTGCGCCGGCCGCAGCGCGCCTGCTGCAGCAGCCATTGGAGGGTGAACCAATGGCAAAGGAAGACCTTTCTCTCTGTCTCTCTCTCTCTCACTGTCCACTCTGCCTGTGAAAAAAAAAAAAGAAAAAAGAAAAGAAAAAGAAAAGTTATGGGGGAGGGGTATGTTGTGGCATAGCAGGTAAAGTTGCTGCCTGAAGCTCCAGCATCCCTTTTGGGTGCCTATTGGTTTCCCGGCTGCTCCACTTCCAATCCACTTCCCTGCTAATAGCGTGGGAAAAGCAGTGAAACATGGCCCCAGTGTTTGGGCCCCTGCTATTCATGTGGGAGATCTGCATGAAGTTCCTGGCTTTGGCCTGGCCCTACCCTGGCTATTGCAGCCATCTGAGGAGTGAACCAGCAGATGGAAGATCTCTCGGTCTGTCTCTCCCTCTTTCTCTGTAACTCTGACTTTGAAATAAATAAATAAATCTTAAAAAAGAAGAGTAAAAAAAGAAAAGTTAGGGCAAGTAGTAGAGGAAGAAGGTAGAAATAGTCTACTCACATAATCAGATTAATAAGAAAATGGACATAAACACACAAGCATATACATATACACATGTGTGCACAGAGTCACCCATGTTCTCCTTTGCCTGGCTGTCAGCCTGTCTCAGTCAGAATTCTGAAATGAGAACAAGAAGAAATGCTTTTTAATTCTGGTTCTTTTATGACCTACTGTGTGATTTGAGCAGGACTTTTAGTCTTATGGATTTCAGTTATTCCATTTGTAAAGTGAAAGTGTTGTATTCTTTGGCTATAGCTCCATCCAAAGAAAAAAATTGCAAGATACAGCTAAAATTTGTTTGAACTGGAATTCCTTATTTAAGGGATACAACAGTAGTTTATGAGATGTAATCTAAACTGTAGTGCTTTTAATATATATATATATGTATATATATACACACATATATATGAAAACATTTTAAACTCTCATCAGTACAAAATTGCAAATTATATGCCTTTGCTTTAAATTTCATTGCTATTTGGTAACACAGAAATCAATCTCTGGATACTTATTTGACATTTTTCCATGAAAATAAAGAGACATGTTTTCCCCTAAATTTTAGATAAGAAAAGGCACTCCTGAGAGTGAGGACTTTGACATATGGTACGTTCTAATACTTTATCTGGCTTTTTCTACGCAAGTGGAGATGATAAAGAACCAGTGCAGCACACCGCACTGAGTTCCAGGTGACAGACAAAATTGAATGGTTGCGAATACCATAAGAAATTACCAAATCTTTTGCTCATATCGTAATATCGGTAGTGTTTTCATTTTTCAGATATGAAAACTCTAGCTCAGAAACTATATGTAATCCCAAAGATAGCCCCAGACACATTATCCTTCCTTCTGCAAGCATCTTTCCAAAACTTGGAGCTCAAGGTTTGTCTTCAGTTTTCTGGTATCACATTTGCTGCAACGGAAAGCAATGTGAGCACAAGTAAAAATCAGCCTTGAAATTTAAACTCTGTCCATTTTACATTTAGGTGCTATTTATATTATCAGTGAGTTACTGGACAAATAACTAACTGGTCAGTAAGTTACCAATTGTCCAGACACTGATGTATTTGCATTGTACATATAGTTGCGAATGTGTGTGTGTGGTGGTGGGGATATGCTATACTATGTCTTTTAAAACTGATTTAAAATGTTTCTTGAGGAAAATGATAATTTGGTGCTGGTTACCCCACAAGTAATTTTCTTTTCAATTGTAAAATGCTCGAATAGTATCACAATCTTATTATGATTTACAAATTGAAGCAACTACTGAGTTGTGGCATTTTAGGGAATAGATTCCATTTCAGTTTGGTTACAAGAAAAAAAATGATCCAGGGCATATTAAAACAACCCTCTTCATAAAGGTCCATAATTGTCCACTTTGGTAATGATGATGGTCAAGTGAGTCCTTAGATCTAAGACTTTCTCTTGGGAACATGGAAGTCTCCGTATACAACCGTGTGTCAAATTAATGTGGGCCACCTGGAATGTTGAATTAGACATAGAGTACAGTTGGAGAGGAGTCCATTCTTTCCCCCAGGGTGTTTAATCATCTCATTGCACTGAAAGGGGTGCCCTAGGCCTTTCCTATTTTGGGCTCCCATCATACTTTGATATTGATCCAATCCAATTAGTGAAGACTGCAGGTAGCACCCTCCTTCTATTTAAAGACGGGGAGTATCTATTATTGTTTTTATGTTTATTATCTTAATACCTGACATCTATAACATCTTTCTTCCAAAGAGCTCCCTGGAGTGTTTTAAGATGTCAAGTGAAGACAAATGAACATGAAAGCACTTTGTGTTGTACAGATGGAAGGAGCTACTCTCTGACCCAGTTGTTTGCTTGCTCCAACTTGGCAAATCCTACCCAAGGTGCTCTCCTTACACTCTACTCCTTTTCTTCTATCAAGTGTGCTCTCTCTCTCTCATGCACATTCTCACATTTACCCTGATCACTCTCAAATCTTGTTTCACCATCAGATCTTTTCTTAAAGCCCAGCTCCACATTTGTATCTACCTTGTGTAAGTCTCTTCTTTAATATTTAAATTAAACCTAACCTTCTCAACATAAGGCTCATTATTTATTTAACTGTAGAAAAGTATTTTACAGGTATTTGATGTTCCAAATGCATTGTGAAATATACAGTTTTTTTTTTTTAAATAATCTGACTCCACCTAGAAGTAGATTAGAATAAAGAAAGCCATAAGAAGTTCAAGGGCAGAGGATAAAGATGAACAATGAAATTCACTGAGCATTGTCCAGAATATTTTGGATGCCCTAAGAGTTTGAGGATAAGATCTAATGAGACCTAGAAAATAAAATGTAGAGTTACCTTAAATAGAAATGGATGACAATGAGATTTTATTGAGTAAGGCCAGAGTAAGTTTCCTGTTATATATATTTTAGGTATGTTATAAAGTATGTATCACAGTTTTACAGAGTGGACATTAGAACATAATTAATGCTATTTTATTTATGAGTGCTAACAAATATAATCATCAACACTATAAAGATTATATGGTTCTGTGTTACAATTTTTCCTCTCTTAATTATTTTCCTTTTTTTTAAGATTTACTATTTATTTGAAAGTAAGAGTTATAGGGAGAGAGAGAGAGAGAGTGAGTGTGAGACAGTGAGTGAGCTATCTTCCTTTTGCTGATTCACTCTTTTTTTAAAAATTTATTTATTTATTTATTTATTTATTTTGACAGGCAGAGTGGACTGTGAGAGAGAGAGACAGAGAGAAAGGTCTTCCTTTGCCGTTGGTTCATCCCCCAATGGCCGCTGCGGCCTGTGCACTCCGTCTGGCGCACTGTGCTGATCTGAAGCCAGGAGCCAGGTGCTTCTCCTGGTCTCCCATGTGGGTGCAGGACCCAAGCACTTGGGCCATCCTGCACTGCCCTCCCTGGCCACAGCAGAGAGCTGGCCTGGAAGAGGAGCAACCAGGACAGAATCCGGCGCCACAAGGCGGAGGATTAGCCTATTGAGCCGCGGCGCCGGCCTTGCTGATTCACTCTTAACTGGGACTGGGACAGGCTGATACCAGGAGCCAGGAGATTCTTTGAGATCTCCTACATGGCTGTAGGTGCCCAGCATTTTGGCCATCTCCCGATGCTTTTTCCAGGCCATTAGCAGGGAGCAGCTGGGACTCAAACCATATGGGACGCCAGCATCACAAGCAGCGGCTTTACCTGCTGTTCCACAATGCAGGCCCCTTATTTTCCTCTCTTAATTTATTTTTTATTTTGTAAATTAATTCCCTCCCTTAATTAATTATCTGGGAAATTCATACTGATTGACTTTTGCAGTCCCACCTATTCAGTGACACCTTCCATCTCTAGAATTAGCTAACAAAGAGTGGGCCTGATGTAATGGAGGGATGAGTTCCTCATCTTGCCCCCAGTGAACTCCATTCTGCAGTTTCAACCCCACGACCACTAGCAATGATAATCCCATTCTTGAGAAATCTAGGGGGTGGGGAGATTCATACCACTGATGTTGGATAACTTCCTATTACCTGTCTCATAGCCCAGTTAGTCAGCAAGTCATTTTGAGCCTTCCCTCCTTATACTTGTTATATTTATCCTTTTTCTCCATTCTCACGGTCAGGCCCTTACCTCTCACGTTGAATTACCGAGACAATGTCCTAGTTGCACACTCCATCTTATGCAGCTGCTACAGTAAATGCCATTTTCAACATTTGCCCACAGAAACAAAAACACTTCTTGTTTACTAATGCATTAAATTTGGATTTCTCCAATATTGTCTTTTAATGCTCTGAATAATCTATCTCCATTCTCTTCATCTAAACAGTTTCCTAGATTCTCTTCTCTGGTCAAGATCCTTTCTCCCCCTGCCTGTGGTCTTATTCCATGGACTTGGCTCCTAACACTGTTTTGCTCTGTGACTGGCCCTCTTGAACTTTCTCTCATCCTCTTTTCCAGTCATCAACACCTAAACCCTTAAGGAGTACATCCCCAAGTCCGCTTTCTCAGATAACTTCTCCGTGGCTACCCAGCTCAGTTACCTATCTCTTCCACAAAAACCTTCCCTCCAGTCTGGATTGTGCAGCCTTCTTTATGTGAACTCAACATGTGGGTATCTGTGCAGCTCATACGGTACTGCAATTGCCCAACTATTGGTCTGCTACTCTCTCCAGGCTGTTTCTTCTTTGAGTACAAGGACTTACTCTGTGCATCTTTGTGGCTTCAGTGCCTAGGACAGGGAAGGTTGAAGTGATCTCTCCATGTTTCAATTGCTGAGCATTTTTCCTCACAATTTCATACTTAATTTTATACTATTTTTCAATGACTTCCCAATCTATACGTTGATCTCCTTTTCCTAGAAATGTTGAAAACTTCTTAGTATGAAAAGGATCTTCTCACAGAGATCATACTGGATGGTTCCCATAGAGTGTTCAGAGTACTCACTTACATATTAGGTGATCAATCAATTCTTGATATTGAATTAAATAACCAGTGATGAATGTTGTAGCACAGCATGTTAAGCTGTTGTTGGAGATACTGGAATCCCTATTAGGGTGAATCGTTGGAGGCCAGGCTACTCCGTGCTTCCAATCTACTTTCTGGCGAATGCACCAGGAATGTAGCAAATGATAGTCCAAATACTAGAGTCCCTGGCTCCTGGCTTCAGTTTGAGCCAACCCTGGCTGTTGTAGCCATTTGGAGAATGAACCAGTGGATGGAAGATCACTGTCTATCTCTCTATCTATCTATCATCATCATCTATCTCTCCCTCTGTTTCCATCACTCTGCCTTTCAAACAAATATTGTTGCTAATAATAGCATAAGTCAAAAATAATATAACCCCTACTGGTAGGAATGGAAAGAAGTCACAAATTTTCCCTGTTGTTCCTTAATAAAATATGTTATGGTTTTTGTCCTAAGGAAAAGTATGTTACGTAGTTATGGCATGCTTAAATCAGGTACCAGTGTTAAAATATCCATCATCAGCTGATGAATAAAAATGTTCTGTCTCTCAAAACAATTGATTATGTTACAAATTTCCCTTCACTACACTGTACCTCGCTGTTTCACTGTCTATGTTAGTACATATTCCCTCATGAAAACTTAGTGCTGTCACAAACCAAAATTTCTCATCTTTATCCTTTTACTTACCTCCCCACCTCTCAAAACTGTTTTTATCCAAGCTAGATATAACCTAGAACAAAACTCTACTTATAACTCGAATTCTATCACAGCAGCAAATATTCCTCCTATTAGCTCATTCCCATTGCTTCCAAACATCACAAGTAGCTTGTAGAATCACTCACCATCATGACTGTATCCTAAGATGAATACTCTGCCATCCTTTCTAGAAATAACATCATTAAATAAAGAAGATTCTAATTTTGCTATGGAATAAAAAGCTACATAAAAACATTTAATTGATAAATTGTTGTTAGATATGGATATTGTGAACACTGCCACATGTACTGGAAAGCACCTACTTTTGTGCATTTTCGCTAGTGTTTTTATTTGTATACATCTATAAAGTTTCACCATCACTAATTTTTCTTCCATTCCTGAATAATGTCTGAAACCTAAATAACTATTTTTTGAGAGACAAAGAGAAAGTAGAAGAGAAAGAGACAAACATAGGGAGTTCACATTTTCAGGTTCATTCCCCAAATGCCCACAACAACTGGGGCGGGACCATTTTGAATCCTGGAGTAGGGAAACTCAATCCAAGTCAACCACATAGGTGGCAAAGACTGAGGCAGCACCTGCTAACTCTCAGGGTGAACATTTGCAGGAAGCTAGAACTAGGACTCCAGCCCACACCCAAGCCCAGGCACTAAAACATGGGACGCCCACGTCCCAACCAGCAGCCTAACCACTGCCACAAATGCCCTCCCCTAAATATGTTTTAATAGGCGCCAAATATTGAGTTCATTGTTTAAGCTAAATTCTCTCCTATGTGAGTGTATATCATGATATAATTGGTTCAGCCCATGGATGTTTTTACTTTGTTATGCTTTTAGATCTTGTAAGGGACTTTTACAGTTATTGACCCAGAGATCTGTATCTCTTGATTGGAAGAAATAAGAGTAAAGGATTTTTTGATTCAAAAATATCTTTTCTACATATTTCACCTAATAAAAATTTACTAAGTTTAAGAAATTCCCCTTGTGTAATAGTCATAGCATTCCATGGTTTGGAATCTACCAGTAATTCACTCACAAGTATACATTCTTTTAATCCGAATTTACTTATTGCAAAAGGAGAATGGAGATTTCCATTAAGAGTGAGGATGACTTTGGAGAGGATGATAGTGTTGAATAGTTGAATAGTGCAGTTGTAGTAGACTGTCTATGGAATGAGGGCATTCAGGAACAAGGAAGAGTGTTCCTGGCAGTGGACGGTGAGGATTCTACTCCAGTTCTTCTACTCAGACTTTCTGTAATGTTCTGGCATCCCTGAAAATCATCTCAAGCCTTGACTATAGTTACAGAGTTGTAGGCTGACAGCCCTCTAGTCTGTCCATACAGCTGATTAAGGATTGCCTTTAGTGTATTTATCCCACTGGTGTGCATTCCTTTCATTTTGTTTTTCCTTTGTTTCTTATACACTTGTCCATTCAACATAGCTATAGGTTGTTCTGATGCAGTGTAGATCTCATCTCAAAGAAAAATGCATTGCCAATCTACAACCAGACCACCTGTGTAAGCTTGAAGAATTAGCGCCTGACATTATTAGGCAGGCAGCATGTCTGCTAGAAGAAATACTGGTGTGAGAGTTGGGCTGTCTCAGTACTAATACTCCTAAGTAACTCCATGAACTTTAAGTTTCAGCTCTAAAATGGTGGTGGTGGTGGGCGAGCAGTATTGAGCAAAAAAGATTTTCTGGGTCTTTTCCAGCTCTCACATTATGCAATTCTTCTAATTAATTATGTTTCCTGATTTTCCTCTTATTTCATATGAGGGCTTACTGGCTTGGCATTTCAAAATAATTTTCTGACAAGCAGGGTGATAATACTTGCAATGTTTATGTCACAGAGTTGTGGTGAAGATAACACATGAAATTGTGAGTGTCACTATACATCGTGAACTGCAAAGTCCTTTACTCATACAAAACAAATTATTATCGGCGATTTCTATTTCTCCTAGTATTCTGGTTTTAAAAGGCTCATGATCCCTCAGTGTGCAACCAGCAGAGGGAGACAAGTTAAGATTATATTTCTTCTTGAAACAAAATTCATTAATTGCTATGTGGATATATGTTTTTAAAAATCAAAATGAAATTAATTGCTGGCAAATAGGTCATTAGCTCATAAGCTGTATGCATATATTATATTTACAAAAACACAGGAGACAAAGAAACTGGCAAGACACAAGGGAAAATAGAAGGCAAAGAATCTGAATTTCTGAGCTTACTTCTGACAGCACTGGGAGACAGCCCTCCTGTGAAGAGTGTCATATTCCTCTGACAACTTCCTGAACATGTCCATCTGGAAGTGCAGCCTATTTGAGTACAATTTTAGGAACAAATCCAGAATTCTAAAAGTAGATTTTCCAAATTCCCTCTCAAACTAGGTTGCTAACTTAGCTTTCCCATCTTATCAGCCTAGATTTTTTTTTTATTTATTTAGGAAAAAAGAGGAATCGTGTGCCCTTCCTATTTCCTCAACGTCCATATCCAGTTAGTTGAGAAGCCAATGAGTTCTGTGAAATTCCCATACGATGTCCTCCTCTTCTTCCTTTCCACTGCCATTCCCCGTAGCCTGCTTTCATCATCAGTGCTATTTCAGAGACTTTATAACTGGTTCTCCCTCGCTTTGACTTATCCCAGTCTCTCTCCCACTCCGTGGCTAGGCATTCATCTTTTTAAAACACACATCTGATTTTGTCAAAGCTTCAGCGATTGCCTATTGCATACAGAGTAAAGGCCAAGTCATTAGCATGTCTGTCAAGCTCTTCACTGACTCCAGCTTACAAAATAAGATTTTTTTTTCATTTTAATTTTCCCCATATCTCCACCCCCTTACCTTTCCTTACGACTTGCCTTACCCACTGATGTAAAGTGTCTTAAGTAAAGGGCTTTCTTCCCAACATAAATAGTAGGCAGCTGTGTACTCCGTGACATGTGTCTCTTTCTCATCATGTCATCAACAACTTTACTTGGCCTCTTATTCCTTTCTCTGCTTCTGGGTTTTCCGTTGTTAGAATGCCCCTAAGATGTCAGTGTATGGCTTCTCCTCTCCAGAACCTAAAGCAACCTTCTAAGGATGACCTTGAGCATGCTTCATCTTCTTCTTCTTCTTCTTCTTTTTTTTTTTTTTTTTTGACAGGCAGAGTTAGACAGTGAGAGAGAGAAAGACAGAGAGAAAGGTCTTCCTTGTCTTCCTTTTCTGTTGGTTCACTCCCCAAATGGCCGCGACAGCCGGCACGCTGCTTCCTCCTGGTCTCCCATGCGGGTGCAGGGCCCAAGCACTTGGGCCATCCTCTGCTGCCCTCCCAAGCCACAGCAGAGAGCTGGCCTGGAAGAGGAGCAACCACCCAGGGTGCCAGCGCCACAGGCAGAGGATTAGCCTAGTGAGCCACTTCTTCATTCAGATACTCACGCTTCTTCCTAGGCAGTGTGTCTATCCCCCCTTCTCTCTCTACTTCCCTCTGCTCGTCCAGTAAGCCTTCCTTCCTGCAGTTTCATTCTATTTGAGACTGGTTCTCATAGCCATCTTTGACATCACATGTTCTCTTTCTCCATTCTTCTGTTTTATGTATTCCAAGGGTTACCTGAAACCTCATGTTCCCAAGAAGCCCCTCTCTGGATCACCTTTTCTGAACTCGCATTATCTTTTGATTCTTCCCCCTTGTCAGCTAGTCCGTGGTTACCCACTGGTCCGTCTTACTCTGCTTCGTGTGTGTTCACCTTACTGCTTCTTCTTCCTTGTGACGCCTCCAGGTTCCTGAGGATGAAGACCCAGGTTTTCATGCTTTTGCAGCATTGACCAGAGGACTGTGCCCAGCCCATGTGTTGATTAATGTTGGTCCTACTCAGTAAGGGAGAGCGGCTTTGAAAGGGCTGCTTTATATGTGCACAGAAATGATAGTCAATCACGCTCTAAGAGGGGCTTCTCGTGTCTTTACCTCATTAGACTTGCCCAAGGGCAGGGTGTCTGTTTTGCACAGCACTGTTTCCTCAGTGCTTAGTACAGACCCTGCTATATGGTAGATTTCAAAAAACTATTATTTTAATGAATTTCTCATACATGGCAACACAACTGATGAGGCAGGCCTGGTGAATCTTCTCCCTTGTCCTGGCAATGCTTCCACATTCATTACTGATAGCAGAAGGAGCTGAGGATGTGAATTACAGTCCAGACAAAAAAGGAATACTTTGAAGCTGGCAAGCTTCTGGGACCCTCTGAATAATATAATGACCTAACACTAGACTTGGCCTGCAGCTCAATATTGTCAGTAAACTCTGGAGAAAACATATTAGTGTTATTTACATGACTTACAGCCTCGAGATATGTAACTAGGCATCCTATTTAGATTTAGCAGGATAGCTACTGCCTGATAAATCTAGATATGTAGAAAAATCTTCAGTAAACTTTAGCTATTAAATAGCATCTGCTCGCCTTGTTATGCATTTCTTAATCGTTAACAAATACTTTTCTATTATACTGATGCTTGATTAACATGTATTTACCATATTAAGGGTAAGCGCAGTTTGTTGAAGAGAAGTAGCAACTGGAGCACTTTTTTTCTCTGACTAGCTGAAATAAATGACAGGCCACTTGTCATTCTGTCAGTTCTTATTTGATGAGTGGTGGTTTCCAGCAAGTGTATACCAGAGTTGGACTGGTGCACTAAGGAGAAATGCTGGTATAGGGAAAACCTTGATTACTTGTGATAGAACACAGCCTGTTGGGGAGGGTTCTCCATCAGGAGCAAGTCTAGTTAATTTGGTCTTCCTTCCATGTCTGTTGCTACCTCTTACCCTAAGCCAGTTGCCACTGGAAGACTCAACTTTCCTTCAGTTTGTCTCCTTGTTTCCACTCTTGTCCTTTTAATCCATTCTCTATGTAATATTCAGAGTATTCTTTCTAAAATGTAGATCAGGTGCCTAGAACTTTCACTGGTTATTCAATCACTAGAATAAAATCTAAATTCCTTAGTGAGGAATCTCATCTTTATGAGTCTTCCTTCATTTCTAATTTCAGATAGTTTTTCTAACTACTCACCACAACATGCATTCAAACTGCCTTCCAGGTTTATCTGTGTTTTTGATCCAGATATATGACACACCTAATCCTAGCTCAGGGCTTTCACACATGCCTTTTCTTTTATATGAAAAATTCTTATTGTAGATATTTCCATGAATACTTCCTAAGATTTTAGGATTTAGATTAAATGTCACCTCTTCAAGGGCGCTTTGTTTGACTACTTTTCTTTATGTTCCCCTCACCTCACTTCTAAGCCATTTACATGATCGCATGTCTTTTTTTTTTTTACTATAGCATTTACTCTCTGAAATAATGTGATATATATATATATTTGCTCGTTTAGTGTTTATTTTTATACCTGAGACATGAGTTATATGAGACAAGAGTCTGGTCTGTCTTTTTTCACTGCCATAACTGTGAAACCATGTTGAGTGGAAGAATGAGTCGTAAACCTACTGGGCATGGCAAAGTATGGAGTTGCATAACTGCCTCCATACTTCCTGGGCCCATTTGCTGATTGCAGGGATCCAAGTCACTACAACAACTACCTACAAAGAGTAGCATTGCCTGATTGCCTGCTGGGACTACCTTCTTGCCAAACTGAAGTAGCTGCTATTGCCATTCTTCCAGATATTGAATATCCACATATGAGGGGCTGACCAAAAAGAATAGCAGCAGCACAAATGGTGCATTTCTTGGCTGCTGTCGCCTTCTTGTACACAGTGTCAGAAAGGACAGTCTAGGAAAGGATGGGCCCAAAGGCCAGTGAGTACATGTCTGTGAAATCATATCGCATCTGAGAGTAAGTTTATTGGTGTGCAAATACATCAGTAAGCATAAGTACATGAATGCTTATGGACAGTAAGGAGCAGAAGCAAGAAGTGATGCAGGTAGCAGCTCAAGAATTGCGAAGACCTTGTGAAAAGTGGGACAGTTCAAAGCATTGACACTTACCAAAATAGAACAAGTAGCAAAGGAGACACAGAAACAGGAGACTGATATGAAAACAGTGAGCCACCAAAGCACACACTGAAAAGAAACCACTGAGTGATTTTAATCATTCAGGATACGGATTGAGTATTTTACATTACTGGAGGGTCTGTTGTAAGAATTTGTACAATATTTAACTGACTTGAAGTTGACTGATTTCGTTAGATCGTGAAATACATGTGAATAAAGTGATTCTAGTTGAAAAACACAGATTCCAAAGGAAACTCACACAAAATTTTGCCTTGTATATGAGTATAAATTGGAATACTTGAATATTGCTAAATTGTGATGAAACCATTGAGAATGTCATAGCAGGGATCCTAAGGAGATGTATTAACAATTCTGCATTTCTAGTTCATATGGAAATGCTAATTCCACTTATGAAAGTAAAGTGCAGGCATGGCATTATTATGATTAAGGCCATACAGCTGTAGGAATGTAGAGTGGTATATTAATAATGGTATAGACACGTTTAGCATAAAATGCAAGCAATGTAGCTAAATTAGTTGTACATTGCAGGCTGCATCTGGATTTCATGTGAGTCTATTACCTTACAAAGCTAAGCAGAAGAATAAACCTTTTTTGCTTTTTAGGGTATTCAGACGTTAGCCAGTTTTTGTTTTCCCTGCAGCATTTGTCCCTGTAGAGTGCCAGAATCTTCTAAAGCCTCTTTTAGAAAAGCTGTGTGTTATTTTAAAGTACTAGTTAAGATCATCTTGCTTGGGTGATGATTGCTGTTTCCCATGGATAACAGCCATACTTGCCTCACAAATAACTCAGAAGTATGTTCATTTTTGCCAACCCTCTTGGAAGACTGACTATAGTGGTGTACAGCAAAATAGCCGTCATAAGTTTCAGGAGCTCATCTATCTGTTTCCTTCTCTACATTTCTTAGGAAATCAAGCAGAGAAGTTGGTATCAGGGTTATGTAGGGAGAATGATCATTAGGATGAGATATGTTATCCGATGTGTATGGACTACGGATTTATTAGGAAGTGAGAGATGATGTGGCAGAGAAACCAGAGGGACTCCATGAAGGAGTGAAATGGAGAAGGACTCTGAGTCCTGAAGTGGAAGTAGATAGTGCCCCCACAGGTAGAGTTCTTATTCTGTAACTGGGAGGTAAGCCACGTGAGAGGGCTTGAACATGCTGCCGCCATTCCTCCATGCTCATATTCATCCGTTATGGAGTACTGCCCTGGGCCAAAGGTTGGGTTAGAGAGCTGTGCTTCAAGTGCTGTCTGGGTGTAAATAATAACTATTCAATGATTAACTTACATATTACATTTCATGATTTTGAAATTGTTCAGAAATCCAATATAATTGAATTATGCTGAATTGCTGAGCAGTCCAAATTACAAACTTCTAAAAATGTAGTCTTAAAAGACGTCTTTTATTTTCAAGGCTCACAGTAAGTCAATTTAGTTTAACAAAAATTGCCAAGAAATGGACTTTATTTAATGTAGCTATTAAAAACTCTTAACTGTCTTATGATTTATAATATAAATATATACTTATGATTTTGTTCTCTTAGGTAGGTCAGACATTTCTGTTATAATTTTGATCACAGCCTTGATTAACTTAAGTTATCCTTTTTCTCAGAGTGATTGTAGATATAGACTCCAGATCTGATTGATTTATTATAAATTCCACTTTCCTTCTACTTTATTGTGAATTATTTTGTATCACATTATGTTAAAGTCTAGCTTTTATCCTAGTACTACAAGACAAGTTCTATCAGTAGCTTGAGATTAATATATTAACATATATTAATATGTTAATTATTTATGTATTATATGAAGTATTATTGGTATATTAATAGGTAATAATCACATATAAGCAACATCTGCAACAGATACATTACCACTCCATTGTACTTCCTAGAACAAACTCTCCCTGTCTTTATACAAAATCTAACCCACCAAAACAAGAAAGTGCTCATACCCTCAGTATGTCTAAACCTTTCCCCTCAGAGTATCTCGGATTTTATTGGGGATCATACTATTCACCTAGGACCATATATACAATTAAATGATTCTAGTAGCCTGTGGTTGCTTGCTTCCTCCTGTCCTAGAGAAACACCAGCCAACACAAGAATATATGCTATATCTAAGCCTTCTTTTTTTTTGAGAGAGAGAGAGAGAAAAGCAAGATTTATTTAAGACAGAAACCTCCTGCTGCAGTGATCAGGAGTGGGGCGCTCCAAGAGAGGTAGACCCCCCCAGAACTGTGAGGGTCTGTTTCTTGTAATCTTGGTCAAGATAAGACAAAAAACCATCAGAAGCGTGGGATAGGCTTCTTCTTTCTAGTCTCTTGATAAAACCAGAGACTCAGAAGGGTGGGATGGACACTTTTGCCTTGCTAAAGGCAGCTTTTGGGGAGAAATATGCAATGGGATTTGGCACCTTGATCTTGCTAAAGGTATCTTCTGGGAAGAAACAAGCATTTTGCACCCTCATAAGGGAACTCCGCTTTCCTCATTTTCCAATGCGACCAATCTAAGTGCCTACTAACCCTGACTCCTCCCATTCCCTACCCCAGAAGAATGGACCCTAACTTCTGTTAGGGATATGAGATGACGATTGCTCTGGCTGCTTCATGCTGAAAAGGGAAGTCGTTGAGGGACAGAAACAGGCCACTCTTTTGAGGATCAGATCTAAGGGTGCCCAACAGAATGTGGATTTCCTCAGGGGCATTGTCTGAAACCTTTTACTAAGCTAATTGTTCATCCATAAGAGCCGGAAGACGTCTGAGAGGGATGGTCCAGTCTGTTGATGGTATAGGATGAAAGGGTGCTCTTTGCCTTGCACCCCTGGCAGAGTACACTATGGAATCCTTGCATTACCACTTGAAGTTCATTATTACATTGAAAGTCGGAAATTACAGGATTATGGGTTTTGTAATTCAAATAATCACTCAATCTAGCCATTCTTTTTCTGTAGCAAATGGATTCGAAGTTTTAAACAACTGAGTTCCAGCTTGATGGTGGGACATCAGTGACCTATTAGCTGGACACTGTTTATAAGCCCTGTCATAGAAAACCTTGGTTTATACAAAATGAATGCACAGTCCAAACAAAATTAATTGAACTCCATCATTGATTTGTGACCATTTAGATTTCAATTCTTCAAAGTCTTTTGTTAAAACCAAAAGGTCTTCCTTGCTTTCCTCACATACTCTGTAAACAGAGTTCACTTGTATTTTCATCTACTAATAAAATGTAGCATCAAAGTCCTTTGAATATTCTGGGGGTGAAAGCAGCTGTCAGCACTGGAAGTGTTTCTTTAGAGCTTTGTGCTCCAGTGGGGTCTGTTGTAGATTCTTAAACTTATTCCTTTGTTTTGGGGGGGAGGACATCCTTGACCAACCATTTCTGTAAATAAGGGGAGTGGGTATGACACCTGTGTGTGTGTGTGTGTACTTGTATATTTATGGAATATTTTCAGGCAGAAAATGATCCAGAACAGAAAGGCAGGAAATGTTACCTTCCCACCTAGAGTTTCCTCTGTTGACAGATGTAGGAGAGTCCCTGGGATGAGTCAGAAACTCTTTGCTTGAGGCTACAGAACTGCTTATGAAAATTTTCTTGGGCCCTCCTTGCTACCACAGAGGAAACAGCCTGAACCTGGAGGCCTTGCTGGCATACAGAAACGAAAAGGAGATCAAGTGTGACGATTTGGAGGGGGTGAAGGCAGGTTTCTTGCTCAGAACCTGAAGGCTGAAGAAGCCTCAGATCCCCATCAAGCCCTGCCAACAACTTCTTTTGGCCTTGTGTGTGTACAACACTGTAAATATCTGTTGCCTCCAGCCTGGAGAAGTGGGTTGCCTGAAGACAGGAGTAGGAATATAACTGCAATTCATTCGGGAGTATTTTTGCATGATTTGTTTTTTGCATCTTGTGAATGCATTACTCATATCAGTATAATTTGAAGAGAGGATAAGAAGTCCTTGGCTGATCTAACCCCATGATTTCTCCCTAGCATCAGTACTGAGGGAGATGTCCAATGGCTTGGGACTTTCACTTGAGTGACTAACACGTGGTAGCCCCTTTCAGCCCTTGTCACTTGCTTGACTCATGGAGTAGGAAGACAGGTGACAGTAGCCTGCCTGCGCTCCCTGGAGGGCTGTACCCAGCCTCTGAGTCTCCCTGGAGATGCACAAGCGTTCGGATACAAACATCTCCTTTCTTGAAAATGAACAAGTGGAGAAGCTAGTGCCAGCGGAGAGGTAGAGGCTTGGGTAGCCAGAGCAATGTGCCCTCCACAATACCCCTCAGTTGCAATACTCTTGTGTCGGACTGGGTGAGGGTTTCCTGGAGAGTGAAGTTAGTTTAGGGATCAGGGATCAGCTGCTGTGGCTGGCACTTGGAAAAGACAAGCCAAGCATTCACACCACAGACCACTCAATACCAGCTTTGTCTCCAATCCACCCTTCTTAAGGGGGTTCCAAGAGGGGGAGGGGATGAAGGGAGGCAAGAAAATCAACCTCTTAAACCCTGTACAAGAAAGTGCAGGAGAGAAGAAAGGAGGAACAAGATGCCAGTGTGGAAAGTCGGTTGCCAGGAGTGGTTAGTTCGAAATTCACTTTGGCTTTGGAGCCTAGACCCCGCTGTCAAGTTTCTCTGGATGTCTGGCACTCTGGCCCACCCCGAGGCTCTCCTGTCCTGGTTGCATCTCTCCTTGCTGTCTCCTTTTCTTTCCTCCTTCACCTCCTCCGCTCTCTCCTTGCCTAGCCTCTTTCTCCTGTTCTTGGATCGCGTAAGTCCCTCTTTCTCTCCCCTGT
This sequence comes from Lepus europaeus, assembly GCF_033115175.1. Lineage (NCBI taxonomy): Eukaryota > Metazoa > Chordata > Mammalia > Lagomorpha > Leporidae > Lepus > Lepus europaeus. The sequence goes on along the minus strand of NC_084828.1, from coordinate 72,792,298 downwards.
GCCTTGAACAGCCCCCTCTAAGCTCCATTCCCTCTTCTTAAGGAAATCAGCCAGGCCTCAGATGGAGCTGTTGTCCTGACAACCTAAGGCGCATCAGGCTTTCATGGAGGCTGGCTGCTGCTGAAGGGGGCAGTTGTGCAAAGCGAGGGGCCACGGCGCTGGGAGGGCGGGGGGATGACGTGGAGGGGCTGCTGAAAGCCAGCGGGGCGGGGGGAGGTGCCGAGGCGGGAGGAGGGGAGCGCGGCTCCGGGCTGCCGCGGCTGGCGCTGCTGCTGCTGCGCGGCTGTGCCTCTACTCTCGCTGGCAGGCTGGGGGCCGGCTCCCGCGCCCGCCCTCCCGCCCGGGAAAGTGGGTTACGGAGGAAGGCGCTCAGTTCGCGGGCTGCCACCGGCACGCAGCCACCGGGAGACCCGAGCGGCACCTCCGCCTCGGTCAAGCCCTCGCGCCTTCCTTTCTAGGGGCTGCTGTTGTTTTTGGCAATTTGGTTCTTCTGACTCCCCGCCACCCTCCAGTCTCGGCTAGGGTCTCTGAGAGGGTCTTTGTGAAGTCCTAGAAAAAAAAAAAAAAAGCAAAGAGCTCGCTCGAGCGAGGGAAAGAAAGAGGCAAAGTGGCCAGGACCCCAAACTGGCACAGCGCGTCCCGCGTGGGTGGCGGCGGCGGCGAGCGCCGGGTGTGTGAAGCCCCTGTCCGCGGCCAGCAGCGCGCCCCGGCTCCGCTCCCGAGGACGCCCGCAGGCCACCATGGGCGCCAGAGTTCAGCCTGACCGCAAACAGTTGCCGCTGGTCCTACTGAGACTGCTCTGCCTTCTCCCCACAGGACTGCCTGTCCGCAGCGTGGATTTTAACCGAGGCACCGACAACATCACCGTGAGGCAGGGGGACACGGCCATCCTCAGGTAGGGCTCTCCGGCAACTTTTCTCCGCGCGCGTCCGTCCGTCTGTGTGTGTGTGTGTGTGTGTGATGTGCGCGCGCGGCTGATCCCCTTGAACTACAGCCCCCACGCTGCAGGCGTGTGTGTGTGTGTGTGTGTTTCACTTACTGGTGGCGACGGAGCAGCCACCTAAATTCAAGGGAATTCTGGTACCTGTCAGGGTCCAGTGGTGCTGGTTAAATGTTGTTTTGTTCTTAGGATCTTGTTTCTTACCCAAAAAATAAAATCTGAACTTCACCTATGGCATTGATGACATTTGGGCAGTTTTCCTGCTCTGGTGGCTGCTGAGGCTTTGCGCTTCGGAGTTTGGTTGATATTCTTTAATTTTTTACTTTGGAAAGGAGTGTGGTTGAATGATGGGTCTTACAGAGTGGTACACAGCCCTGTCAGCTCCTTGCCCTGCTGAGTCTGTGTGAAGCTGTGTGTGTGTGTGTGTGTGTATGAAGGCTCTCAACCCCAGGAGTAGTTCTGATAGAGGACTTTCTGTAAAGATCTTCTAATTGACATCAAGGGCAATAAATCAATTTTAGAACTTTGGTTGATTACTGAGCCTTTTCTGGAATGTGGGTAGAAATGAGCCCAAGAATAAAGGGGGGGGGAGCCACTTGCCAAATCGCTGGCATTTAAGAATAAGAGTGTTAAGCATAGAGGTTGGGAAAGAATTAACCTGGCATAAAATGGATATTTCAAATTGATTATTGACTTCAAAGCGTTATCTCTGTACAGCTCTGCCAAACTCTTAAATATCATTTGGGATTCAAATTTGGAAAGGAAGAGAGAGTCCCAAGTCCTTGGCAGTTTGACCCTAGAAGGGACAGTGAGCTAGAGAGAGAATAGCACCCAGTGATAATTCTGTTTCTAAAGAGTGCTAAGCTTCTTTTCCTGTGTTTCTCGTCTCTCTTCCCTTCTCCACCCTTCTCCTTTTTTTGCTTTCCTTGAATTTCTGACAGATACTTAAAAAAAAAAAGAAAAAAGAAAGAAATCACTCTCCTTAGAGATCTTTTAAAATCTCATTTGCTCCAAATAAAATGACCTCGTGTCGGTATGTCTATCTAGCTAATATTGCTTATTGAGGCAATAAAAACCAGTATACGATAGAAAATAAACCTGTAATCTGTGTGCAAGGAACTGATAGTGCATAAACCTCAGGGCATCGGGGAGCAGTTCTGTAGCAGAGCTGCCAACAGCAGCAAAGTTTTCTTTCTTTCCCCAGAAATAAATTTGGTTGGCTGTCACAGAGTGTCCTGCTTTGGGATCTCTAGTCTTGTTAGCAGGAAGAGTGTGTGTGTGTGTGTTTGTGTGTGTGTGCGTGTGTGTGTGTGTTATATGTTGTATGTGTGGCTCTACATTGTAAAACGTAAGAAAATGCTAACGTATAAGTACTCCTGCCTTCATTTCCTGAGCACTGGGTGATTATGAATCCCAAAGATCCTACTACCCAAAGCAGATTTTCCCTTCTAGCTCTCCAGCCTTGTAAACCTGCGTGTGTGATTTATCCTCGTGGAGTAATAAGATTTATAGAGTAATTTATCTGTTTGCAAAGGGATTTCGACATGATGCAGAAAATGTTTTTTCAAACACACAGGCATGCCTTCTCAACTGCTAGCATTCATACTCTCCAACATCATTAACCCTTTACCAGGCAAACACTCCTTATGTGCAGTTCCTAGGGATTTTTCCACTGGTTTCAAGATTGAATATGAGGAAAGTGAAAACCCTGGTTGTGTGAGGTTTTTATTTAAATGTCTATGAGCTTCATCAGATCTTTCTAAGCATCATCTGAATCTAAGCTATAGTATTCTAAGAGTTTGAAAAGCACAGAATTGCTAATTTCGAAGAAGAAAGGTATTCTCATGCTTTCATATGTTCCTGTAGGCACAGAAGTCTATTGTGTATGAGAGGAGGGCTCACTGCATAATTATCTGTATATGACATATTTGTACTTCTGTAGGTCTACGGCTTAAATACATGGTGTTTTGAAAGCATTATACCCTAGTAGGCATCATGGTGTGGAAATGGGAGTAGTGAGAAGTGATGATGAATACAGAACCATTATTCCATGGGAAAGAGAAGATAGAAAAAAATACAAACAAGTCACCTACAAGAGTCGGTTGATTCCCCAGGCCTCACATGCCCTCATTTTTGTTTCATTTGCCTTGTACAAAGCTTTATTTTGGGATTGTTGAGGTAACTAGAGAGAGAGTCCCCTTTGTTTTCCTAGCTGACCTTCTTCTCAGTCTCTTTAACAGAGTCCAGTACGCTTTGTGGGTCAGTTTCCTGGTGAAGAATGGTGCTCTTGCTTTCTGTTTGCAAGTCCAGCCTGGGAAAGGGGGTGCTTCCACTAAATTTGTAACATTTACTTGGAGCATGAGCTTGTAGGGGAGGAGAGGAAGGAGAACTTGATTCATTGGAAGCCACAGTAGATGTCTGGCACTGAGAAAGTGAAATGGCAAGGAGAAAGAAAACCTCCTCTCTCACTGAGTCTGTGGTCCTGAATAGTCTGAAATGGCACTCACAGACAAGGGAGGTTTGTAATTCTGTGGTCCAGTGACAGCAGTTTGGCTGACTGTCCCCATAACATTCACCTTCACTGTCTTACTTCCATGAAGCAAGTATTGCTTTTGGGAGTCAATGATCATTTTTGTATCACTATGAACTTTGAGATGATTTTGCATCATGATAGATTATACTTTAGTCTTAATGTCTTGCTATATAATTTCTATCTTTTGATGGAAAAATAGTTAAGGTGACAAGCCTGGAAGAAAAGATAGAGAGCTTTGTTAATACACACCTAAACCAGTTGTTTCCAAGACAAGAGTCCTGATCTTTATGAGGAGTTGTCTAAAGAGCTAAGGTGAAGGAATCAAAGTCTGAGCCACACACAGGTAGCAGCAGCAGTAGCAACTGGGACTCCCTTCTAAACTGAATAAACCGACTTAGAATTGCATGCCCAGGAATGTGTGAGAGTTATCCACAGGACTCCACTCCTGATGCAGCCTCAGATGTTTAGCTACACAGGGCCCACCTGCCTCACTGCCACTTTCTGCAAGAACAGGGAATCATCACTTACTGATGAGGTTCTAGCACTGGTCCTTCCAGCTCTGAGATCACACACAGGCACCCATAGAGATCCATCTTCTGCTTAATCTGGGCAGGTTGAAACCCTGTAGCTCATTTGGTAAGTCAAAGAAAAGGGTCAATAGGTAGCATTCCAAACCAATGGAGAATTTCACTTTTAACAGTCCCATTGGACATGTTTTCAATGTCCATAGCATAGTCTGGAATGATAATTATTATAAATTACTTGATCCCAAAGAGTCAGGCTAATTGCATAATGCATTACTTCTCATATATCTGTGCACAGGAAACTTTGTATAAAATTACGTATACATGCATACCTGGACATAGAGCAGTCTGATAAAATGCAGGAGCTTCACACTGTTGTAACTTCAAATATTCTAAATTTGAGGTTTTGAAAATGTATTTATTTCACAATTCTAACCCTAGTTGATGTTTGTGGGATATTAGCAAGTTTTAATGATTATAGATAGCACTGTCCTCATTTCAATGTAAGAATTAGGAATTTCTAAAGAAACTAAGTAAGTGAAATTCTGGTTCTTTTCTTCTGTTTTTTTTTTTTTTTCTTCCATACTCGGGGAAAACAAGAAATGACAAAATAAGATGTGATTATTTGACAGCAAAATGTACAGATTTTTTGCAGATTTCAAGGGAGGAAATGATTTCTTTTCTATAAGGCTTCTGGAATGCCTACATTCACTAAAAAAATGTCAACACTCAAACAAACTCCTGACACAATATGTAATTTTCTACTTATAATTCATTATTTGAAAACAAACTTTGTGTACATAGGTCTATAGGACAAATGTGTGTGATAATTATGAATTTTTTGCCAGTAAATCACTAAACATAATCAAAGTCTATTGGTCATTACAGATACTTTAGAGACCATGAATTGTCCATAAAACTCATATTAAATGTAGAATACTCTGTGTTTTCCAGTAATATAACATAAGTTATGTATTACATTTTATTAAAGAATGTTTATGCACCTGTGAATGATATCATCTATTGTCTTTTATGACCTGAGAAACACAGGTCACAAATATCATGAGACAAATACAGATTGTCATCATTTGTTTTTTCTGTCTTTATAGAACACATAAATATACATGCATACATATACAAGAATACTGTAAAAAGTTCATGGAAAATTGAATTAAAAATAGGAAGGGAAGTAGCATTATACTCACAAAATTGTATCTGTGAACTGCATTAAATCTGTTCTTTTTGCATTAACATCACATTAACATGAGAACTGATGAGAATAAAAAAGAAAAAACAAGTTAATTTTGTTGCAAAATTTTGAAATCCATGCATCTTGATTTCATAATAAGCATTTCCGTGAACTTTTTGAAGATACTTCTCCCTCCCTATAAAGGTATTTTTCCTGTTTTATGTGACTTGGCTTCAAATGAATAATTTGTAGAACTGTTGAGAGAACTGCCAAACGTGACTGACTCATCCACTAAGTGAGTTGGTGAGGGTTAAACATTTGTGTTTTTCAAAGCTGATTCCACATAATAGCAAACTCAGCCCAAAAAAGGATTAGTGCATTTTGCTGTTTTCTCTGGGAGTTCCAAATACAAATGCTGTGACTCACTGGCTAGGAGGCTGCCTGAATGTTCTGGCCCCCTTCCCTTGTCATCCCCTGAAGTTAGAGATGCCTCTCCATCAGGCCATTCCTTCTGGGTTACAGCCCTTCGCTCAGTTCCTCTCTGAATGTCCTGCCTGTTAGTGTGTAAGACTCAGAAAATCAGGGCTCTAAATTTGGCTCTGTCCGTGCATGCTGTGACTTTGAGAAAATCCCTTCAATATTTTGAGCCTCAGCTTCATTTACAAGACGGTGAAGCTGTCTATTTTAGTGACTCTACAGGGTCATTTTAAGATGCTCACAAGCGGTCAAGTGGGAAAGTTTGCTGAATTGTAGAGTGCTACACGGACATAAAGTATTCATGGTGTTTCAAACACATGTAAACCTAAATCGTTGTTTAGATTTTAGGGAATTCTTTTTTTAGGCAGTGTTTCTAAAACTTGCGAATATGTCTTAATTATGTGGAGGGCTTGTTAAGACACAGATGGCTTGGACTCCACCTTCAGTGTTTCTGATCCAGGAGGCCTCTGACAAGGTCTGCGATTTTGCATTTTGAACAAGTTCTCAGGTGATGCTGACGCCACGGGTCTGGGCCACATTTTGGAGTTCCACAGACTCTTGCTACCCCAAGTGTGGGCCACAGATGGGCATCTTAAGTGTCATGTAGCTGCTTGTTAAAACTCAAAATCTCATGGTTTGTGCCAGACAGACTAAATCAGACTGTGCATTTTAACAAGCTCTCCAAGTAGTTCAGAGGCACATTTAAAGACACACCACTGTATATGGTTCACAACCATGCTTGTGTATTACCATCAACTGGATAACTTTTAAAAAATATTGAAATCACGTGTTCTCTACTCTCAGCAATGTATAGTTTGTTGGAAGGGCTTGCACGGAGGTTCTTTGTTTTTTAGTGATTCTGCTATGTGCCCGGAGGTCAGAACCATTACCTCACAGAGAGAGGAATCTCCCCTACAAGCTGTTTTCAGGACAGCACTCAGTAGATATGTGGTGGACATATAGATTCATGTTGTAGTTTGAGAAATAAATCAGCAGTCAAAGATGTACAAATTCAATTGAGAGAAGGGAAAAGACCACTATAGATCTGTTCCTTTGCCAACACTATTTCATCACTGCAATATCATGAAGAATAGGGTGACTTTATTCTAATATGGATCCAGTTTTCACGATGTTCATTGAAAAAGATTTAAAGTTTGATTTTTTAAAAATAGTGTGTTGTCCTGTGTTGTCTCATTCATTTAGGTCAGGCAAGACACAAAACAGCTCTAGTTTATGCTTGTTGTTTTTGTTTTGAGTGCTCTCTCCAGAGGAGAAAAGACAATATTTAAACAAGGAAAATGTCTTTAGTTTTGACTTATTCAAACAGGCCTAATGTTACGCAGTAATGTTGCCATATATGTGAATATATGTTTAGCAAAATGATAGTATTAGTTCCTCAACTTTACATAATGATAAGTGTTTAGTTGAAATTTAAAGACAAATCATTGTGTCATAGGTAAAGGCTTTTCATGAAGGATATACTAAATTCAGGGTGTTCAATAGCATTGAGCAGGCAAAGATCTTGATACCATGAAATATTCTAATCTATTAAACTATTCCTTGTTCTGATACATGAGCTATTTCTATGATCAAATGAAATAATATGTATCAAAGTGTTTTATAAACTATAAAACAGTATACAAATATAAATTTCCCAAGTAAGTTGTGTTATTACATTTACAACATGACATGATTTTTAGGAAATTGGAAGGGAGTGGGCATTTAGCTGTTAAGGTACTGTTTGAGATGTTGATTAAGGTAATATCATCCCATATCAGAGTACCTGGAGACCCAGTTCTGGCTCCTGACCCCAACTTCCTGCTATAGCACACCCTGTGAAGAGGTGGTGATGGTGAAAGTAGTTGGGTCCCTGCCACCCACGTGAGAGACCTGGACTGAGCTCTCAGTACTTGGCCTTGACTCAGCCCAATCCTTGCTGTTGCAAACATCTGGGGAGTGAACCAGTGAACCGGAGTTCTATTTCCCTCCCTTTCTTTTTCTGTCTCTCTATCAGATGAATTTAAAAAGTCTGTAAGATCCAAGAGAGCTAGCATTTTATAGTAAGAGAGGAAGGAAGGAAGGAAGGAAGGAGGGAGGAAGGGAGGAAGAAAAAATATTAGAAAGATTAGAAAGTAGCAGTTGTTTAGGCTAGTGGTTAAGACATAAGTCAAGATGCCTACATCTCACATTGGAGTACTGGTTTCAATTCCTGGCTCTGATTTCTGCCTCCCACTTAACACACATGCAGACCCTGGAAGACAGCAATGATGCCTCAAATCATTTAGTTCCTGAAACCCACATGGGACTATGGATTGCTATCTCAGCTTTTAGATCCATCCCTATTTCATCCCTCATTCTGGGCAGTTAGGGAGTTCACTAATGTATTAGAGCTTTCTCTGTCTTGTGTGTCTCTGTCTCTGCCTCTCAAATAAATAATACAATTTTAAAAAAGGGAAAATCAGGATATTTAATAAAATGAACTTTGTGTTTCTGGTTATTTGCTATAAGACATTTTTATTGTTTCATTTCAAGTCCTTTCAAGTTACAATTATCTTAGAATATAATTGCATTTCTTATCATGAGTGCAGAGCAAGTGAACACCTTTTTTGTAGTCACCTGTAATCAAAATGTAATCTCAAGTTAATGTGTGATTAACCTTCATAAAATAAAACCTTTTACTTGAAACTGTTAATTACTGTAGGAAAAACACATTTAGAGCAGAAATTTTGAGTAGGAAAGACCTTGGAGATTAAGGGACCCAGCCTCTCATTTTAAAGTGATACTACTGGAGAGAGAGAAATTCAGTTGATTGTCTGAAATTTTGAGTGATCATTTCAGAACTCAAATCTCTCTCTCTCTCTCTCTCTCTCTCTCTCTTACTTACTTGAGAGATGAAGTTATAGAGTGAGAGAGAAGGAAAGAAAGGTCTTCCATCCATTGGTTCACTCCCCCTAAATAACCTCAATGGCCGGAGCTGAGCCAATCTGAAGCCAAGAGCCAGGAGCTTCTTCCAAGTCTTCCACATGAGGCAGCAGTACAAGCACTTGGGCCATCTTTCACTGCCTTCCCAGGCCATGAGCAGAGAGCTGGATCAGAAGAGGAGCAGTTAGGACACGAGCCAGCACCTGTATGGGATGCTGGCACCACAGACAGAGGCTTAGCCTACTATACCACACTGCCAGCCCCAAACTCATGCCCCTTCATTCTCACTTCTCAGTACCCTGAGGTTATCTTCTTGGTTTTGTTTTTATGCCATAGTACGCCATTTGTTACTGCATCCAAAATTGTGCTAAAACACCTCTTCCCCTTCTCATCTCTTCCTTCTTTTCCCCTTCCCTATTCTCCTCTCGCTTTCTCCTCTCCTATCCTCTTCCCTAATGGCCTCTCCCCTCCCCTGTTCTTCCTCTTTCTCTCTTCCCTGAAAATCAACTCTGCAGTTACTCATGGAGATTTATCCTGCTAGAGATGTTCAAGGAGGACTTTTTTTCTCAGAAAATTGCCCATCTCTTCTATGTCTGCAACCTGTCTAAACCAACTATTTCTTCCTTCTGCTTGCAGCTTCCAGCTTGTCATATTCCCAAAGCTGTTCTTTTATTTGGCAATGATCCCAAGCCTGAATACATACCCTTCCTACTTTTAAGCTTCTTTTTCTTCTTTATTCTAGTTTATCTGCCTTTTATTTAGGTTTCTTATGTGGATTCAAGCCCTTTCCATAGTTAACTTTAGTTAGGATCCTAAAACCTAGCTTATTCTTGCTCATGAGCTTCTAACTGGTTAAATCTTTAGCAAACGTTTGCTCTCAGGGTGACCCTGTTTAGGAAGGGTATGGTAAGATTGTGGTTTGAGTCTCTACTTCCAGTTGGGTGGTCATTCTTTGAAGTCTCATAGAGCGTTCTGCATATTGTTATCACAAGAGTTTTGTTAGTTACATCTATAAAAACTTTTCTATTATTTATTTGAAAGACAAAGGAAGAGTGAGAACTCCTAGCTGCTAGTTTACTCCCCAAATGCTCTCAACATCCAGAGCTGAAGCTGGGAACCTGGAACTCAATCCACACCTCCCATAGGGGTGACAGGAATCCAAGTACTTGATTCATCACTGTTGCCTCTCAGGGTCAGGATTGGCAGAAAGCTGGAGCTAGGAGGCAGAGCTGGCAATCAAACCTAGGTAGTCTGATGTGGGTTTTAGGCATCTTAACTGCTATTCTAAACACCTGTCCAGTTAGAATATATTGCAGATGGTACCCCCCACCCCAATTTATATAAAACTGAGCTAACAGTGTGGATGATGGTAGTAAACTAGGAGGAATTGAATATAGATCTATCCTTGGCTTCAGGGATAAAGGTCATAAAGGCACTGCCTCATCTGCCCTAATGCAGGTGCCTGGTGTTTCCGGTGTGGTAGAAACAGGGTCTTCTGAGACCTTCCTTAGCAAGCAAGTGAGAGGTAGAGCCAGGGAGGTTCAACATGGTTGAAGGATAAAGCATAATCAGGGGAAACTAACAGGTCAGCACCCTCAAGAGAACCTCTCAGAGAGGAAGCCAGGGTCACAGGGAGGTCTGGCAGATGGTGGTCAGGAACAGTCACAGGCTGGGGGTTTAGGGAAAGTGTGGAGTCCTTGAGAAGAGGGCAGACTAGAGCAGGCAGAGGACTCAGGAAAGAGGAACTTGGACCCCTGGCGCATTATCAGGACCAGTGACTTGGTCAAGGCATAAGAGAAAGGACCCAGTCCCTAGGATTGGAGCTCTATACCAAAGCTTTAGTTACCCAGGGGATGACTTGAGGGTGAATCTCAGAGCACTGAGCTCTATCTTTTCAAAGTTCAGAATCATAAAACTTCGTCTAGCTCTGAGATGAAAAGATGGAGCTAAAGACCTAAAACAGAGTAGCAATGGGTACTACTTGCTTCTTCTTGCCTTAGCTAACTTTACTGGGTAACATCTTCAGTCTGTTCAGAACTTTCAGACGCTAGGTAGTTGGTGTGACTACAGACCTGAGCTCCCCTGACTGTCCTAGGCCTGTTTTACTGAATTAGCTCTTTTATCATCCAGAGCATAAAGTTACAACTCTTTAACCTTCACTAATGCAGGATAGCTTACAGTCTCTGCTCATTGGAAGCTGTGTGTACACACACAGTGCTTGTTTGTACCCTTTTTCATGATGTTATTTCTGGTTGGAAACTCCTTCTCCTCCCTTTTCCACCCCCATGCCACCACTCTACTTTTTTACTAAGATACCTCCTTGCCCGTCCTTCAAATTTCAAGATTCAGAATGCTGTATAATTTCAGAAATCTTCCTTAATTCTCCCATGCTGTGCTAACTGCCCTATTTATTATCACTGATAGCCTTTCTCCCTTTCTTGAGCTTAGCATTTCGTGTACTTCTTGTCCTAAGGACAGGCATCTTATCTACATTTCCCTCTCATCCTAGAATTTCGCCTAGTACCTGTAAATGGTCAAATAAATATTTGCCTCCCGAATTGAACAGGGAGGGATTGTCACACCATCAATCAAGCAGACTAGGACTTGATTTAAAAGAGGAAACAAATTAGAAGGAGACCAGGTTGAAGGAAGGTGTTTCGCTGGTGAAGTCAACCGTGACTAGATCAATTGTGGATATGTGATTGAAGAGGATTTGTAGTAAAATCAGAGATAGTTTATTCTCTAATTATTCATAGAGTAAATAAAAGGGTTTGGTTCAAAATACCTGCAACATTTCCCATTGCAGCTACTCTTTCAAGTGTGGCTTTCCAGAACATGTGAAAGGTAAATGGAGATGTTTAAGGGAGGTCCTAAGGCTGCAGAGTTTGCCACACAGGGGCCCAGAAGAAACATGTTCCTTCTCTGGTAGAGCAGCAATTTCTGTCAGAACTAGGAATCACTCAGTAGCACCACGATGAGAAACACCCCAATTCAGTGAAGAGCTCAGCACCCCAGTAGTTCTTAGAGAAGAAAGAATACGCTTTGCCTGGGCTTCTGGTAGTGTCCCCCCCCCCCCCCCCCCCCCCCGCAGTGGTGATTGTAACTTTTCAGGCCCTAAGTTGGCAGTTTGGGAGTTTTTTTAAAGGAGCAAGATTGTGTGCAACTGGGGTGTTTACCTCCATCCATTCCACTGTCATGTGAAGTGAGGCAAGGTGTATCTCACTCACGCTCACTTGACTAAAAGTAACTGCTCATCTTGAATAATGACATCTACCTGGATTTTGCAGTTGAGAGCTCATTACTCACTCCTGGAGAAATTAAAGCTCAGATGTACAGATTCCTTTCTGTATTTCTTACCATAATGTATAGGGGAAATATATCTATATGAAATCTAAGGAAAAGCCTATAACTCTGGCAAAAAAAATACAGCCTAGCTTCCCATGCTATAATGCATTTGTTTGTATCGGGGTGGGGGCCATCCTGCTCATCAGCTGTATGAAGGCTGCACAATCCCTCCTGCAGGTGGGACTAGAAACTCAATAAAACTAAAGCAGGCTCATTTTTATGTGCTAGTTTTGTATTGCCATGAATGGTGTTAAAAATACCCAAATGGGCCGGCGCCGTGGCTCAGCAGGCTAATCTTTCCGCCTTGCAGTGCCGGCACACCGGGTTCTAGTCCCGGTCGGGGCGCCGGATTCTGTCCCGGTTGCCCCTCTTCCAGGCCAGCTCTCTGCTGTGGCCCGGGAGTGCAGTGGAGGATGGCCCAAGTGCTTGGGCCCTGAACCCCAGGGGAGACCAGGAGAAGCACCTGGCTCCTGGCTTTGGATCAGCGTGGTGCACCGGCCGCGGTGGCCATTGGAGGGTGAACCAACGGCAAAGGAAGACCTTTCTCTCTGTTTCTCTCTCTCTCTCACTGTCCACTCTGCCTGTCAAAAAAAAAAAATACCCAAATGACCTTTGGCAGAAAAAAAGGTTTCTAGTATAATTTTCTTCTAATACATTTCTATATTGAATCTCTATATTTTATCTATAGGTAATATTTTTTTACAGTCATGGTTTAGTCATGTTATTATTTGCCACATAGCCCTACCCATGAAGAAAATATAAAAATGAAAGTAATGCAGAATCTTTGTGACAAAACATTGATGGAGAAATGTATGTATGCCTTATAGTTTTTGAATGCCTTCAGTCATACCTCATCAATCACATATTTATCAGGGCTGCTTATGTGACGGGGTCTGAACCACAAAGGATTGCTACTTTGTAACTGACTTTGGTTATCCTGAGAGAATCAAAGATTATCATCTTATGCATGTACATGATGCAAGTATATGAACATATCTTATGATCAGCATTTTATACTGCTGAATCTTTAACTTAGCAGGTGGGTGGATTTTTCTTTGACTTTCTTTCTGACCCTCTGTTCTTCTGTCTGACTCTAGTGACCTTAATATGAGGAACTGATCATCATGACAACAATGAACTGCCTAAAGTCTACAGGATATTGAGAGATTAGATAAACCTTCAGATTGAACATCAAGGGATTTAGGCTTTTAGTTCTTAACTGTGTAAAGTTGGGAACTAACTTCCATTGTACCAATGCCAAAATAGATAAAATTCCCACATGCCTCTTAAACAAAGTAGTTGATCTGGTGAAATGACATGTTATTTAAAGTTGTTGAATTCATCAGAAGAAGAGATGCAAGATATCAGTGGGGTAATGGCATGCTCAATAAAAATCATAGTAAACTCCTAATTTATAAATGCTATAGTGTAAAAAGCTTTATTTTTACATTGATGCCTTAATTCTTGCATAAAAATACAGTAGAACTAAAAATTTAAGAATAGAGTATGTATTTTACAGAATCTGGATGAGTCATGAATATGGTTTATGTGTGTTGTATGAATGGTTTTGAACAAAGATCTTCATGTTGTTTTAATTTACTTTTGTGTGTATTACTAATTACATTGTATCATGCTCTATATAATGATGTTTCTGCCAATAATGGAGCTCAAATATGATGATAGTCCATGAGATTATATTGCCTAGTGATGTAGCTGTCTTACTTTGTTTAAGTATGCTTTATCATGTTCATGCAATAACAAAATTGCCCAGGGATGCTATTCTCAGAATATATTCCCTTTAATAAGCAATGCATAACTGTATAAAAAAAGGAAAAGCATAAGTGTCCTTTTATATGCACATAAAATTTACATATGCAAAGCATAAATGGAAATGGTATTGTGAACTTGAGTCACAGTACAATTTAATAGTAACTAATTAATTCAAAGCACCAATGATGGCAAGTTTACGCAGAAAACCAAATATTTTATAAAAAATGTGAATGGATACAATACATGAGCAGTGTCACACATGACTGTCTTAATTTGCTTTAATATATCTTATTTTTAATTTATCATTATGCAAAGTGCTAAAATTATTTTCTAAGAAGCCACACTTAAAGTTACTTATTTACATTAGATATTGGCTATCATGTAGTTCCTAAAGAATAAAGTAAAACATGCTTTTTTTTTTACATATTTATTTTATTTATTTGAAAGGCAGAGCTACAGAGAGAGGGAGGGGGGGTAGTTATAGAAAGATTGAGATCTTTCCAATTGATTCACCCGGCAAATGGCCACAACAGCCATGACTGGGCCAGGCTGATCAGCCCTTACTGTCGAGGAACAGCTTATTATTTTATTCTTTTTACTGTTTTCTTTTTCTGTTTAATACCATTGGTTGAACTCTTTACTTAACACAGAATTATTCATAGGCATTTAAATCCCAATTGAAAATTGATCCCTATAAAAAATAAGAGTGGGAATAAGAGAGGGAGGAGATGTACAGTTCAGCACATGTTCCTATGGACTTACCCCTAAAGGTAAAGCTAAAAACTTGCCAGGGGACTCCAAATCCCATTAATTTGGCAAGTAGTAATGCCATCTTACTAGTTAAAGTGATCATTTTAAATACATAACTGATCATAAAGATAGGAATAAGTGTCAAAGGGATCACATAAATAAAGACCAAGTGTCTACTAATAACAATAGATAGAATGAAAAAGGAGAGAATGATCCAACATGGGAAGCAGGCCACACAGCAGACTCATAGAATGACAAATGCCTTAAACAGCACTCTGGCCTCAGAATCAGCCCTTCAGGCATTCAGATCTGGCTGAAAAGCCCATGAGAGCATTTCAGGCATGGACAGCCAAGATACTGTGGCAAAAAAATGAAATGGCCTACATGAAAGATCTCTGTGAGTGAGATCCCAGTGGAAAGAAGGGGCCATCAAAGAAGGAAGTACCTTACTCTAAAGGGAGAAGAGAACTTCCACTTTGCTTAAGGCCCTGTCTAAATAATGACAGAGTTTGTGGACTCAAAAGGCTTCCATAGCCTTGGAAGCTCATCACAAAAGCCTTGGGTGATCACTAACATCATAAATAAGAGTGCAATTGTTAAATCAGAAACAGGGGTCACTGTGCACTTGCTCCCCATGTAGGACCTCTGTCCTTAATGAGTTGTACTATGGGAATTAAGGGTAAAACTTGTCTTCAAACAGTACTTTATACTTTGTGTGTCTGTGTGAGTGCAAATTATTACAATCTTTACTCAGTATAGACTTGATCTTCTGCATATAAAGCTAATTAAAAATAAATCTTAATGAAGAATGGAATGGGAGAGGGAGTAGGAGGTGGGATAGGAGTGGAGGTAGGAGAGCATGTATTGGGGGGAAGAACTGCTATATTCCAAAAACTGTACCTATGAAGTTTATGTTTATTAAATAAAAGTTTTCTAAAAAAATCCTATATGCATTATACCAGGGGCACTAAAACAACTTCAGTACATCATTTTGTAAACACTATTGCTCACATCTGAAAATCAATAGAAAGCAGACACAATTTTACAATGTTTGTGTCATAGAGTTTTATCCTAGTTATAAATAAAAGTGATAATAATATTAAGTAAAATACACACACACACACCCCTAAGTGTTAGAATATAATTTTTAAAAGTTTATAAAAAGAAAGTAGTTATCACCAGAAGCCAACATGGGTTCCTTAAGAGCAAATTATATGATATGAAATGTTTCCTTAAAATGAACAAATGAAATTCCTGATTGTTGGATCAAAGAAATGCCATTCATTCTGAGTATCTTCATTTCAACAAGTTTTTCTCTGACAAGTTATAAACAGAATATGGTTCCTAATTGAGCTGGATTTTTTTTCTAGGTTTAATAAACATGTCAGAGAAATACTGATTGATAGTAATAGAAGATTTTCTTAATCTGTGTTTGCTTATGTTCAACATTTGGATAAAATCATAAGAAGTGAGCTTTCAAACGTGTATCACACACATTTGAAAAAAAGGTAACTAAGATGTTGGCTGGTAGAATTATAAGATAAATATGAATGAAAACTATATGGAAGCTGATTGTAGCTCTCTATAAGAAAGAATGCTATCTGTGTCTATTTGTGATTATACTATATCTCATTCCAAAAAATGGGGTTACGGAGTAGGGGTAATTATTTATCCACATCCATATCTGGGTGCCTGGTTTGAGTCTTGGCTTCTGATTTTAGTTTCCTGGTAATGTGTACCCTGAGAAGCCTTAGGTGATGAATTAAGTACTTAGATCCCTACCACCCAGAAGGAGGCCCAGAAGTTCTTAGCTCCAGGCTTTTGCCAGGCCCAGCCCTGGCTGTTGTAGGCCTGTGGGAAGTGAACTAACATATGGGAGATATCTCTCTGTTCCTCTCTGCCTTTCACATAAAAGTGAAAATAAATAAATAATTTTTAAGATGGAAGAAAAAAAGGAAAAATGGAAGGAAGTGAAAGAGAAGGATTTCGGATAGCTTATAATTTAAATAAAACAACTTAAATAAATCAATCAGGTTGAATCACTTACAAAATGACTGTAGAAATGGCATAGTGGAAATGTCAGTGCTTCTGAGCCTCAAGACACATCTCTGGATATCACCTCCTCCAATCGCCAGCTTTGTAAACATGGGCGTGTCACTTATGCTTGCTGGGTCTCTGGTTCTTCATTCATAAATCAAAGCGATAGTAATGATATTTACCCTCTGTGTTCAGAAGGTCATTGTGAGAGTGAGTCAGGTGGGCCTACAGTTATACTTTCATGCATGTTTGTATGTGCGTGCATTTATTTTCTAAACGCCAGTTTCTCATCTGCCAATTGGAGCAGATTTCCTTGGAAGGAAGTACATTTTCAGGCATTTTAGTATTTAAGCAGGGGCCAGTTGACCAGTTAGGAAATGTTATTATTAAAAAAGAGAAACTTCTGCACAGGACAAGATTGAATTGGGTGATTTTCCAAATCTGCTAGTACTCACATTCTATCAGTCTCTGGCATTCTGAATTTTTACTCTAGTTTGTCTGTGTGTGTTTATTTTCTCATTTTTCCAGGCATTCCATTATACTTTCAATTGCTTATAAAGAATTTCATTCAGAACCATGTTCTCTAGTAATTTGCAGTGGGTTTTAATATTCATGCTCTTACTATTTTATTTCCACTGGAGAATTTGCAAACATTTCAAGAGAGGGACTGTGTTTCATTAAAACTGAAGATCTATTTAGGCCTTTCATCTTTCTGTGTAGAGCAATATTAAGACAAATCTGGTCTCAGAAAGTTACTTTTATAGTCAGCCAGCTTTGTAGAAATAGATAAGATTAATCAGGTCAAATGGTGACCTCGTCTCTTACATCTTCTAACTGCCTCTATTACTTTGGCACACATGTTAATATAATTTTGCCTGAAGTTTGCCCTGTGGTTTTCCACATCCCACTGTGTATGTCATCTCTAACTGAACATCCTGCTGCCATCTGAATTTGAAAATTGTGAAAGCAGGATTTCTTATGTTAACCCTCAAATCTTCACCTGGTGTCAACTTCTTGATTAATATGACTTAGATTGTTTGCTTGTCCAAAGTGTAAACATGAAGTCACCTCCAAATCCATGTTTTATATGGGCTGTCCTCCTGCCATCAGGTCTTGAACCTCTCTACTCCTGGCTTCCTCCAGGCCTTGACAGCACTCAGTCACCTCCCCAGCTACGTGGTGTGCTCATTCCCTCTGCTGATTTCCACAGCATTATCAGAGATGATCTCCATTTTGCAAATGGGTGAAGCTGCTCTTCCTAAATTGAGCAATGCTTTATTTGTGACATTCTTTTCCCTTCATATCAACTACCCTCTCCAAATATAATGCAGCTGAAGAATTTGAATTTCTGATTTCTTGTTTTTAAAGTCAAATAGTTTCTACTTCCACCTGAGCCAACAAAGGCATCCATCCACCTATCTTGGTAAACTATGTCTCCACCTGGTACCAAACCCAGTCTCTTTTACTAACACCTGCACTTTTGCTCTTTTATTTTGCAAATGCATATCTCCTCAGTGCATATCTTTAAGTGACTTTAATGTGCCTTTAAGGGCAACTGTTAAAAGTAAAGAAACAGCAGCCATCAGAGTATGAAACCAGTCTCTATGTTGTTGATCTGACATGTCGTCAGCTAATTGCCTCATTATTGCTTTAGCACTGTTTATGGTGAAAGAAGCATCTATATGCAACTTTGTCTGTAAAACTGGGTGACTCTCAAGTGTGTGATGTGGCATTTTAGATAACAGTTTTATAGAGCTCAAAAAGTTCAAACAAACAACAATGGGGACTTAAGAGTGAAAAGATAGAGACAGAGTAGGAACAAGCAGATTAGGAAGGGATCAGGTGTCAGGATGTCAGCAAAAAGCAAACAACCCCCATTCCAAAATGGGTTATCCATGTTTAAAGCTGAAACTATTCCCAAGAATATCATAATCTCCCAATGGAAAATCTGTGGATATTAAAATAAAAATGGGGTTTGTTAGAAGATGATGACAGGGCTTCCTAAGAATTATCTTAAAAAGTCCTAAATATGTCAAAGTTAATTCCTTGAGAATAGAGTCCCAGTTTCATTCACTTTCAAGCCCAAGAGAAAAGGTTTAGGCAGTCAATTCTCAAGCTATTAACTTCTGGGAGCTATAAAATTATTGCTGTTTCCCAACTTCCATACATACCCTAAGCATTTTGTGTGGTAATTATATATCTCAAACATAACTTAATTAGTGGTTTTCAAACATTGTCATCTCTTTTATGATGCAAAATGCATCTAAATTTTTCTGAATGTATGGTAAACTTTTTTTAAAACTAGACATTTCCATAGTTACAAAGAGGCAAAAAAATGGTTGATGATAAAGGATTTAAATTATTATTTTAGAGAAATAAAGGGAGAGAGACTGATAGAGAGAGGCAGTCCTAGAAAGATCTTCCAGCTGCCATTCCATTGAGAAAGTGCCCACAACAAGGTAGGTGGGGGAAGCTGAGCCAGGCTGAAGCCAGGAGCCTGGGACTCAGTACAGATCTCCTGTGTGTGTGGCAGGGACTCAAGTACTTGAGCCTCCTTCTGCTGCCTCTTGCGGTGCCCACCTCGGGAAGCTGGATCAGAATCTGAGGAGGGGAGACTGGAGCCAGGCACTCTGAATATGGGATGTGGGTGTCCCAAGCAGTGACTTACCTGCTGGACCCAATGCTTACCATGAGAATAGATCTTCTTAATCAAAAAGTTTGCAGGCCATTCTAGGTCAGGTAATGATAGATCTAATTACAATATAGGTAGAAAATGAAAGTAAGAAAATTGTCAGAATGATAGAGACAGAGAGAGAGAGAGAGAAATCCCAAGTTAATGAGGCAGAGTATGAATGGAAATACAGACATAGAAAAGACAGGAAAACGAATACTAAAGGATGGATGGAATGAAGTTATAAGTACTAGATTTTTTTTTTTTTTTTTGACAGGCAGAGTGGATAGCGAGAGAGAGAGACAGAGAGAAAGGTCTTCCTTTTTGCTGTTGGTTCACCCTCCAATGGCCGCTGCGGCCGGCACATCGTGCTGATCCAAAGCCAGGATCCAGGTGCTTCTCCTGGTCTCCCATGCGGGTGCAGGGCCCAAGGACTAGGGCCATCCTCCACTGCCTTCCCGGGCCATAGCAGAGAGCTGGCCTGGAAGAGGGGCAACCAGGATAGAATCTGGCGCCCCAACCGGGACTAGAACCCGGTGTGCCGGTGCCGCAAGGTGGAGGATTAGCCTGTTAAGCCACGGTGCCGGCCTAGATTTTCATTTTTTATAAAGATTTATTATTTTTTTTATTTGACAGGTAGAGTTATAGACAGTGAGAAAGAGAGAGACAGAAAGAAAGGTCTTCCTTCCATTGGTTCACTCCCCAAATGGCTGCTACAGCTGGAGCTGTGCCTATGGGAAGCCAGGAGCCAGGTGCTTCCTCCTGGTCTCCCATGCAGGTGCAGGGCCCAAGCACTTGGGACATCCTCCACTGCCCTCCTGGGCCACAGCAGAGAGCTGGACTGGAAGAGGAGCAACCGGGACTAGACCCAGCACCCATATGGGATGCTGGTGCCACAGGCAGAGGATTAACCAAGTGAGCCATGGCGCTGGCTCAAAGATTTATTATTGATTGACAGAGATTGAGGCAAAGACAGAGAGCAAGAGCACTTGCACAAGAATGCGCCATCTGCTGGTTTGAGGAGTACCTCAAAAAGCCACAATGGCCAGCCTTGGGCAGCACCAAAAGCAGGAGCCGGGAACTGTATTCTGGTCTCCCTTGTGGCAGACAAGGTCCAAGCACTTGGACCATCTTCTGTTGGCTTCCCAGGTGCCTCAGCAGGAGTGCTGGATAGGAGGTGTGTGAGGCTTGAACCAGTGCTCTGATATGGGATGCTGACATCACAGGTGGCAAATTAACCCACTGCACCACAACTCCAGCCCCAGTAGTAGATTTTGAAAATAAGATTACTTTAGTTGGCCATTGAGGTACCATGCAGTGTTCAGGGATAGGTACCTGTTGATGAGTAACTCTGGAGAACTGGGGATTAAGATACATGGAAACATCAACTATATTTCTATTAGAGGATAGTTTAAACTATGAGTTTAGATGACATTGCCTAGGGAAAGGATGTAGCATGGAGTTAGTATGCATAGCCCTGCACTGCACACTCTGTGAGGGATAAATCAATTCCCAACATCAGCAGATTTACAGGGAAACTTATGTTTGGGACTCATTACTTGCATGGACTGTTCCATGAACCTTGGTCTCTAAATACCTCTAATTTTTAATTTATCATTGAGTTGTTTTTAAACAAAGACTGTGTATCATATAAATTTCAGCCCTCAAAAAAATCTGGATTTATCCTTGTTGTGGTCCCTCAAGGAACTTGTACAAATGAAAAATTTAGCAATGAGAGCAGTATGTTCCTAACTAGAGTTTAGATGGCTATCACCAAATTGCTGTGGGCCAATGTTTACTATGGACATTTTTAATGAATGAGCTGAGTCTTAATGGTTGCAATAAAACTTGAATGGGGACAGAGAGGATTAATAGAAAGCCATGCATTTCAATAAAGAAGTGAGTACACAGTAAACATAGCAAACCAATCTCAGGTTGGGAGCTACCAGGAAAAAAAATGGAGAGATCTGTTTCCAAGCTTCTTGGTACACTTCTTTACCTAGAGAAAGATTAGTAATAATCACTACAGCCCACCATACTGTAGACTACTTTGTCTCATAAATCTTCTCCGTGAGATACAGCTTTTTTTTAAAAAAAAAATTTACTTATTTGAAAGGCAGAGATACAGAGAGCAGAGGCAGAGAGAAAGAGAGAGAGAGGTCTTCCATTCACTGGTTCACTCCCCAGATGGCCACACTGGCTGGAGCTGTGCCGATCTGAAGCCAGGAGCCAGGAGCCAGGAGTCTCCTCCAGGTCTCCCATGCAGGTGCAGGGGCCCAAAGACTTGGGCCGTCTTCTACTGTTTTCCCAAGCCATAGCAGAGAACTGGATTGGAAATGGAGATACTGCTTTAACATGCTGTTGACAGCCCAGTGTTGTTGCAAACTTAGGAAATATGGTAGGATGATAGCCCCAGGGTTCAGGACAAAGGGAGAAGACACAGGCAGTCACGGAAGATGTATTCATGTTACAGATTTGGTTTCCCAAATGCACTGCAGTGCTGTTAGGATTTTATTATTACTATTATTTTGCTTTTATTTTTCTTTATACTTGGCAAATGTAATGAGCTGTCGCTAAGTAATGGGGCTTCTTTATTCCCACTGCAATCACTCTATTCCAAATCCTTATCAGTGCACGACAGTATTACTGACTTTAGTCTTTCCATGTACTGAGTGCTTACTTATCAGACTTGAGTCTTGATACTGAACAGTGAATAAGGCAGAGCTTGTAGACAAGCCTTTTAGATTTTTGCTACTTTTTGGATTCTTCTCCAAGTATAGTTTTTCAACAGTTCATTCTTGTGCACAACAAAGCAGACTTGGTCAGCAGTCTATGTCATATTAGCCTCAATTTCAAAAGGTCATTGGGTCTGTGAGTGTCTCTCAAAGTCATCCTTACTTTGTCTCAGGAATACCTGCTGATATGCAATCCCTATTTTTCCTTTTATGTATATTAATGCATTGTTATTCCTCAGGATGTATGGTTTATTTTTTTCCTTCTCTATTTCTCCATTTTTTTTTCCTACACTAAGCCCATCATCATTTAAGAAACCATTATTGGGAGCCAGTGCTGTAGCATAGTGGGTAAAGCTGCTGCCTGCAAGACCAACACCCCATATGTACACCAGTTTGAGTCCTGGCTGTTACACTTCCGATTCAGCTCCCCGCTAATGCACCTGGGAAAAGTAGTAGAGAATGAGCCAAGTACTTGTGCCCCTGCACGCATGTGGGAAACACAGATAAAGATCCTGGTTCCTGGCTTCAACCAGGCCCAACCCTGGGCATTATGGCCATTTGGAGAGTGAACCAGCAGGTGGAAGATTTCTCTCTCTCCCTCTTGTCTTTCCCTTTGTCTCTTTCTGTAACTCTGCCTTTCAAATAAATAAATCTTTAAAAAATACTAAATTCACTTAAAAATAGTTATTCTCTACCTGACTTAATCTTTTCTGATTTATTTGTTTATTGGCTTCTAAGCAAGCAGTGCCCATGAATTTAGTGCTTACATGTTTGCTGATTGTTTTCTGCACATTAGCCTTGTATTTTCAATCACATTGTTAAGATCCCCACACCATAGAATCAAGGTAGGTTTTCAACTACCCAGATCTGAGTAATGATTCTGTCAATACTTGTGTTGATATACACACCCAAATATATGCCACTCTCTGCATTTTAAAGAAGAGAAAATCAAACTCTAGGGGAAAAAATGACTTTCCTAGGGTCAAGCAGCCTATTACTAGCTGACCTATCCTTAGATTAATGTTATTTCCACTAAGCGTGTGTTCTATGCCCCACATATTGTCTGAACCAGGGCTGGACAGGTTATCAGGTGTTCAGTAATTTCTTTTAATGTTACTTACAACATGAAGTACATTTAATGCTGTGCTGCCTTCTATGCATCATATCTGGCCAAAAGTGAGACAATAGGGCCTTTTTTCCCTGTCATAAGTAAATATGAAGTGGTAAAACTTGTAGGGCCAAAGAAAATAACCAAAATGAGCAATTCTTTTGAAATTACTTTCCTGCTGATTTGGGATGATAGTTAAGAGTTGATGGCTTTGCAAAAGCTTTATGAGTCACTATCAAGTCTAAATGCCCAGCACCCTCTGTATCCACCCCTTCACCAGAGTAGACAATTTATTTAGCTTGGCACACTCCACTGTCTTTCTTCATTAGTGAACTTGGCCTCTTGGGGATGGCATTTTCAAGAGCAATGCAGATACCTCCTTTCCTATCAATAAAGCTGTGATTTACAGTATTTAATCTAGTTGAAAGGAAAGAAAAACGGAAGACTGTGGATGGGAGAAATGAAATTATAATAAAATGGCACATTCCCCAAAGATTTCATAATACATATAGCATTAACCTGGCACCCAGCCTTATTTGCAGCATACAGAGCTCCATGCATCAGAAGGATGGAAAGCCTGGCTTTCTGGGACTCACACATTTGACTTACTAAATTCTGTAGATTTTATTTAGTAAATAACATGATATTTAATCCTACTATCTTTCTTGTTGCCCTGTATGAGTGTCTATGTAAAACCTGTACATGTTCTTCATAAATTCTGACCCCTACTCATCTGAATTCCACTTTTTATCCGTGTAATGCTATCTTTTGCATCATCCTATGACCCTCATTCAATTTTAAAACATTAAACTGTCATTAGTAAGAGCTTTCTCTGATTTTCCCACCATAGATAATTGCCCCTTGGAGAAAGTGGGACTATGGGAAAATTAGTAGCATTTTGTCACTAGCTTAGAGATGCTGGAATGAAATTTGAATCTTTCCCTAAAGAACAATAAACTGTTCTCCCTTGCTCAGCCTCAAAACTTGAGTGTGATTTAATGTTTATTCAGCACCAACAATGTACAGCCACTTCAAAAAAGCATTCTGTTTATCTAGCACTCTGAAGTTCTAAAGACATGTCACATCCATTGCCTAATTAGTCCTCACCATACCCTCATGAAGAAGAAAAGGAGGATATGCACACTGTCCCCACCATACACACTGGGAATGAAACTCAGACTTTTTAACCAGATAATTGAAGTCAGAGGGCCATAGGACATGAATGAAACACATTCCCTTACCCATTCTGAACTAGCCAATAAAGGATATTACTTATTTTTCTCTCCTTATCTTTTTAATCATGTTTCAGCCACCTGTTTTAGACTCTGTTTCATTCTCGTCTCAAATTTTTTGCAAATGGATTTCTTCTTTTTGATTTTCCTAGTTCTTCCTTGTGTGCAGTATCATTTATTGCTTCCCTCTAACCTTGTCTACCTTCACTTGCTACTGCATTCAAACTATTACGCTTAGACATCACGGTAGGGAGGGCTGATGAGGACACTGAGCTTTTCTTTATCTGTATGTCTGTTTCTCATGCCTGGTGCTGCGTTCTGTGCTCTTCTCTGTCTGGGTTTCTCCTTTTCCTGGTGCTGGGTTCAGTGTTGCAGACTCTCTGTTCTCTCTGAGGCTGCAGCTTCTCTGCTGAATCACTGCTTTGTATTCAGCCAGGGACCATGGAGTATTCCCAGTGTATTTATTTTCTGTTCCTGAGCTGAATTCTGGGTGCTTCTTTGTCCTGATGCCTTCTGCAAAGGAGTTTGGGAGGTGGGGGATGGAGGGTGAAAGGAGGAGGTGGGGTAGGAATGCCAATACAGCTTTCTCTATCCCCCAGAGGAATGTGTGTGAATGTCTTTAACATTGCTTTACTCAGTGTTCTCCTCTCCGCTGCCCTTGCTCTTAATTGGATCTAGACCCCAGAGAAAACAACTTTGTTAATGGGATGGTTAAAGAAAGAGAGAGGTGGAAGCTGGCTGTGCTCATTCTGGCAACTTGTCCCCTCTGGGAATAAACGTCTTGCATGTCTCATCTAAAGAAGGGATTCCACTTTCCTGATCATGAGGAAATGCACTTCCCTTCTGTTAACAGGTTTTTGTTTTTTTTTTTAAACTCCCTCTCAAAATGGAAGACCATGTTTTGTGTCTCCTAAAGGTACATGAAACATAGTAAATAGGACTCATCCATTTACACAACCATTAATGTATTCATCCATCCATCCCTTTGTTTATTCATTTGACAAATGGCTTGTATACATGTCTTTGTGCTAGATCCTGTGCTATGTAGTAGGAATAAAATGGTGAATGGGAGAAATAAAGTAACCACTCTCATGGGGCTTACATTACAGTCGAGGAGAAAGACAATAACTAAATATGCCGATACATAAAAAAGATAGTTACAGCTTGCGGTAAATGCTAAGATTGGAAATAAACAGAATATAATAAAAACTATGAAGGGGATACATGGGACAACCTTCCAGGGAGAGATTCTCTGAAGAGGTGACTTTGAAGATGAGACCTAAAAGCTGTTTATTTGAACTTATCAGCATCATGTACGTATTGCTGGCAGTTTGAAGGAGGTATAATAACACATCACAAAATTCACCGGTACACAAGATTTCATTTTGATGATTATTATTAAGTGCCCATAGTTCTGCAACTATCACCACATCTATTTTTAGACCCTTCCAAAAATATCCCTCATGCTCATTTTTATTTAACCTCCATTTCTGTATCAGACTCTGGACAACCAGAGTTTCTATATACTTGTTTTCTTCAGACACTTCCTGCATATGGAATTGTACAAGGTGTGTGTGGTCTTTTGCATCTGGTTTCTCTCGTTTAGCGTAATGTTCTTAAAGTCTGTCTATATTGTAGCTTGTATCAGTAATTCGCTCCCTTTCCATGACTGAATAGTATTTCATTGGGTAGAGTTACCATATTAGGTTTAACCATTCACCAGCTCATGAATCTGGATTACATCTACGTTGAGGCTATTTTGAACAGTGTTGCTGTGGACATTTTTGATCAATTCTTTGTATGAACGTATATTTTCATTAATCTTCTATAGATATTAAGAATAGGATTATTGAATTGTATCATAAATTTATATAGCTGTTTGAATGTGTGTGTAATAGTATCTCATTGTGAGTTTTCCTTTTTTTTACTTGTCACATGTTGGGTTTCTTGTGCTTATCAGTCATTTATATATCTTTGTGATAACATGTCATTCAGATATCATACCTTATTTTTGATTTGTGTGTTTGTGCCATATTGAATTCTGAGAATCCTTTTTATATTGTTTACCAGTTTTTATCTCGTAAGATATGTCTTGTCTTTTCATTTTCCTTTAAATAAATTTTTAATTTTAATGCAATACAATTTTTCAAATATTTCTTTTATGAATTGTGCTTTTGATGTTGCATCTGAAAGCATTTGATTAACCCAAGTTATGAAGAATTTAATCAAATATTTTTCTAAATTTTTTGTAATTTTATTCCTTATAATTAAGGCCATGATCCATTTTTCATTAATCCTGTGTATGGTGTATGTAGGTTCCATATTCGTTTATTATAAAGACTATCTTTTCCCTGTAGAATTGCTTTGGCACCTTTACCACTTAACTTATTTTTAAATTGCTCTATTTCTGAAGGGAACAATG
Source organism: Lepus europaeus (assembly GCF_033115175.1). Lineage (NCBI taxonomy): Eukaryota > Metazoa > Chordata > Mammalia > Lagomorpha > Leporidae > Lepus > Lepus europaeus. The sequence continues at coordinate 72,765,643 of NC_084828.1, read as the reverse complement.
GTCCATGGAAATTGAAATATATTAGTTGGTCCTTAGATTAGTCATTGCCAACTGTGTTTTTTTTTTTTTTTTTTTTTTTTTTTTTTTTTTTTTTTTTACAGGCAGAGTGGATAGTGAGAGAGAGAGACAGAGAGGAAAGTCTTCCTTTTTGCTGTTGGTTCACCCTCCAATGGCCGCCGCGGCCAGCGTATCTCGCTGATCCGAAGCCAGGAGCCAGGTGCTTCTTCTGGTCTCCCATGCGGGTGCAGGGCCCAAGGACTTGGGCCATCCTCCACTGTACTCCCGGGCCATAGCAGAGAGCTGGCCTGGAAGAGGGGCAACCGGGACAGAATCCAGCGCCCCGACCGGGACTAGAACCCGGTGTGCCGGCGCCGCAAGGTGGAGGATTAGCCTGTTAAGCCACGGCGCCGGCCATAAGAAGGCTTTTTTAAAAATATATTTATTTATTTGAAAGTCAGAGTTACACATAGAGAGAGGGGAGGCAGAGAGAGAGAGAGAGAGAGAGAGAGCGAGCGAGCTCTTCCATCCCCTGATTCACTCTCCAATTGGCCGCAATGGCTGGCGCTGCGCCGATCCGAAGCCAGGAGCCAGGAGCTTCTTCCAGGTCTCCCTTGTGGGTGCAGGGGCCCAAGGACGTGAGCCATCTTCTGCTGCTTTCCCGGGCCACAGCAGAGAGCTGGATCAGAAATGGAGCAGCCAGGTCTTGAACCAGCACCCATATGGGATGCTGGCGCTTCAGGCCAGGGCATTAACCCACTGCGCCACAGTTAGAGTAATAAGGCTTAATACTTCACTGAATAAGAAATTTAACAAGTAAAAAGCAAAAAGACCCTAATTTAGTGGGAATAGACAATAGTTATATACAATAATCAAATGGAAAAATGACCATTTCACCCATATAGACTTTTTTTGTCAATTAGTCATTTATATTTTCATTCAATGAAATAGAACCAATGACAATATAACAGCTAAATATTTGCTATGTGGTTACAAGATAATAATTAATTAGACTTTAAGCCCTTTCTTCTCAACAGTTTATGCATAGGAATAATTTTATGCAGATAAAATGCAAATAATTTTGTATTATATTTTTTTGTACTCCATTAGTTATAGATCAGGAAAAACATATGGTATTAGTCTTTTTGGGACGGCTTATTTCACTAAGTATAATGCTTCCTAGGTTCATCCATTTTATTGTGAAAGACAGATTTCATTCTTGTTTATGGCTGAGTAATATTTCATAGTGTGTATGTACCACATTTTCTTTATGCAGTCATCAGTCGTTGGGCATCTGGGTTTTGATTCCATATCTTATCTTTTGTTAATTAAGCTACAATAAACTTGGGTACAGATAACTCTTTCATATGCCAATTTCATTTCCTTTGGGTAAATTTCCAGTAGTGGGATGGTTGGGTTATATGGTAGATATATTTTCAGCTTTATGAGGAATCTCCATACTCTTTTCCAGTGGCTGCACTAGTTTGCATTCCCACCAACAGTGGATTAGGAAACCTTTTCCCCCACATCCTTGCCAGCATTTATTGTTTCTTGGTTTCTGTATGAGAGCCATTTTTTAAAAAGATTTATTTATTTATTTGAAAGGCAGAATTAGAGCAATTGAGAGAGAGAGAAAGAGAGAGAGAGAGAGAGAGAGAGGTGTTCCATCTGCTGGTTTGCTCCCCAAATGGCCCCAATAGCCACAGCTGGGCCAGCCTGAAGCTAGGAGCCCAGAGCTTCTTCCAGGTCTCCCGTGTTGGTTAGGGGCCTAAGCACTTGGGCCATCTTGTGCTCCTTTCTCGGGTGCATTAGCAAGGAGCAGTATCAGAAGTAGACAGCTGGGTTTCGAATTGTTGCCTATATGGGATGTCAGCATCGCAGGCTGAGGCTTAACCTGCTATACCACAACCCTGGCCCCTGAATTTATATTTTAAAATATTATTGCCTTACCCCAAATAAGTATCTTTTAGATCTTCCTTGTCTTCATACCCTGAATTTGTATCCCAACTGCCCAACTTTTCTCCTGGGTTCCCATTACTTCTATGTAGTCCTGAAATCCAGAGCTTATTTTCTGAAAACGAAATTTGAACATTTCCAAAATGAATATTATTTAAAATTTCAATAACATGTTCTCAGACTCTAGAAACACAGGGAATAGACTAATTACTATAATTTCCAACTTTAAAAAAAGTAAATGTTTTATTAAATATTTGGGGAATTAAAAAAAGAGTGAAACCATTTTAATTGGGGTAGTCAAGGAGGACTTTAGAATCTGTGGCTAAAGAAGGTTATTGAAGGGGTATGGGGTTAACATTCAATGTGGCCTAAGAGAAAAGCAGGGAACCCTAGACAGTATGGTTTTATTTATTCACCACCATATATAGTGTTACAATATAGGGAAACAGAGGGTGCTTTCTAAGACTATTGATGAGTTACCTATGCAGAATGTGAGACGAAGAGAAACACTTCTAGAAAATATGACATCAATATTGAGTCTTTAATGTTCAAGTTAGGAGTTAACCCATTAAAATTAAGAGGAAGAAGGACAAATGCTCTGGGGCGAAGAACTAGGATGTGTAAAGGAAAAGACATCCAAATGTAAGGAAAGCTCAGGGCATTAGGAGTGTGGTATTTTCGGTATTACAACTAAATACTTCAGTCAAGCTGCTTCTGAAGGAAGGAGGCTTATTTTCACTCCTGATTTGGAGGTGCGCAGGTCACGATCAGACAGGCCCCATTGGGTTAACAATTTGGTGAGGATGGGGATATTAGTGGTTGACCCAGGCGGAGGAAGGATCACATGGTGAGCAGGAAGCAGAGAGAGCTACTGGACCCAATCCAAGGCTTTCATTACCAACACTTGTGAGAACTACCTTCTGGGGGCATGCCCCCAGTGATTCAAGGATGTCCCACCATGCCCACCTCCTACCATAACTGGATCAAGCCCCTCCCTTTTAGCATAACTTTGGAACTGAACCGTCTGCATGAGTTCAGAAGCCATGTTCTGTTCATACGACAGCAAAGAATGAATTAGAACAGGTGAAACAATGTACCCATATGAGTGTGAGCAAAGGAGGACACCTGGGAAACTCAAGATGATTTTAGGAAATGCTGAATTTTCACTTGACAAGCATAAATATTGCAAAGAGATCAAGAAGGACATTTCTCACTATGTAAACAACAATTAGTTATGAGCCATATTAATACTATCATAAGCTATCTGGATTTAATTTTTATTTTATCAAGCAAAGTGAGCAAATTTGATAACTCCCCTACAGTTGTAGCCTATGGGATAGTTTGAAGGTGAGAAAGGCTTGCAGCAGGGATGTCAGCTAAGAGCTTATTGTAGTAGTATGTGTGTGATGATATAAAAGATTAAGCTTGGGTTCAGCGCTGTGGCACAGCAGGTTAACGCCTTGGCCTGAAGCACCGGCATCCTATATGGGCGCTCGTTCGAGACTCAGCTGCTCCGCTTCTGATCCAGCTCTCTGCTATGGCCTGGGAAAGCAGTAGAAGATGGTCCAAGTTCTTGGGTTCCTGTACCCATGTGGGAGACCCAGAAGAAGCTCCTGGCTCCTGGCTATGAATTGCCACAGCTCCAGCCATTGTGGCCAATTGGGATGTGAACCAACAGACAGAAGACCTCTCTCTCTCTCTCTCCCTCTCTCTGTCTCTCCTCTCTCTATGTAACTCTGACTTTCAAATAAATAAATCTTTTAAGAAAAAAGAATAAGCTAAAGTAGTGAGTGTAGTGTTGAAATGAAAAGACATGAGAAATATTATAAAGAACTGATCAATAAGAATTTGTGACTGGTCGGTTTAACATGGCAATAATGAGTAAGAACTCAAAGATGTCATTAAAATTTTAAGCTTGTCAATAATACAGAATTAGGGACTGGCATTGTTGTGGAGCTTGTAAAGCCACTGCCTGCAATGCTGGCATCCCATATGGATGCTGATTCAAGTCCCTGCTGCTCCATTTCCTATCGAGCTCTCTGCTAATGCACCTGGAAAAGCAGCGGAAAATGGCCCAAGTGCTTGGGCCCCTGCGCCCAGGAAGCTCCTGACTCCTAGCTTTGGTCTAGCCCAGCCCTTGTCATTTTGGCCATTTGGGAGTGAACCAGTGGGTGGAAGATTCTCTCTTTCTCTCTCTCTCTTTTCCACCTCCTGTGTAACTCTGCCTTTCAAGTAAATAAGTCTTTAAAATGATAATAATAAGATAGAATCGAAGGAAATGAGCATTTTTATGAGGGGAATGTGGTGAATTATGCTTTAGAGCTGCCAAGTTTACAACTAATTTTTGCTGCTAGTTGACTCTCACATTGGACTGGGAAGTTTTATGGAGTAGTGAAGTGAGTCATAATGTAAAATAAACATAAATGGCATAAAAATGCATTCGTTCCTCTGTGTTTGTACAGGGAAATGACCAAGTGAGAATCCAACTATCTGTAAAAGGAAAATAGGAAAACATGTATTTATGAAACAAACCTAAAGATAACACAACTTTTGAAGAACACATCAAAGATACCTCGAAGAGTTTAGGTTATTGAAGTCACTCTGTCTTTTTAGAATGTGAGAATTTCCTCTCCCATGTACAAACGTAGTGTGGTCCCTTTCTGTGAGGCCTGCAGTAATAAAACCACCAGACCTACAAGACATAGGCACTGGTAGCTGGAGGCAGAGTGCAAAACAACTTTTACTAATGGAACTCAAAGACACACAAAAGAGTTGTGCTGCCCTCTTGTCATCATTTATTTATCATAATCAAGGCTGACAAGGGAAACAAAGGGGCTCTTTTCCTTAAAGGAACAGGAAAACAAGCCAGTTGATTAAAAAAAAAAATGTCCAGGATGTAAGCCAAACTCCCTTTTCTTTCTTTTTTCATCCCCTTGTCCTATTTCTGGTTTGTGTTTTCTTGTCAGCATTTTCTCTAGCAGATCGATTCCTCTTCAGCTGGTTCCAGTGATTTTTAAGCAAAGGGAGAAACGTATTCTTTGCAGGTGAGAGATAATCAAATTGAATATTACACAGCCCCTGAAGTGCAGGCAGCTGATAACAAGAGCCAAACTCAATATCCTGACAGATGTTGTCTTGGATTGATTAATCTCTCCTCACTCTGGTGTAGCCATCCTCCGAAAGGGACAGCACAGCCCCTTGGCCTCATCCCAAATGGGTTTCTGCGTGACTGGGCCTGGCCCAGAGGAATAACCCTGTTAAGTGTGCAATAGAATCCCTTCCTTTTCAGGAGGAAATTAAAACCCGGCTTGCTTACCTCTGCTTTAAAAGCCACAGTGGTGGAAGGGCAGATTCTGGGCTTAGTTCAGAGTGCTCAGAAGAACGATGTCTTTCCCCTGAGTTTTTGGTAGAGCCACACACAAACGTACACTCACATATATGAATACATACTTTTGTCTCTTAAGTTTCAAGAATTGAGGCATGCTCATTTTTGGGGTAGGAAAATATGCGAGGTTAGAACAAATAAGACTTTCTAGAGTAAAATAAGAAAAGGAAGTTAATTACAAGGCTGCATCCAAATGTAATTGGAAGAGGAAAAATGGGAATTCATCCTTCACTTTCCACCCTCTCTCTCCCTTTTGTGTTTTTCTCCCCACTGCCTCCCATATTTTTTCCTTCCTACCTCTTCTCTTCTTTTTAATGTCCTCCTCTCCTCCTTTTATTTTGTACTTTATTTATATACAAAATTTATTAAGACACTGAATTTGTAGCCATAGAGAGGGAAATAAAAGTCTCTGTTTTCATGGACATGTGTTCTATTTAGGAGGGGACCCAAGAGTTAGACAAATCAGAAAGCGTCCGTGTAATAATCGTTCCAACAGAGTGCGTGTGCATGGGAGCAGAAGGACACTAGGTGTGAGAGATCTGCTCGGTCGTGATCCTTGAAGAATGATTAGGTCCGCACCAGCAGGGCAAGGAGAAGAAAATTCGGAATAGTGTTAAGCATATACAGAAAGAACTTGGTGTAACTGAGATGGTACACCAGCTATATGCCTGACTGTAGACTGCTACAGCTTGCTACCACACACTGTGATACATTCGCTCTCCTACTAACTCCCTTTTCTTAAATCTATTCTGCTTCTATACCTCATTTGTATTCCAAATAGAGTATGTCAAACTGGAGATCTAGTTTTTGGAATTTTCATTTACTTATTTGTGAAACAGAGTGACAGATAAGCAGAGACAGGCAGAGACAGAGAGGAAGCTCCATCTGTTCATTCTCTGGCTGTTGCCTTCAACAGACAAGAGTCCTGAAACTGGAGACTGAAGCACAATCTAGCCCTCCAGCATCTGGGGCAGCACCTCGGTTACATGAGTCACCACTGCTGCCACCTAGGGTCTGGAGTCAGGAAACAGAGCTAGGGATCCAATCCACTATTCCAGTGTGGCATGCAGTGTCCTAGCTGGAGGCCTAACTGCCAGGCCAAATGTCCACCTATAATCTAGTTTCTTAGTTTACTGTGAGTTCTAATTGTATCACTGCCTTAAAACTTCATGTTTAGCATTTACCTGTCACTATGCTGGTGACTAAAATTGCTTTAGTCCTTTTGTTTATTTTTTTTAAGATTTATTTACTTATTTGAAATCAGAGTTACACATAGAGAGAAGGAGAGGCAGAGAGAGAGAGAGAGAGAGAGAGAGAGAGAGAGATCCTCCATCCGCTGGTTCACTCCCCAGTTGGCTGCAATGGCCAGAGCTGTGCTGATCCGAAGCCAGGAGCCAGGGGCTTCTTCCAGGTCTCCCATGTGGGTGCAGGGGCCCAAGGACTTGGGCCATCCTCCACTGCTTCCCCAGGCCATAGCAGAGAGCTGGATCAGAAGTGGAGTAGCCAGGACTTGAGCCGCACCCACACAGGACACCGACACTGCAGGCAGCAGCTTTACCCACAGCGCCAGCCCCTAGTCCTTTTCTAACCCTGGGAGAAAACACGTGCAGGGACCTACCAAGGAGGAGTGATGCATGGCTTGAAGAGTAAGCAGTTAAGCCTGGTTTAACTGGCACATGCACACAGAAATGCTCAATTAGTGCATGTTGAATCATTTATTTCAATAATGTTTGACTGAAGGAAGATGGCCCAGAAACATTTCCTACACTACCGTGGTTTTGCAGCAGAAAGTGAAGTTTTAATCTATGGAAATAAAACCCAGGTGAATTATAACTCTGCTTCTTTGAATTTATGTATGATTTCTATGTTAGAATTACAAGACTATACAGTGAAGCCTTTGTGAATGTCATTGCTTTAAGGAAAATGTTTGAATTGGGATAAACATTTTAAAATTTATAGAATTTGTAGAATATATTTTGTACCAGCCCTACTGCTTTGCTCCTATCCCCAGTACACCCTGTAGCAGCTCCTCACCCTGGCCTTTGCCTGAAGCCCTGGGGGCATATTCCAGAGTCTTTCATTTGCATTCTTGGCAAGAACCCATGTTAATTCAGTATCAGCAGCATTACAATGCATCATGAAGGGTAAAGCACTGTTATTATTTATTATGATGCCTTGAGTTTATACATTAGCTGTGGGTATATACATTACCTGCATCACACCAGTCTGCAGTAACCATTCATACGCCTAACCTGAGGGCATGTCCGCTCTCTCTCCTAGATGGATGGAGAAAACCCAGATAATCTGAGTGACATTCCCTGCCACAGGTCCAAAGAGAGCAGTGCCTCCTGCTATGGTTGATTCTATTATGTATATTAAAACACATCAGAGAACTTATTTCCTTTTTGCTTTAAAATTTTATTTCATTACAGACTGAATTCCTGTACAACTTTTCTTTAAACATTTTTAATAGGTTCATAAAAAGTATACATACTTGGGGTACCATGTGGTGTTCAGATACTTGTATACATTGTACCCTGTTAAAAACCAGGGTAAGCACATCCATCACTTCCGAAGCTTTTCATTTCTTTCTGGAGAAAACATTGAAAATCTTTTTTTTTTTTTTTTTTGAAGCACGTGATACGTTACCATTATCCGTAGTATCTTTGTGTATGGTAAAACACCAGAACTTACTTCTTCTAACTATAGCTTAGTACCTATTTCTTGATCTTGATCACAAACCTGATGACCAACAAGTTTATGTTACATCAAGTGTAACTCTGTTCACTGATCAGTGTCATTTGGGACTGGGGTAGGGGTAGCTCTCTCTCTCTCTCAGCAATATTGTGAAGCAGGAGATAACTTTTCCTTGTGCAACAACCATTTATTTAGACTATTTTATCTACAAATCTCTATCATGTGTAACCTCAAGCTATTTTCCCGAGCTTTATTTTCTTCATCTGTTAGCTAGTATCTAAGTATTGTCAAATAAAAGAAAATGCATTCTTAGATAGGGAGAAGTTTTAATTAGAAAGGGCATTGTAGTAGGAAGAATGGGCTCATCTTACAATCTGTAAGCATCTCCAAACCAAGCATGAAAAAAAAATTATTAAAGTGAAAAAGAGGGGTGAGCGGAGATGAGACAGAGTCCTTGGAGGGGAAGCTGGACAACAAGAAGAAGTGACTAGTGGCATCCCTCAGAAGTGTGTCTCTGCGGTCAGCTGACTGCCAGGAGAAACTGATAAGGGGACAGACTACACTTTTTTTTTTTTTAATTGCTTGCTGAGGCCTGGGAACAAGCAGAGTTAAGGAGTGGCCCTGTAAGAAAGAGAGAAGCCTGAGTAAAGTTTGGCCAAGACAACTCAGAGGGTAGGAAATGGGGAATGGTGACCATGTGGTCAATGCCTGCTTATAATTAAGAGGCAGGGTATATGCAGAGCTGACCAGGAGGGCCTTAGCTGATCATGAACTCACTGAAGTTCCATGGGACATAGCAAAGGCGTCCAGCACACTAGTTTGAGTCCTCCCACACACCAAACTCCTTCTAGAACCTTAAAACACATGACAGACTATGGTTCAACACTGCAGAGTTAGATGGTTTGTAACTGAAACCCAATTCCCACTGAGACAAGAGGAACCCAAGGTGGGATGATTGCTCTGTTTGTTCCAAGTCATTGGTATGAAAGGTCTTTGAGTTCAGACCTAGGTTTTCAACTCATGTTTCATGAGGAATGGATGAATGAGTGAACAACTCAGGAAGCACGGGCTTAGCGGGATTGTGATACACCAATAGGATTACACATTAAATCACAGAGCATGGATGTGATACAAAGACTATTGAGAAAGTGGCCACTGAAGTAGAATGGGTATTTTAAGGAAGGATAAATATTCTGCTGGCTTTTTTCCCCTTAATGAAGATTTCTTCCATTTCTGCTCTCATTGTGCCTGTATCCAACAGTGATAAGGACCTCAGATGTGGTACAAATTTCATTCTATAAGAACAATTAATTCCTCAAAGTTAGTCTGATGCTCTGACAATGTGCAACAGTTTGCTTTCAATGAAGGGAAAGCTCTTTAAAACAAATATCTGTTACTTCAATTACACATTTTTCCTGGCCCCATTCCCTAGCTCCTCCTTTTCTAACTCATTAGACTTAATTAACTATTAATATGGGCATGTAGTGCATAGGACCAGAAAAGACTGATTTCCTAAAGTAGTTTCCTATGTTTCTTTTTTAATAAAAATTTCTGAGATCAGATAGTGGTTGTTTTCAGCTTTCTTGTCCTTTTCACAGGCTCACCAGAGTCACAGGTTTGTTAGGGACACCTTTGCCTGTTTCATTGGACAGTCTTTCTCTTGAATTGTACTCTGTGCTTACTCTACCCAGGATACATTGAACTATAACTGATGTCAGAAATGTTTCCTGTGGATTATTTGTGCTGAAGGGCATCTCTATGATTGCTTCATGGATACAGGAAATAAGTATTGAGAAAGCGAAACTGTTTGATGCAGGTCCAATTTAAAGTACAGTGAATTTGCTTAGGGTCACTAACTCATTGGGTTCAGTGATTGTCTTGGCTATGAACAATGCAAAGAAACCTCTAAGTTTTTCGTGACAAGCAAGTAAGAGGGCATATGGCCCTGTAGGCAGAGTATTTGAATATCTTGTATGAATATTTTTAAAGATTTATTTATATATGAGTTAGAGCTACAGAGAGAGGGAGACACAGAGAAAGGGGTCTTCCATCTGCAGGTTCACCCTCCAAATGGCCATAATGGCTGGAGCTGAGCCAATCTCAAGCCAGGAGCCAGGAGCTTCCTCTGGGACTTCCACGCTGTTTTAGGGATTGTACAGAATGTTTGTAAACACTAGGACAGTGCCTAATACAAAGTAGATGCTCAATAAATGAATAAGTGTTTCCTTGGTTACTAATGCTACTTTATTATGCATTTTAGATTTCAGGGCTTCAAAGGGAGTCATCTATTCTTTGGAAGAATCCAATTTATTTTAATAAAGTGGATAAACATAATTTTATATATCTCTATCATATATATGATACATATATTTGACATATGTAATGCCACCAAAGTGTATATATGCCACCAAAGTATGTTTTTGTATGTATATATTTGATATTTATAATGCTACCAAAAGTAAGTTTTTCCTCAAGAAAACCAAAACATGATTAACCTGAGGTAATTTATAGTTTTTAAGCAGAAAGTGGGGTTATAAGGTTAATAAAATTTGTAGAGACTAATATGTTTCACTCTTGAGCTTACATCAGAATCATGTGCAGGATGTGTTAATTCCAATCTAAAACTGTGTGTATCTAACAAGCTTCCAGTGAATCTGATGAGGCTAGTGTGGGGACAACAACATTTTCCTGTTGTGATCAAATGATGATGGTTAAAAACTCTTGAGTATCCAGCTTTTTAATTATTTTCTATCTGGCCAGTGGAAAAAGAAAATGAGCACTAAGTAGAAGGAGTGAATTTTTTACTTCTTTGCTAACACTATATTAAGCTCCCACACACCAGATTTTTTTTTTCTAGTTTTGTCCACTAGCATTGGGAAAAATAAAGAACTTTTACTTTCTCTTTGATTCTTAGGTTCATTTCAGTTTCTGTATTGTTTAGAATCTCATCCAACCATAACAATGTTAATCATAAAACTATTTACTCTTTAATGTTTAATTTCAAAATTAGTTTTAACTTAGATTGTTGATGTGACTGCTTCTTTTCAGCCAAATTGCAACCCTTTTATTGATTTCTGAAGATTTTTCTACAGAAGGAACTTGTTGTCAATGTTTCTTTAACTCTGTCTTGGTAGACAGCCTATGTGCCTATTAAAAACCTGTTTCTCCAGCACTCTGGCCTCAGAATCAGCCCTTAGGGCATTCAGATCTGCCTGAAAAGCCCATGAGAGTATTGCAGGCATGGAAAGCCAAGATGCTCTGGAAAAAAAAAATGACCTAAATGAAAGATCTCCACGAGTGAGATCCCAGTGGAAAGAATGGGACCATCAAATAAGGAGGTACCTTTCTCTGAAGGGAGGAGAGAACTTCCACTTTGACTATGACCTTGTCTAAATATGATCAGAGTCAGTGAACTCAAAAGGCTTCCATAGCCCTGGCAACTCATGACTGGAGCCCAGGGAGATTACTGAGGCCATAAACAAGAGTGTCAAATTGTTAAGTCAACAACAGGAGTCACTGTGCACTTACTCCTCATGTAGGATCTCGGTCCTTAATGTGCTATACATTGTGATTAATGCTATAACTAGTACCCAAACAGTATTTTTCACTTTGTGTTTCTGTGTGGGTGCAAACTGTTGAAATCTTTACTTAATATATCCTAAACTGATCTTATGTATATAAGAGAAATGAAAATGAATCTCGATGTGAATGGAAGGGGAGAGGGAGCGAGAAAGGGGAGGGTTGAGGGTGGGAGGGAAGTTGTGGTGGGGGGGAAGCCATTGTAATCCATAAGCTGTACTTTGGAAATTTATATTCATTAAATAAAAGTTTAAAAAAAAAAACTTGTCTCTCACTGTTAGGTCCTTGATTTCTCATATTTCCTTAAAAGGTAGAAGAGTCCAAGTGTTTAGCAAGAGATGTAAAATCAATCATCAGTAAAGCAAGTGTTTGCAATGACCTTTATGTGGAAGCCTGTAATAACAGGACTAGGTGTTTTTAGGATGTTCGGTGCAGGCAGAGCCAAGAGAATCCCCTGTGACTCTTTCTAGAGACTGGATCTTTTATACTTAATGTATTATCTCACCTCCCTGTTAATTGCACATATTTTCACATTCATTCAGACTATTGGGTAGTATAACCAATTGGAACTGTTACAATTACAGCTTCTAGCCATGTCCATCCAAGTCCCTCAATAGGAATAGCTCCAAGGGAGTGGGCTTAGTGGTAATATGGTTTTGATAACACAGCCTTATGGATAGCTACCACCTGTGACTTGGAGGGGTAGAGATACACAGGGGGAAAAAATGACCAGGGCAAAAAGGAAGGCTCTGTGATAAATTGAGAAAGTTAGTATGTAACTTTGCTGCTCATGCCTTGGAAGCACAAGTTGGACCACAGAAGGGAAGGCAAGAGAATGCCATCTTATCCTACAGGTTGCTGAACATGAGGATTGGGAATGAAGAGAGCCGATGTGAATAGGGGTTAATACAGAATCCCCAGGATGGACCTAACGATCACCACTGTGAGCTTCTCTGATCATGTGTCGCTTTTGCTATGAAAAGTTTTGGTAAGAAAAGCAGTTAAGGAGGTGTTTCTAATCCAAAGCTAGAAATAGAAGGAAGCAAAGGGTGTCTGTGCCAAGATCAGAAACACTGACTAATATGGAACTGCAACAAAAGTTTTACAAACCTCCAGTTGTTTTCAAAGGTGGGTTCCAGCAGATGGTGGAGGGAGGTTCAGAGGGCTCCCTTTCATGCATGTCTTTCTGCTCTGCTGTGCCCTCCCCCATCCATTAGAATAACATGACACTGTTCAAACCCCCTTTTCAGAGCTTTCAGTGTTGGTATTCCCGTATTTAACTAAGCGTCTTGGTGAGGTCAAGAATTAGGGATTTATCAAAAACATCTGTTTTTATTCAGTATCGTTGTCTATGAAGAATGTAGAGGAAAATCTCATTACTTAAGAGTAGGATTTATGTGGCATGCAAAGATTTAGCGAAAGCACAGAAATTGTCTTAATGTGATGAAAATTGTATTGTAATAATGAAAACTCAGAAAGGATAGGAAAGTGAGATTCCCCTGAGGTCTACTAAGAGATTGTTCTGGAAAAAAAACACTCTTGAGTGATTGGTGAATTGTTTTACCCGGAGACGCCCTGGCAGAGAGGCTGAAGTCCTTCAGCCTCTGATCAGACACTGGCTGGGAGAGTTGGCTTTAACACTCCAGTAAACTCTCTTTCCTTCCTACAGCTCCGTAAATAAGCGTCTTTCTCCTCTGTTCGGCTCCTCCAAAGCATTTACAGCTTCTTAATTAGACATATGTCTGCTATTTATTACCATTTAAAAGGGCAAGTGGTTAATGTCCCACTGTTGAAAATTCCTAGTAATTAATTATTAACTAAATAAACCCAGCTCCTCTCTACTTACCTCACCACCCGTGGTATCTCCCTGTATTATACATTCATATAGGGTAATTAGAGGGTGGCAGGAGAGGCAGCTCAGAGCTAGCCGGTGTCATCAACATTACATTGGATCCATTGCTCACCTTCTAGTCTTCATTAGCACTGTTTCTGAGGATAGGAGGGAAGGGGCTGATTGTCCCTGCTTCCTCAGGTTACTAGAGCAATTTCTCACTAGTTTAAATTGAAGCAGATTACTTATACTTTCATCTTTTAAAAGGAGGTGTGGTGACTGGAAACTACAGATCCCAGCATGCAAAGCATTATCCTAGTACCAACTGGGGAAAAAAAAATACTTTACATGAAAAGATGTTTCATCTACCTGAAATGTCCCATGGCTATGAAGACAACCCATGTCATCAAAAATACCTCTGCAGTATGTTTGACTCTGAAAACTCTGCTTTGTCCATTCTTGATTTACATTGTGCCTGAGGCATCTAATGGGAAAATGTTTAAACAAACAGTTGGTGGTTAAGCTTTTACTGTTTCGCATAACAGATACTTAAAGCATCTCTCAACCAGGAAACCCAAAGAACACATTAGAACTCCCAAAAACTTTTCCAGGTAGCCAGGGACAAATTACCTCCAAAGTACAGATGGGGAAGCAGTGTAGAAGAAGCACAAATGATGTTTTCCATTTCTGGCAAGTACTCGGCAGTAGTCCTGGGAATAGAATGTACCGCACTGGAATACAGTCCTTTTAGGAAGGCAACTGACCACGTGTTAATGAGGAATTCTCCAGGAGAAAGACTAAAATCAAAGGAGGATCTCTGCTTTGTAGTTAATATTATCAGAGAATCAGTAAGCTAACTCATTTTCAAATTGGTAGTTGTTAAACTTTTATGCAGTTATTATGCTTCTGGTGTGAAAGAGACTGTTGATTTTGAAGTTTGATAGCCACCTAAGTAGCTGGGAGATGTTGTGCAATCTTTCTAACTTCTGAGTTCATAAGATGAAGAATATAGTACCTTTCCATGTGTGATGGCTACAAGGAATACATGCCTATTTTTCTATGCCTAATTTCCTATGTGATGAGGAATACAAAACTATTTTTTTTACACCTATAGTCAAGATAGATGCTTCTCAATGTGTTGAACATAAATGGAAAGTTGGAACCAGTCATTCAGATGTGACTAAGATACTAGACAGGAAAACACAATAATATCCACTGCTTCTTCCTAAAATAAAATCCAAAAGTGGAAAAATGCTAAATATGCTTGTCCATTCAGATTTCATTTTTTGGAAGTTATACACTGTAGATTTACTAATTTCAAATAAATCCTCTATTTTTATTGGATTTCACCAAAGGAAGAAAACTTTATTTCTGTACTTTGAGTGCAAATGCACAGTATGGATAAGTGTCTCATCTATTCATTTATTTATTTACAGTAATACTCATCACTTTGCTACTGTGTATTTTTACATGACTCACATTTTTATATGACTCACATTTTCCATTTATAAGAAATTATTATATAGTATTTAAAGGACACAAATATGTGTAGAGAAGGAAAGCATTAAATAGTATTTGATGTGTTTTTCTATAAGATTTTTTCCAAGAATGTATTTTACAGAGTCCATGTTTGTTCCTGATTATTTATAGGAAATAGATGGCCAAAAATTGTGTGATGATCACAAGGCTACTCTTCAATAAGTTAATAGCAGATTCTGATGGACTTTCTTATTCATCATGGTTTATTTAATTGTATATTTTCATTCTACATAAAATAGAACACAACTTGTTAGTGTCTAATTGTATTCATAGGACCTTGTGTCTTCGCAGATTGTCAGTAAAATGGGTCACCCTGCAGGATGACAGTCAGGTCTGGAGTTAAGAACAAATACCAGGAATTATCACCTGGGAATCTGGGCTCAGTAGGCACTGGTCTCTGGATTGTTCCTGTCATACTCAATTTACAGTCCCTAGCATGAAAATTCATCATTTTACATGACAGGACAAATCAGGCATGCAAACCATGCACCACAGCCATAAAGAGTGCTACATGAACAGTAAACTAGATTTTAAGATTGAAGAAGCCCAAGCTTTTCTCCATAAGTCACCATTTGCTTTTGTGCACATGGTCAGGCTGTACTTGGACCTTTATTTCAGCATAAACATCTGTTGCAAAGTTCTGAAGATGGAAAGGATGATCTTGCTGTGTCCTTGTTGGGATGAAAGAGTGACATAGAGGTTCCTCAAAGGCTTGTTGCCATTGAGAATCAACATTATTTAGGATTTGCAATAATCAGTATTGACAGTCAAAGGACAGCAGTTGCTGTAGATTGAGGTCATTTACATTAGGTTTTTATTTCAATTGCTTTCACATTTCTGCATCTAATAGCAAAACTACTTCTTTATTCAAGAGTGTCTTTTAAGCTTTTCTCTATGTTTCCATCCAATAGGTGTTTGACAGACAGATGGCTGGTTGAAAATCACATACATAAGTAATATACTGATACAGACAAGTAGATGGAAGATGAATAGAGAGAAGACTTTATGAGTGGATGATGAACTGATGAGAATGTACAGTGTGTTCCCTTTACAGATAGATAGGCTTAGCTATTTTTTATCAGTCCTCTTTAAAGAACTTGAAATTTAAATTTAAAATATTAAATTAGTGAAGGCATAGTTAGCATTTTTTTCATACTCTTAAAGCAGATGCTTTGACAATCAAAGACAGGTGGCTTAAGAATTGCTAAAAAGAGCCATCACTTGTCTTTTTCATTTTCTTGTCATAATTTCTTTGTTTTCATTTCCCCTGTTGACTTCTGTCTGCATTCCTGCCTCCTTTCCTTTGCACTTCTATTTTCTACCACCCTATTTGCCAGTTTTTACCCTTAGTTTTCCTGTTTGTCTCTTGATTTTGCTCCACCTAATTTCTGTCAGGACTGGCCAAATATTTATTGTCATTTTTGTTTTGTGTGTTGGGGTGCAAAGTGGAAGGAGGAGACAAGGTTTTCTAGAGGAAATATGAGTGCTATTCCAAATTTGACATTGGCCCTCTCTATTGGAATAGTGAACATAGTCTGCCCAGTCCTTAATCAAAGAAATGGGGGGATACAAAGAGAACCGGAGAGTTAAAGCAGAATGTAAATGAAAAATAGGAAAGGCAAGGTGAAATGTATTATAGTAGAGTAAAAGAAGGCGGTTCCGAGAGACATCAGTAAGAGGGCACTCACCAGGACTCTTAACAGTATTACTACTGAAAGCAAGTCATGCCTCCATTTGAGATACCATCACTTGATTCTAAACTATGCTTCATATTATGAACTCTACCTTATATTCATAGTATCATATCCAAGGCATAGAAAGAGTTGAGTGTTTGGGCAAATCTCCTTGCTTATTTATTTATTCAGTATTCATTTACATACCATGTACTACTTCATGCAACAAATCCTCAGTCCCGCAAGTCTCAAGTAAGAGTTGAATCAAAATATGAAAGGAGTTTGGAACCTGATTATTTGTTGACCTTTCTTTTCTCTTTGGGGGGCAGATAAACATTTCCAGATTTTAACCTGAGCTAAGAAATTATAGGAAAAACTTATAAATCTAACTGTGATGAGAAAATTATATCATTTGGATTATATCAAAGTGAATGTAGGGAAAAAACAAATTTTGTAGATTTTTTTGTCCTGAGAGTCTAGACAATTTTCTTAGCTCACACACCAATAGGAAACTTCAAATTTTCCTTGTTTATAGTTTATCAAACTTTATATAGATATTTTTTTGTTTTCCCACTATGGTTCATGTATGAGTGCATTCTTCACAGTAGATGAGAGGGGTAGATTCTACTACTTCTCTATTATAAACCAATGGCATGGACTTAGACATGTTTCAGTATTAGTGGATTCATTATCTTTGCCTGGAAAAAAAAGGATTAATCTATACAACCTCTAATGAGTCTTATAGATCTAAATATTTATGAGACTCATTAAAAAATTCTCCTCTTTCTTATTTTATACTGAGTGCTTGTGTTGATCACAAGAACACTCATTTGCATGGAGTTTTGCATGTTGTTTACTTGTTCACGTAGAGTCAAGATGCATCCCCCTTTCCAACTATTTATCATATTGGAACCGTTTCATATTGCTGATGTGTCTATATCTAGCAGTGTGTCAGTCAGACAGAACATCTCAAAGACTGCCAATTTTGCAACCCAGACAGAGGAGTCCCCAACACTGTCTGTCTCCCAGACACTCCCCACCTGTCTTCTAGCTTTCTCAGGAAGATTAGTAAGTGGCTCATGTTTCCCATACAAATAATTTAGTAGCTTGTCTGTCTAGAAGGTCATGGCATAGCATCCATAATTCCTGCAATTTTGATAGTGTAATATAATAGGATATGAGATACCACCAAATGACAATCCAGACAGCCCTGTAGCTAAGAGTGGTAAATTATTCCAGCCTCCTACTGATGAAAATATTGTGGTTACTACCACTCATCTTTACTTGTTTTTTGAGTTTTCTCACCCTGCCTCTAGGATACAAGCACATTACCTTTAGATTGTGAGTCTCATAGATAATCCAATTTATTATTATTTTTTTCACTTTTGTTTTATTTTTGACAGGCAGAGTGGACAGTGAGAAAGAGAGACAGAGAGAAAGGTCTTCCTTTGCCGTTGGTTCACCCTGCAATGGCCGCCGCAGCCGGTGCGCTGCGGCCGGCGCACCGCGCTGATCCGATGGCAGGAGCCAGGTGCTTCTCCTGGTCTCCCGTGGGGTGCAGGGCCCAAGGACTTGGGCCATCCTCCACTGCACTCCCTGGCCACAGCAGAGAGCTGACCTGGAAGAGGGGCAACTGGGACAGAATCCGGAGCCCCGACCGGGACTAGAACCCATTGTGCCGGCGCCACAAGGTGGAGGATTAGCCTGTTGAGCCACAGCGCCGGCCAGATAATCCAATTTAAATAAAAACCCTTGGTCTCTAAATCCAATGATACACAGCTCTTTTATTCCCATATCCCATTGATTCTCTTCTCTTTTTTTTTTAAGGTTTTATTTATTTATTTGAGAAGTAGAGTTGCAGACAGAGAGAGGGAGAGACAGAGTGAAAGGTCTTCCATTCACTGGTTCACTCCCCAAATGGCTGTAACTGCCAGAGCTGGGCTGATCCAAAACCAGGAGCCAGGAGTTTTTCTGGGTCCCCCATACAGGTCCTAAGCATTTGGACCATACTCTACTGCATTCCCAGGCCATAAACAGAGAGCTGGATACGAGGTGGAGTAGCTGGCACTTGAACTGGCACCCATATGGGATGCCGGGGCCACACATGGAGGCTTAAGCTACTACACTACAATGCTGGCCCTGATTCTCTGCCTTTTGATAAATCCCTGTTTTGTACAATGTTAAGATATCTGAAGTCCTGTATTGCATTATTGTAGTGACCTCAAGTAAGAAAATGAGATTAGCAGAGGGAAACAGAATTGCCATATGTTTCAACACCTATGTAGAAGACTAGAAGAAAATGTCTAGGGAACAAAATATAACCTATATTTCTCCTTTAAATTTTGAGTATCAGTTATGGTGTTTACCCTAACAAACACCATTTTGTTCTCTCCTTTGGAATCATGTTATTTGTCAAACCATGTAATGAAAACAAAAACCTGTCCATTTTTTAAGTAAATTAAGTATTTTGTGTGATAGAGATACACTGAACTCATCTCTGTGATCATTATCATCATTGATAGGAATGTGAGCATGTTTTCTTTTGGCTGAACAATGTATTTACATTCTACCCATTTACCTTCTTTATGACCCATCTATCAATCCATTCATCTGTTAATCTCACATGTTTCCTGAGCCTACTCTGTGTAAGGCACTTTGCAAGGAACTAGAAAATACTTTCAGAGAGTTTGCAATGACTCTCTGTAAAGGCCAATTATACTGTTTTAACTTGGCATATTTTATTTTCTTAGACGTTCTCAGAAAGTAATCATAAAAGAGTGTTTTCCAAGGCATTAAAAATAGAATGCCAGATCATAAGATAGAAATACTTAAACTTGATTTTGTTTTGGTAGCTGAAGCTAGAACGTATAAACAATATATTTGATGGAACAGATATAATTTTTGCAAATATTTTTGTTAATAAAAATCCACAGTAACATTTCAACTCATGAAATTTTTTCACCAACTTGTTTCTTTTTTTGCTTCTTTAACTATGAATTGAAATTGGGAGAAAAAGAGTTTTTCCATTCAATCTCTTAATTTTAACATGAAAAAACTCTAAAGCAAGCTTACATTTTGGAAATTTTCATGTGTTTAATCAGTCATGTATGAGAGATACTAATCACATCAATCTTGAGAAAATATGGAAAAAAAACCTCACATACTTCAACCCATAAATTTTTGAGAGAGTGCAGAATCATTTTAATTAGACATTTAACTAAATTTTATTAATGTTGACTTGGTAAACACATAACTCTGAATTATAGATTGATTAGATTAGTGCCAAGGAATTTTTATTTTAGAAAAGCCTTGGAAAATAAACAAATTATCTACCAAATTAATCTATCATCAGTGGTGGATAGTTATGGCTTGAGTAAATAGGAAATGCAAAAGCAAACTCTAGGCTGCATATGTAGGTGTCTAAATATATTTGTGGTCATTTTTATGGAAATATAAATCCATTGTTCATTATCTCTAACTTTTTACCATCTTTATCCATCCCCTTCCTTCTGCCTGTGCCTGGAAGTGACTGCCCTAGCCAGTTTAGTTCTAGACTGACTCTCTCTCTCTCTCTCTCTCACTCTCCTTCTTTCTTTTTCATTTTTCTTCCCAGATAAACTCACTTGGTTGCCTTTATTGTTACTACTCTGGCAAGGACAGTGCTCCAGTCCTAATTTCTACACTGCTGGACCGCAGTAATTGGGATGGAAATAGTTTCTATATTTATGAAGACTCCATCATATTAGATTTTTTGTTTAAAGATTTATTTATTTGAAAGGCAGAGTTAAAGAGAGAGAGGGAGATGTCGGGGACCGCGCAACATGTGGCCTCTTAGCGGTAAACTACTGAAGTAGAGCTAAGCAGCCCAGGCCGGAAAGTACTGATAATGCCACCCTGTGTCTTAAGAGTTTATGACCATTCCCCCACCTGCACAAGCATTGCAGTTGCAAGATAACCTTGTGACCTCCCTCTGCTTGCACAGGCATTGCAGCTGCAAGGTAAACTACCCTCCTTCCCCCGCCCGACATCCTGCCTTCACGATATATAAGTGAGTGGTTAAAAAAATAAAGACACAGCTTGAACAGCCATGTTGTCTTGCTGTCATCTTTATGTCTCCTGTCCCTTTCATTCCCCATTCTAGGTACTTGGCCCTAGTTGACGTCCCGCGGGACGGGACAGGAGAGACAGAGACAGAGAGATCCTCCACCTGCTAGTTCACTCCCCAGAAGGCTGCAATGGCCAGGTCTGAGCCAGGCTGAAACCAGAAGCCAGGAGCTTCATCTGGTCTCCCACATGGGTGGCAGGGGCCCAAGCATTTGGACCATCTTCCACTGTTTTCTTGGGAGCATTAGCAGAGAACTGGATCAGAAGTTGAGCAGTGCGGACATGAACTTGTGCTGATATGGAATGATGGCATTGCAGGCGATGACTTTACTCACTATGTCACAATGCTAGCCTCCATCCTATTAGATGTTTTAAGTCTAAAACATTTTTAAGATACAATCCCACAGATAAAATGTCTTTCATTTACCATATGAGCATTGTTGCTTCTGTGGAAACTGGTTATTCTTGTGACAGTACACATAGTTAATACTAACAGAAGAATGGGGGCAAAATTTTATGATTAAAATGTACCCACTGATGCCTAGATATAGAAATGATTGTTTTGTTTTGATACATTTATGCCATTAAAAAGAAAACTCATTAGAGGCAGACCACAAAGTATTGAATTTCATTAATCTGTTAATTTTAGGAGCATTTATTAAATTTTCATTGAGTAAGGGATATAGGAAGTGTGTCAAGATATTTAAAGAGAGAAAATTGCCTTAGAATGGTGTTTGTAAGGCAGAAAAGGTAAAAACATAATTTCGAATAATCTAGAAGGAATATTCAGTGATATAAAGGCAAATGGGAGGAATGATAGAAATTTGAGTTATTTACCTACTTAAAATATTTTTGTACCCTTGCATAACCCTTTTAGCCTCTGTGGGACTCAGTCTCCTTATTTTTAAAATAAGGTCTTGGATTAGATGGTTTACAATACCTCTTTTCTTTACAGTTTTGTAGCCTATGGAAACCTAACGCTTGCTTTTTCCCACCAAAATGACCATCCACAAGATTATGAATGCATTCAGAATGCAGTGGGACCCAAGGTTTTATACTTATGTGAACATTGTATCGCTTACAGACCATTGGACTCTTTTCATCGTCAAAGATACTATCTCCAGGCCCCTTATCCCAGCATAATTATTAGTAATAGTCTTTCACTCTCAAAAATCTACATTGGCCAATAAATTATTTCATCATTTTCCTTGGAAGGGATTGATTAACTTGGTTTACATTCAGTTCCCTCTCTGGACTAATCACTGTGATGAGAGGAATGGGATACAGGGACTAGCCACATCCAGATCATATGCTAGCTCTTGAAGCCAGTGACTTGGTTTGTCTGTCAGTTTCCACTTCTAGCACAGGTATATTAGAAAGGGTCAGACCCAAAGACACACGTGGTTTCTATCAGATGAAAACTGTTAACTTAATGCACAGGTAAAACACACATATGCCCACTATGCTCTAATAGAATATAAGAGAGGTTCAAGAAATTGAAAAAGAGGAAAGTCAGCATTAGGTGGGGTTTTATAGAATCTGCTATTAAATATCATAGATTTTTTTTTTAAACATAAGATACTTAAATGTGTCCTGTTGAGTAAATCAGCTCAGTTAATTAGGTACAGTCATGTACCTTACATTCAGTCAACTATGGACCAAAAATACAAAGGCAGTAAGTACCATAGGGTTATAATGGAACTGAAAATCTCTTCTCAACTAGTGATGTTGTAACCATTATGCAGTTACAGTGTAGAGCATTATTCACATGTTTGTGGTTGTACTGGTATAAACAAACCTACTTTACTGCTCCCCATATAAAAGTGTAGCACATAAAGTTATGTATACCACATAGTACTTGATAATGATAATAAATGACTGTGTTGCTGGTTTTCGTATTTACTATACTATACCTTTTTATTGTTAGTTTAGTGTTTACTCCTCTAAAACACAAAAAAGATAAAAATAAAAATAGTTTACTTCTTCTACTTAGAATAAAACAGTACAGCAATATGTCATGTTATGCCAGTAGCAGTCTCATATATCTTGCATTTATCTCATATCTTCATTGCATCATGTGGCTACATCAAGACCACACCACCTAAGTCTGTGGAACTATGATGCTTGCACAGCAATTAAACCACCTACAATTCTCAGATTGTGTTCTCATTGTTAAGCAACACATAACTATATTGTGTTCAGACATATAGATGCTTGATGATGTATATGTGAATGTGCACATATGTAATACTCAAATAGAGTTCATATATGCTTGCTCACTTGCAACCTTAACTTGGTTTATTATCAACAAAAATGAACTAATTATTAACAAACTGTCATACAGAATAATGCTCATGTTTGCATTTCAATATGCCACCAAAATGCCTTTTTTTTTTTTCTGAAACAAAGTCTTGGGATGATTTTGCTTTTATTTAAAAAAAAATTCCTACCACTAGTCATTGAGATATTGAGATGAGCTGTTTTTTAGTTAGAGTGGTATCAGTAACCTGACCCATTTTACCCTTCTAGCCAGGACTATACTGTTAGCAGTTTCATTAAGATCTCAGTTTTTAAAAAGAGGCAAGATCTTTCTCAAGTGAAAAGTGATTGTTCATCATAATAGAATCCAAATGCAACATAATGAATGGATGTGCTAATGTCTATTTGCTATTTAGATAAATCAACCTAAATTTGGTCTTTAGTTGTAACATGTGACATCACAAATAAAATGCATCATTATCACTTAAAAATAACATCATATCAGCTGGTTTACAATATATTTAGGATGTGAATCAGCAAATGTTTTCCACAATAACATTGTGTAGTATATTGTTGAAAAGTGACATTGAATGAATTTTCTATTTTGAGTTGCTATTCTAGGCAACAGAAGCACAAAATAAGAATCTTCATGGGGTAGCAAATGGTTTAATTTTCTTCCTAAAAATTATTATTAGCTACTGAATATTTGTCAGGTGCACTACTGGGTAGTGAAGATACAAAACTAGCAAGATCAAGCATCTGACCTCCAAACACCACTATCTACAGAGTTTATACACTTGAACAACTTAATGAATATTTGGTAATATTCTGTATCGATACATATGATGTAACCTTAACTTGGTTTGTTGTCCATCAAAAGTGAACCAATTATTAGTATTATGGTACTTCAAAAAGCCTGTGAAAAATGGAATTAAAAGTATGAATTTAGTCTGGCATTTAGCCTGGTACTTAAGATACTGATTAAGATTCTTGTATCCCATATTAGAATGCCTGAATTCCATATCCAGCTCTAGCTCCTGACTTGGGCTTCCTGCTAATGCAGACTCTGAGAGGCAGTATTATCAAGTGATTGGGTTTCTGCCCCCTACCTGGGAGACCTGGATTAAGTTCCAGGCACCTAGCCTTGGCCCCAACTCATGGGCATTTAGAGAGTGAACTAATAGATAGGAACTCTTGAAAAGTATGAGTTTTGAAACAATTTTGGTGCAAAAAAGTGTTTTTTTCATAATATGTACAAAATGCATGCAAAAACTATGGATGGATGTCAACCATGTTTTTGCACCCAAATAAGCAGGCTTTTAATTCCATTTTTCCTTGAGCTGTGTGAAAAAGATATCTAACCCTGCATAGCAGAGGGATTGGGGGCTGTTCAAGCAGGTATGATTTGACAGAGAGTATTACACGAGAGTCTTGAAGGATTAGAGGGACAATTAAGTCAGCAAGGGAGAGTGTAGGGCAATAGAAAGAAATCATTCCAGATGTTAAATACAGCCTGGGCAGAAAGCTTTTTTCTGATAAATCTTTGCTAGATTTTATGTGGAAGCTCTGAGATATTCAGCATGTATCCATGTAAAAGTGGATATTAAATGACCGATAATGTAGTGTGAGCCCTTCTCATGGTCATGTCTCAGATGTCTTGGAGGCCATGGTTCATTCAGAAAAATGCACATCTGAAGCAGACATCCATACCATTTATGAGTTTTCTCTTGTGGCTGTTTCTACAGGCAAGGTAAGAAATGGAATGCTATTTTCTAGTGGATCCACCCCAAGGCAGTTAGTGTCATTGCACAGGTGACTGTAGCAGCATGATCAAACCACTATAGAGATGTCAGGAAAATTAAATTCATTATTAAAGAAGGAATCAAGAGTGGAAAAAATATGCACTCATAAAAAGAGGGTGTCACCTAAAAGGAACAAGATCAGAAGTGACTGAAAGTGGTGCTGAAGTGGGCAAACCAGCCATGGAAAAGCACCTGCCTTGATGCTTAAAGCTTAATGACAATGCCAAATGTTGACACATCTGCACATCTGTTTACTGAGGCTGTTAGAGACAAGGGAAGCCTTCTCATCAGATAGCTAGACCCTAGCGATGCAAAGCAATGGCAGAATAAGTTAGCCAACTACTTTTCTCCTGTAATATATAAGGAAGCAAAAAGAAATTCAGGCGCTCTTTTGAAATGTGTAGAATGTATTAGTCTAGCCTTAATCTTCAGTCTGCAGATTTTCCTGAGTAGTTCAGAAGGAATGAAGCATAGAAAAACTATTTAATGCAGAATTCAGTTCTTTTACTTTAATTTTGCAGCATTTCTTTGCTCTTCCATTTCCTTTCTTCACTTCTTGCCCTCAAGCTCAGGGAACACATACACTCAGCACTCTTAAGTCCAGGATCTCTTGCCATATCTTGTCAATACCTTCTACATAAGTGAGCCCAAGGCAGTTTGGACATGTGTATGCTTCTACATGTGCGATGAGATGTCAGAGTTGGTATTTTATGTAAGCTTGGGGCTGCTGGTCAGTAGCTTTTGTGCAATGGAGTATAAATTTGTAGATCAAAAGGAATTCTTTCTCTCCGTGATTCCACTGAGACTGTGACTTCATCCTGCATAGTCAAAGAGTGGACTTAGGCACAATGTTTCTTACCACCAGCTCTCCTGCCCCTGCCCTAGTCCTCAGCCTGCTGACAAAATCTGCGTGCCCCCAGGAGTCTTGAGGCTTCAGCTGGTATTTTTCAATATTGCCTTCCTTGCCCCTCCCGTTGATCCAGCCACTTTGCAACCTTAGCTTTCTTCTCTTTTTTCAGCGCATTCTATAGTGTGTTCCTGACAATTTCACTTATTCTATATCCTTTATCTGTCACATTTCAAACCTTTCCCTTCTTTTTTCCTCCTATCATGACTACATATACACAGGCCTAAATTATTGTTTCCGTCTGTGAAATAGCCTCCAACTGGCTTCAGTGCTCTGTGTTCCCCTCTAATATTCTATACTTTGTAGGCAGAGCTTTCTAACTGCTGATTTTACTCTAATTATATCATTGAAGCAATTGCTCCTCATTATTCTTGGAATAAAATTAAAATTTGTTTCAAAGGCAAACATGCCCTTTGTAATCTTGTCCCTACTTATCTACTTCCCTCGTCTCATTTTAAATCATTTGTGTCTGTGTGTGTAACTTCTCCTCCCACTCTGCCTTCCTCTTACTTTCCAACCTGTTTGCAGTGCAACCATGTGGAACTTCTTCGGTGCCTTCGCATGTGTGGTTTTTCTTCCAAATTTTCTCTTGCCTGACTTCAACTTTTTCTTTGGCCCCTTTGTCAGT
Source organism: Lepus europaeus (assembly GCF_033115175.1). Taxonomy (NCBI): domain Eukaryota; kingdom Metazoa; phylum Chordata; class Mammalia; order Lagomorpha; family Leporidae; genus Lepus; species Lepus europaeus. The sequence continues at coordinate 72,739,286 of NC_084828.1, read as the reverse complement.
TTTCATCCCCTCTGGAGATCCTTCTTTGACCTAACTGTTTTGGTGGTTACGTGACCTGATATACTGAATACTCTCTGTTGGATTTGTTTTTTTGTTAGGTCTCTTGACTCTCAAGAATTCCAACTCTTTGAGAACGGTGAAATCGTCTTCATCTTTACTATCCAGTGCAGAGGCTGGTACTTGTAGGTTTTTGCATATCAGTTTTCCCTTTATGCTGAGTTAGTATTCAATACTTAACTTCCGCATTAAAGACCTCTTCTGGGTTTGTACCACTTACCAAACATTCTACAGCTTTCTTAAGTGTGCTTTTCTAAGGTTTCTCCAAATTCATTCATTTTGGGGTAATTTTCTCCTGTAGTGTAGGGACTACAAATTCCAAGAAACAACTCTGATTTTTAGAAAAACAACTTTTAAAATTCTCTATCCTTAATGGAGATTTATGGTATCATGGGTTAATATTTTTGAAAGTATCCATTGATTTGTGAGTATTAGAATATATGCCAAGCCACTCACCTGAGGGCTGGAGATTTAGCTGTAAGAGACAACTGGGGAGGACATTGTGGCAGAGTGGGGGAATGCCCCTCATGGGACACTTACATTCCATATTTGGGTGCCTGTTGCGAGATCTATTCAGCTTCTAGTCCAACTTCCTGCTAATGCATCCTGGGAGGCACTGGAGGATGGCTCACATGCTCAGGTCCCTGTCACCCATGTGGGTGACCTGAAGGAGTTATGGGCTTCTGGCATTGGCCTGGACCAGTTGTGACCATTGTGCACATTTGGGAAGTGGATCAGCAGATGGAAATTCTCTCTGTTTCTCTATCTCTGTCTCTCTGCCTTTTAAATAAATAAATATGCAACAATAACAGAAAAAGAGACAATGTTTCTGATCACAGGGCACACCTCAATGAATTTTCCAATTACTCTTTTTCCCGTCCTCATTGAGCATCCACTCACAACACTAATTTATACATTGATTTTTTTTTTGACTGGCAGAGTGGATAGTGAGAGAGAGAGAGACAGAGAGAAAAGTCTTTTTTTTTTTTTGCCGTTGGTTCACCCTCCAATGGCCGCTGCGGCCGGCGCACTGCGCTGATCCGAAGCCAGGAGCCAGGTGCTTCTCCTGGTCTCCCATGTGGGTGAAGGCCCCAGGACTTGGGCCATCCTCCACTGCCTTCCCGGGCCATAGCAGAGAGCTGGCCTGGAAGAGGGGCAACTGGGATAGAATCCGGCGCCCCAACCGGGACTAGAACCCGGTGTGCCAGCACCGCAAGGCGGAGGATTAGCCTGTTGAGCCATGGCGCCAGCTTATACATTGATTTTTTGCAGACTTTTACTCACTGAGCAGTTCTTGAGTAGATTCTATCAACACAACAATATTATACATATATTGAGGATATAATTATGGAGCTCAGGATTTTAATGTAGTATTTATAAAGCCTAGTTTTATCTTTACTCTTAAATGTGTGGTTCATAGGTCTTTATTGTTTTGCCTTCATTTGAGTATAAATGTGGGATGATAGAGATCCTCTTGTTTATCAGTCCTAAATCATAAATCTCCGGCTAAATACAGAGCACCATGTAAAAGAGATAGTGACTTCTGATTAAGAAGTTAATTATTTGCATAGAAGGCAGCATAAGAAAAATTTATAAAACAATATAAAAGCATTTGAGTGGAAGACAGTCATAAAAAGATTGCATGGTTGTGTGCCCAAGGCAAGAACTTCAGGATTTTTCTGGCATTTCATAAATAACCAGTGGCTTAGGTTGCTTGGGAGCCCATCAGTCCCAGTTATGGAAGATACTCAGTCATAGAGATAGAAACAATTCCATGCCACAAGGGCGATGTGCTTTCTCTGAGTGGTGTTTTCCTGAGAATTTTTTTCAAATTGATTTTAATTCATTTTCTACTATATTCACTTTAGTGAGGATATATTGCCTACCTGGCCATTCATTTGCACATTCATGAAAGTATTATTAAATATCCATTTCTTGGTAATATTTTAGTATTGGGCACTACAACAGTGAATAAAACACAAGAATCCCTCTCTTCAAGAAGTTTACATTCTGTTGTATGGACACAGATATAACAGAAATAAGTAAACATTTTAATAAAATTTATTTGAGCGGAAGACAGAAAGAGAGAGAAATGGGAGGGGTGGAGAGAGAGAGAGAGAGAGTAAGCAAGCATATCCATTTACTAGTTTATTCCCCCATTGCCTGTAACAGCCCAGGGTGGGCTGAGGCCGAATGTGGGAGCCAGAAGGGCAATCCAGGTCTCCCATGTGCACGGCAGAAACTCATTTACTTGAATCAAAACCACTGACTCCATGGTCTGCTTTAGCAGGAGGCTAGAGTTGGGAGCTGGTCCTCAGTATCAAACCCAGGTACTCCATCTGGTATGGCATGCAGGGGTCTGACCCAGCATCTTATCCACGAGGCCAGATTTCTGGCCCTAGTATTTTAGATAGTGGTAAGTACTATGGAGAACAAAAATTAAGCAAAAAAGCACATAATTGTCAAAAATGCGGGGAGCTGCACTTTAAATGGGGTAGACAGAGGGAAAAACATTAAGCTTGAAGAAACAGTCATTAAAAAGTCTATGTGGCAGGAGATTTCCTAGAAAACCTAAGAGCCACTCAAAAGGCCAGTGTGACTGGAGAGGAGTAAGTAGCGGAAGAAGAAGGAAATGAGGTCAAGAGATAGTGAAATGTTGGGTCTATACATCTTTATAACTCACTGTTAAGACAACACCCTGGGAGCGGGCTTTGTGGTATAGTTAAGGCTCTGCCTGCAGCACTTATTTGAGACTCAGCTGCTCTACTTCCAATCCAGCTCCCTGCTGGTGGCCTAGGAAAGTGGTGAAAGATGGCCCAAGTGCTTGTGTCCCGGAAACCATGTGGGAGACCCAGAGGAAGCTCCTGGTTCCTGGCTTCAGATTGGCCCAGCTCCAGCTGTTGCGGCCATTTGCAGAGTGATCCAGCAGATGGAAGACCTCTCCCCCTCTCTCTCTGTAACTCTGTCTCTCAAATTAATAAATAACTCTTTAGAAAAAGATTAACACCCTGTTAATATTTTATACTTACTCTGAAATGGGAACATGGGAAACCACCGGTGGCCTTTGGGAGTAGGAGTGTAATGAGCTGACTTTTGTTTCCAAAAAATTACCTGGCTCCTGTATTGCATATAGATAACAGGGTGCAGGGTGAAAAAAGGAGACCAATAAGGAGAATGTCCTCACAGTGCTATAGTGATGGTGGCTTGGACAAAAGTGATAACCATACAAATGGAAGATAGGATCATAGTTAGAATTTGTTTTGATGATAGAAATGAGGTTATTTCAAGAAGGCTGAGGCACGGAATGTAACAGAAGGATGATGAACCCAGGGTAATTTGGCATAAGCAAGTGAAAGGGTAGAGCTTCCAAAAGTTGAGATAGAGAAAACAGCAGATTTTAAGGGAAAAAGGACTGAGAGTTATGTTTTAGGTATCGGTGGTTTGACTCCCAACGGAAGATGCTGAGTAGACCAATGGATAGCTCAGTTTAGATTCCAAGGGTTATGTCCAGGATTGAAAATGATGGATATAAAGTTAGATCCTACATAGAATAGAAAGAAGCTTTACTATACAAAGGTACTTTAAAAGGCTGATGGACAAATAGGATTAAAAGTTATTTCTTTTGATGCAGAATGCTTTCAAATTCCTGGATAGTTTTTTTTTTTTTTTTTAACAGGCAGAGTGGATAGTGAGAGAGAGAGACAGAGAGAGAGGTCTTCCTTTGCTGTTGGTTCACCCTCCAATGGCCGCCACTGCAGCTGGCGCACCGTGCTGATCCGAAGGCAGGAGCCAGGTGCTTATCCTGGTCTCCCATGGGGTGCAGGGCCCAAGGACCTGGGCCATCCTCCACTGTACTCCTGGGCCACAGCAGAGAGCTGGCCTGGAAGAGGGGCAACTGGGACAGAATCCAGCGCCCCGACCAGAACTAGAACCCGGTGTGCCGGTGCCGCAAGGCAGAGGATTAGCCACGGCACCAGCCCTGGATAGTTTTTTACAATGTGTATTCTTCATAGACTTTTGAAAATTCTTCATATCATCTCTGTTTTCTAGAAATATGTGAGCTAATGACTAGATGTAATAGATAAGTAAAAGGATTAGCGATCAATATAAAGGAGTAGATGTCATTTTTTTTGTATGAACAATCTTTTTTTATTCTGCTTTTTATTTAATCATGACTATTTTGCTACATCCTTATTCTTTTTAGCTTAGCACCTTTTTTTTTAAAAACTTTTATTTAGTAAATATAAATTTCCAAAGTACAATTTATGGATTACAATGGCTTTTTCCCCCCATAACTTCCCTCTCACTTACAACCCTCCCATCTCCTGCTCCCTCTCCCATTCCATTCACATCAAGATTCATTTTCAATTCTCTTTATATACAGAAGATTGATTTAGTATATATTAGGTAAAGATTTCATCAGTTTGCACCCACACAGAAACATAAAGTGTAAAATACTGTTTGAGTACTAGTTATAGCAATAATTCACATTGAACAACACATTAAGGACAGAGATCCTACATGAGGAGTAAGTACACAGTGACTCCTGTTGTTGACTTAACAATTTGACACTCTTGTTTAAGGCATCAGCAATCTCCCCAGGCTCTAGTCATGAGTTGTGAAGGCTATGGAAGCCTTTTGAATTTGCCGACTTTGATCTTATTTAGACAAAGTCATAGTCAAAGTGGAAGTTCTCTCCTCCCTTCAGAGAAAGGTACCTCCTTCTTTGATGGCCTGTTCTTTCTACTGGGATCTCACTCACAGAGATCTTTCATTTTTTTTTTTTCCAGAGTGTCTTGGCTTTCCATGCCTGAAATACGCTCATGGGCTTTTCAGCCAGATCCGAATGCCTTAAGGGCTGATTCTGAGGCCAGAGTGCTGTTTAGGACATCTGCCATTCTATGAGTCTGCTGTGTATCCCACTTCCCATGTTGAATCGTTCTCTCCCTTTTTTATTCTGTCAGTTAGTATTAGGAGACACTAGTCTTGTTTATGTGATCCCTTTGACTCAAAGTGAAATGGACACTGTGAGAAACAGTGACTTGTTCAGCCCTTGTCCTGACTGTTGATGTACAATTTAATACTTTATCCCTTTTAGTATTTTTCTTTGCTCTACTTAATACTATTGGTTGAACTCTGTAATTAACAAACAGTTATTCTTAGGTGATTAAATTTAACTGAAAAGTGATCCCTGTTCAATATAAGAGTGGTAATAAGAGAGGGAGGAGATGTACAATTTGGGACATGCTCAATCGGACTTTGCCCAAATGGTGGAGTTAGAAATGTACCAGGGGATTCCAATACAATCCCATCAAGGTTGCATGTGCCAATGCCATCTCACTAGTCCAAGTGATCAATTTCAGTTCACAATTGATCATACTGATAGATGTCATATTTTTACAAGTATTTTTGTTCCAAAATGAATGGTGAAGAGAAGAGGTGCCATAGCACATCTGAGAAGGGAGATATGCGTTCAGGTAGAGTCCAGAGAGAAGACAGGCCTTTACACAGATGTTGGATTTCTGTAATTACAAAGGAGAGAGAATTTCCAAACCCAGTGGTATGGATTAAGAACACCACAAAACTCTGGAAACATAAGTGGGACCTTTCTACTGTCTAAAAATATAGTTATTTAATATGGGTGTTATGTAATTAAGACACTTGTGATGCCTGAGTCCCATATCAGAATGCCTGAATTCAAGCCCTAGCTCTACTCCTTATTCCAGTGTCGGGCTTATGTGTTGGGTTCTTCTCACCAACATGAACTCTGAGTTCCTGGGTCCTTCCTGCAGCCTGTCCTAGTCCCACCTGTTCCGTGCATTTGGAGAATGAACCAGCAGATGAGAGATCTCTGTCTGGCTATATCTCCCTATCTCCCCTCCAAATATACTAATAAACGTTTAAGAATAATCAAAACAGATGTATGGAACTCTTAGATTATAAGAGTTAGAATTGCATAAGAAGTGGTCAGGTAATAGGTGTCACTAGAGATTTTTGAGTTAGTGAATAACACATTGAAGGCATTGTTTCCAACAAATGGATGTAGTAGCTATATTGAATATACTCAGTTTTGTCATTCTACTTCTGTACTTCCTTCAATATACTGTCCTTTGGAGCCCTGAAGTCTAATTACTATTAAGAAAAATATCTAATTCCATAGATTTTTAAATCATTTCACATTTTTAAAAACATAAGTACTGTGAGTTTGTGTAAATACTACTGATATACTTAATGTGTTCTTGAGTTCATACTTGTTACCCATATGAAGTACAGTCATTTACATGTTGTGCATCTGCATAGTCTGGGCAGAAGCCATCTTATTGCTCTAGGCAGGTTGTCTATTAAGGAAAACAGGCAATTTTCCTCCGGCCAATAAAAGCCATCCTATAGAAAAGAACATAACAATAGGAACCAAAGAGGTTGAAATACTTAAAAAATCAAAACATGTTTCCTTTCCATGAAGTGGCTGTACTTGCCCTGTTTCTAGTCGCACCTTAGTTTTCCATGCGGACTGTATAATCTGAGTCTTTTTCTGGAGATAATACAGGGTGCAAGCCTCTTCAAAGAAGGGATTTGTGCTTGCTGGCAGCTCCCAGAGCTCTGTTCTGTCTAGTAGTTAAGATCTCCAGAGTGGCTTATGGGCTTTGTGTAATTTCTATCTGCACCCAGACAGCCGGACTTCATTTCGTTTTATTTGCATTTAATAATAAGCCATCTTCCCTTAGCTGTTAAATTGTGAATTATCAAACACTATCAAATCCTCCCTTCCCATATTCTGGCTACACTTACTTTGAAACAGACCTATTGGTAGTATGTTGGTTGCAGGGAAGAACTGGGCTATGTGCCATGTATTGCAGAGTGGGAACTACTCTGATATATTTCTTTTGGGGGCTACAAATGCCATTTTTGATCTAATGTGAACACTGGCAGAGTGAGCTTTGTGGTAGATTCATCTTTAATTATTAAAGCAGGAGTGATCATTCATGCTTCTTTGAAGTTCTTATTTTATTTTCAGGAAAGGAAATGGATGTACAAGTCACTACTGTGAAGCGAGGTAGGCAGTGAGGGTAAAAAGACAAAAAGAACAGAAAGGCCGAGGGAGGGAGAAATACAGAGGAATAGCTATATTACAAAGACAAAAGGAACTGTAGAGATGAGAACAAAAGACAGAGGTGGCCTGCCTGGTAGGAAGCTGGTGCACAGATCTCAATAATATTTGGAAATAAGTGAGTTTGAGATCTCCTTACTGAGTCATTGCCATTCAATTTGTGCCTGTATTTTGGCAGCCTCTGGCTTTATAAAAGCAAATGATCAAGGAAAGTATAAGGAATGAGAGGGAAAGATTTCGCATAATAAACTTGTTGAATGATTGGGTCCTTTTGCAATGGATTTTGAAAGAAAACACACATATTGCAATAAATCAGGGAAGCTTTTAATGGGTTGAGGAGTGGGGGGAGGGAGAAAGAGTCACTCTGATATTAGACTATAAGGTCATGATATCAGATATCAAAGATTTCAATATGTGACTTTTCTTCAGTTCAAAAGTGCCCAGTTCTGGTAATTAGAAAGCGGACATAATGAGGGGGCTGGTCTGAGTCATGCTCTAGTGCATCAAAATTATGAGAAGCTGGCATCTGTCACATGGAAGCACTTGTGTGTGCTCTGGGGTGGGGCAAGGAGTCATTTTTCATGGGAGAATTTTGCTAAAATTTCACTGTCTTAAGGTGTACTGACAAAATTATTCATGGATGTATATGCTAAGAGGAGACAGACCATTAGGGCAGATTTTAGGAGCATTAATGGCCAATCTAAATATTATTGTCAATGTTAGTAGAATCATAGGTAGATTCTAGGCACATATCAAAACTTAATCATTTAGTTGCCTACTGTCTTTGAGAAATTTGAGACTTTTCTGGTTTATAGTGAAATATCCATAAGATAAGAGTTTGGGTTGGGACTAGGGAGATGCTGCTGATGTTTACAGAATCTAGATGTTGTCCAATATAATAAGATTCCTCATTAATTTGTTGTCCTCTAACTTGAAATATGCAGGGTTAAAATAAATGTTCTCCAGTAAAGAGAAGAATATGGAAAGGAAACAAAAGCTTTTGCATAACAGATATCTTAGATACATGGATGGAGTCCTAAGCACTGGAGATAGAAGACCGGATTCAATAGGCTCCCAGCCATACCATAATCAGTTCTAACCCAGGACATGTCCAAGAAGCAGTGCTCCAATGCAAATGATATTCCTTGCTGTTCCACATAAATGTATAAACATACAATCTCATCTATTTTTAATGCCACCCACCTTGCAATCTACCAAAAGCTAATTAGAAACAAATTTCCTATTCCATCACAGCTTTATATTTAGTTTATCAATAAAACATTATCTCTGCAGACTCACTGTAATAGCATACAGCTATAAGTTTCAAGGATATCTTAAACTGGACTCTCAAAAAGTAGATCCTGAAGGAATTGTGTCAAATGGATTTATCAGGAATTATTCTTCAGAAAATAAGTAGAGGAGGAGGAAAATGGATATGAGAGAAGAATCCCAATGGAGGATACAGTATCATCTAACTGTGGCTGCCTCCCTAGGAGGAATTCTGAGGGCAATGCAAAATCCTAGGTACTTCATCAGCTCTGCATCCTAGGTAAACAAATAAGCAGCTTTGGGACAGCCCACTAACAGTGAGCTTCAGTGCTCCTGTTCTGAGTGAACCTCACTGGCAGACAGGGTGCACGTTAACGGTAGGTGATTAGAGGGAATTTTAGTAGATCATGGGCAATATCTGCTACAGAACGTATGACATTGTAGGCTTCCTATTGCCTGCAAGTAACGGACATGATTAATTCTTTTTTTAAAGATTTATTTCTTATTTATTTATTTAAAAGTTACATAGGGAGAAGGAGAGGCAGAGAGAGAGAGAGAGAGAGAGAGAGAGGTCTGGTTCACACCCCAATTGGCTGCAATGGCTGGAGCTACACTGATCTGAAGCCAGGAGCCAGGAGCTTCTTCTGGGTCTCCCACTCAGGTGCAGGGACCCAAGGACTTGGGCCATCTTCTGCTGTGTTCCCAGGCCATAGCAAAGAGCTGGATGAGAAGTGGAGCAACTAGGACTCGAACTGGTGCCCAATAGGATGCCTGCACTTCAGGCAGCGGCTTTACCCCTTAAGCCACAGCACTGCCCCACCATGGTTAATTCTTAGAATTCCTATCCTTTTCCTTCCATTGCTGTTCCCATTCCCTTCCAGCTTTACAAAACAAATGCACCCAGTTGTTTTATGTGTTCTTGCCTTTAGTATGGCTTTCCTCTCTGTAAAGCCCTTTCCTTTGATTGCCTGATAAACTCTTCGCCCATTTTTGAAAACCATACACAAGACTTACTTTTCTAACTAAACCAGAAAGAATTTGCACTCATTTCATTATAGAATTATAACATCTTTAGCCTCCAACATAAAGCACATCCTGCTGGAATACACTTTTTTAGTTTGTGTGACTGCTTACTTTGATTATTGTGTTTTTGCTTGTCTTTATGTTTGAAAACATAAAATGCTCAAACCATATTTGGCACATGGTTGATATAGGTGAATATTGCTGAAAGTAGCTAATGTATATTAAAAGAATTAATGTGGGAAACATTTTTTTTTTTTTTTTTTACTGTAAGGGTTTTTTTGAGATAGTTGTATTCATGCTCCAACCTAGTGTAGAAATTTCCATTTTTAGGCATCAGCATTTTAGCAAACAAGTTGAACTTCTGTTTGTACTGCCTGCATCCAGTACTGGAGTATGTTTGAGCCCCAGCTGCTCTGCTTCGCTTGAAGCTTCCTGCTAACCTGCCTGAGAAAGCAATGGAAAATCACTAAGTGCCTGGGTCCCTATCAGAGTTTACAGCTTCTGGCCGGCGCTGTGGCTTAACAGGCTAATCCTCCGCCTTGCGGCACCGGCACACTGGGTTCTAGTCCCGGTTGGGGCACCGGATTCTATCCCGGTTGCCCTTCTTCCAGGCCAGCTCTCTGCTATGGCCCGGGAAGGCAGTGGAGGATGGCCCAAGTCCTTGGGCCCTGCACCCACATGGGAGACCAGGAGAAGCACCTGGCTCCTGGCTTCGGATCAGTGAGATGCGCCGGCCGCAGTGGCCATTGGAGGGTGAACCAACAGCAAAAAGGAAGACCTTTCTCTCTGTCTCTCTCATTATCCACTCTGCCTGTCAAAAAAAAAAAAAAAAAAAAAAAAAGAGTTTACAGCTTCGGACTCTGGCCTGGCCCAGGCCTGGCTGTTGTGGCCATTTTTGGGAGCAAACCAACATATATGTTTCTCCCTTTGCATTTCAAATAAATACATGTTTTAAAAATGAAATTGCTATTTGTCGCTTCTACAACCACTGGATATTTGGTGTTTTGTAAATAGTATCCAGCTAAATCTGTCATCTTTTGTTTAACAAGACAGGATACATATAGCGGTGATAATCACCTGGGAGAGTGCTTGTTTTCTGAGCCAAACCTCCATGCACTTCTCTCAGTAATTCATTTGTATTGTGCTTAAAGTTCCTTTTTGCGTATTTTGATCAAAATTTTCTCAGAATCAGTAACAGTTGTATTGACAGTCAACACTTTCTGGGTTGGGAAGTCAGTAGAGAATACCAACACAGAGGCTCTCGATCATCAGTTCAAAGCTGACGCTATCCACTGCTCGTCATTTCATGGGCATTGACTCTTGCACGTGTGTTTTACCCTTAATTTATGTCGAAGGACAGGTGTCCTCTTGCGAAGTCTTTTCCTGTGTCACTGTTATGCTTTAGTAAATCATTTAACCAAATTTAGTAATGCAGTTTCTGGCTTTCAAATAGTCTAATTTAAGGAAGAAATGAAAAATGAATAATAACCAAAGTGTTATCAGAGGAACAAAGAATTCTGAGTTTGTAGGATTCCAAGCCTATCTGAAGGGAAAAATCATGGGTGGTCCAGGAGTTAAAGAGGTGTACACTAGATGTAAAAGTGATCACAATGCAAATTTACCTAGCATCATTGTAGTCAAACCAGACTCTCTCTCTGCCTGTCAGCCTGTTGGAAAGCATTCTTTTTGCTCTTAACACAGTTCTTCCACAACAACTGGCACATGTACCCTCCCTTGCCTATCCTTCCACAGCTGGAAGTTGGCTAGCTTTTGGAAGAGGCAAGAGAGAGCCTGTGTTTGCATTTTTCCTCTATGCCATCTGTTCACAGAATGCATTACAGTTGCCTCCAGTTAAAAAGCAGATTGTCTTGGCCCAAGGTCAGGAGGGAAGTCTCAGCCTCCTTTCTGACTGCAAAACCTTCTTTCCCAACCCTCCAAGATACAAATGTAACATCTGCAATTAGAACTTGGGTTCCTGAAATTGTTCCTTTTGCTTTAGCTTAGCAGTTCTCTACAAGAAATTTGCAAATGTGCTATATCTTTCTGTAACTTGGCCTCTGATCTCATCGCCTCAATGTATTTTTCTGTCAGGTTTACCTTTTCTCTAGCAAAAAAGAAAAGATGCCGGTTGTCAACCTTGGTTTTCCTTCAAATGTGCTTATGCTCAGAAGTTTCGGAAACGTCATCTCAATGTACATTAGGGTTAGTGCAGTTGTCTTTTGCCAGACTTCTTTGGCATCATCGTCAAAGAAAACTTTTGGTTGTTTTGGTGTCTTTACTTTGTTTATTGGGGATCAAAACCAGAGAAAGAGAGAAGACAGTGAATCAGAAATTAAAATCCTTCAAAAGATGCTGGGTGATCATTTTGGAAAAGAAGCAGAAAGATGTTTTGTATACTCTATTTGCCTCCTCCTCTCCAGAGCTTTTTGTTGACATCTAGTAAAAGAATTTTTCATGCATCAGAGCACTTATTTTCATTTTAAAAATATTTATGAGGGGCTGGCACTGTGGTGTAGCAGGTAAAATCACCACCTGCAGTACCTATATCCTATATGGGTGCTGGTTCAAATCCGGCTGCTCCACTTCTGAACCAGCTCTCTGCTATAGCCTGGGAAAGCAGTAGAAGGTAGTCCAAGTCCTTGAGCCTCTGCACCTACATGGGAGACCAGAAGAATCTTCTGGCTCCTGGCTTCAGATCAGCACAGCTCTGGCCATTACAGCCTTCTGGGAAGTGAACCAGCGAATCGAAGACCTCTCTCTCTCTCTCTCTCTCTCTCTCTGCTTCTGCCTCTCTATAACTTTGCCTTTTAAATAAATAAATAAATCTTTAAATATTTAAAAAAAATATGAAAATAAAAAGTCCTTTAGTTAATTCCAGCCAGTTGCAGAGTAGTGTGCCTTTGAGTGGTGAAGGCAACTGTTGTTATAAGTTGTCCAGAGCTGTAAAATGCTAACAGTAACTCAAAACTAAGTAGGGAAAAAAATCCACAAAACATATGCTTCTTTATATTAACCTTCAGGCAAATTGACCAAAAGGTTTCTTGAAATATTGAAAAATAAGGTCAAAGCTTGCATCATCCTGATGACTTCCAAATTTCCTAGTCAAGAGGCCTCAGTTATTTTTCTTGCTATTGCAATATTTGTATCAGTACCACACCCTCTTCATCATATCCATTCCTTTTCTGGCCACAGTGCCCCACTACCCCTACCTCTGCCACATCACCAATCCAGATGTGGGTATCTCCCTATAGTCTTCCATGAGTGCTCTCTTTTGCTTCCTATTATGAAAGTAGATACTATTTCCAATTATACCAAATCTGTGTCCAATTCAATTTCTACATCTGTATCTGTATTTGATATTTCTGTTATTTCATGTCGGGAGGTATTTTTACATTTCCATTAGATTGTAATGCTGTTTGCTTTTTCATTTATGTGCTGACATGTTATATACAGCTTACCATCTATTCTGTGGGAAAAGTAAGATAAAATAAAAGAAAATGCTTTTCTTTTCTAATTTCCATGTTTTCTGCATGGAGCCATGGAATGTTAGTGCTTGAATGCAGAGACTTATTTAACCAGTCAGCTGACCTTTACTCCACATCTCCACATATTAAGCATATTATAGCTTTCTCTACCTGATCTTAAATATAAATTGATATTAATATGACAATTGCTTATTATATCACCACCTGCTTCGGTCATTGCCTATCCCTATATCTTTTTTCCTAAAGCTTTTTCTGAGAGATTTTCCCTTAAATAATGGCTCTGTTTCTACTTCTGTAATTCTCCATTCATCCTGTATGCCATTCTTTGTTTAGTTTTTTCTGCCCAAATGCTACTCATGGCAGGGCTACATTATTAGAAACCTTCATCAATTACATATGCTTTCAGCAAAAGTCAATATTCCTCCATAATGTGATTCCAAATTTCCTTTCTAGACACGTTTATCATTGTTTTCCTTCTCTACTGCATATTTCAGGTATATATTCAGTTCTAAATGTACTCTGGTTCTTCTGTATATCAGTCCACAGCTTCACATAAGCGGACAAACCTCTCCTCCAAAGTTTTAACCCCCACCTGTCAAAATTCTAGCTATCCTTCAAAATCCAGTTTAAGTGTCACATCTTCCATCAAGATTTCCCTGATCACATTAGCTGGAGTCTCCAGGATGGAAAATGACATTAAATGAAAATGAATGTGCACTATATGACTGGGCTGGGAATACTGTAGAGGATTAGTGAGCAATAAGACTGGAAATGTAGATTATGACCAGATGGTGGTGTACCTTGAATGTCTGCCTGAGAGAGGTGAATTTAAATGTTAAGAGATATAAAGCCATGAAGTTCTTTTTTTAATTGGAACTGGACTTCAGGAAAATTAGCTCTATAGATGAATATAGAATCAGAGAGGTAAGAGCTCCTCAGATATCCCTTTGATCCCTTTAGCCTAAGTTCTGTTATCTTAGCCACTGTGCCACACTAATTACTGTGTTATGGCAGTTGCTGTGTGATAGAAGCTCTATGGTGTTCAAACTGATTGCAATTATAAACCTGCCTCTACTGCTTTACTGAATTTACCGTCTTGGGTCTCTCTTAGAAATAGCTTTCTCATCTAGAAAATGAGATTGAGAATAGTAAGAATTCCTCTGAAATTCTCTAGAGATTTCAAGAAAATAATACATTTAAGGTAATTATCACAATTCCTGGCCTATGCTGGGTACTCAGTAAATGATAGCTACTTATAGTAGTATTAATATCAATAATAATATCCATCTTTTGCTTTATTTCTTTTATTCACATTTCAAAAATTTTAATGTACATATACTTACTAAAATCACCAAGGCTAATAATCTTCCTTTGCTTTCATAAAACTCTGCCTCAAACAATACCCAAGGCATTCATTATCTTTTCCATTACTTGCTCCATTCAGTTTCCCAACAGATCACCACACAGTATAGATATTTAAAAAAGAGACAAGCAACCACAGTAAGAAAGGCAGTTCTGGAAAATGCAAGGAGGCTTCAAGCTTCTATTAACAATCATGAGAGTCATTAGCCAGAGACATCTGTAAATCCTTAAACTCGCAAAGAGGAGTGGAGGATGGAGACGTGCCACTGATGCATGCTGGGCAGTCTTCAGTTTCCCCTCACAGCCATCTCTGTGGGCTGGAGATTCAACTTGGTCCTATCAGTGTTACAGATTACTATATTCTTTGCACTGTTAGAGTGTTCTTAAGTAGCAGGGTTGATTTAAAAAAATTCTCAGATGGTAAGAATCTGTCTTACCTTGCTGAAGTTAGTTTATGTGTACATTGCTCTTTGTGTTCTAAGAAGTCATCTCATAGAATCATGTCATTTCAAAGCTTGCTGAGAATTAAAAAGTTTCGCCAACCTTCTCAGGTGACAGACATTAATACTGAATGATTCTTTTTTTCTTCTTTCTTCTCCCATTCACTGTAGAAATAAAAGGAGTTATATTGTGACTCTGAGTCTGGGTAAGCAACAGTGTCCTATAATCCAATCTGTGTTACCAGCTGCTTAGTACCTAGCCCCACAGTAATTCCTTTCTCATAGTCCTGTTAGCTTTACTTGGACACCCAGCTTCGGGAAGAGACAGGAAGAGTAGATCTGTGCTCTGAGTGTCCATTTTGGATTTCTTTTGAGTGAGAAAACATAATCACCTATAAAAATAGTGTGAATGAACTGGACCTTGTAAAATATGTGACTTAAAATTAAATGTGTTTTCTGTGTGGGTAAACAGGTGGTGATGTGCAAGAAAAAAGGGGAAAAAACACCCCCTCATGATTATCTTTTCTCTGCTTAGGATTTTTACATTGTTCACATGTACAGAGAATAATGTGTCATCTGCCATTAGTATTGGCAATAATGCAACTAATTTGTTAACACTACTCCAGTAGATATCCCAACTCACTCTGTACCCTAGGTTATGAGCCAACATACTTGTTTAGGAATGTAGCAGTTCCACACCCCCATTAGGTATCATACTCATCTGGTAACCTTACAACAAACTAACACAGATGATCAGGTCCCTTTCGCAGAATTGGACAGAGTTGTGGGCCATGTGTCAATGTGTCTTGAAAATCTTTGTATATGATTCTGTTGTACAGATTTTTAAAAGAAAATCTTATAGATCAAGACAGTTGATGGCTAAAATGGATGGGATATAATAATATTCTTCAGAATAAAGACAGTAAAGAGAGAGGTAACCTCCTCCTGGGTTGAGACATGAGGTAGCAGTGGGCTAGGAAGTATCCAAAGACAATTGGGAGAATACCGCTGTGTTCTTTTTTCTAAATTGCATGACATGTCATTTTAATCAGAGGAAGACAGTATATTACTGTGCATTGCTGAGCCGTGATGGATTAAATAATTCTCTGACCTGATTAATCAGTGTCATCCTAAACAAGTGAAATGGATTTGTATTTATTTAACTTAACAAAGTCCCTTTACATGGCTTATTCTGAGGTTAACAGTTTTATATCTCAGCTGAAAGAGGAAAGTGCTAGTTAGAATGCAGCTATTAGACACCAATACACTAATGAGTCAACTATGGCATCTAATCAATGTGTGAAAAATGGGTAATTCTCACTAATGCCCTGCTAATGTTCTCATAATGATCTGTCAAAGTACTAGAGCTAATTATTGTCATGGCAATTTGGCCCAAGTTCATTGAGATAATGCTGGCACTGGTGAATAAGAATACGAATCACCGGTTTGTCCCCCACTTTGTATATGCTTCGCTGTTTTTCCTTGCAGGGATATCCTGTATGTCATTCATTTTTGCATTCATTTTCTTGTTGTCCAAGGTCCATGTTGCTTCTTCCTCCCAATCTCCCTTGTCTTTTGATTGCAAAAGTAATGATACGCATACTGATGGAAACTCAAGAGCACTGGGATCTATTCCCGATTCTATCTTAAAGAAAATTCATTTCATCACCGTGTGTTTTCCTTTAGGGATGAAGGAACTAGATAGGTCTTAATGTTCCACTTGTTTAAAAATAGGAGACTTCTACATTGCATATGTGCTCTGTTTGTATTCATAGTACCATTTTCCCCCTCAAGTTAACTTACCATGATGGGAACTTATTTTTGAGCCATGGGAACAAGTGAACAAACAAGCAAGGTGCCTACTGTTAGATAATGACACAGGAAATAGAGATCACCTTCTATAGAGATTGAGAAGAAAGGCGAAGAGTATTTAGATAGGGAAACATACTTAAATATATACAAATATATATTTAAATGAGACCCTAGAACCTGAGGTAAGCAACTTTTTCTGTAAAGGGCCATATTGAAAATATTTTACACTTGGTAGCTACAAAGATTTTGTGAATACCACTTTATTTTTACTTCAAGGACTGTACTGAAACAGGCCTTGAACCAGAGGTAGCCCACTAGCCATAGGTTACTAACCTCCTCCTCACAGTTATATCCATATTGTATGATCCTAAGATAGACCAATTTGAACACTGATGTTCTCATTCAGATGCTCATTATAGGGGACATTATCATATCCAGATGCGTTACATCACCATCAAGGAAGTTGTCTCTGTGCTAGTCAGTTTGATAGCCATTGAAAAATGACTCATTTCTTCAGAGGAATAAACTCTTCTGGAAGTAACATTAAATCCTAATTAGATGATTACTAAATTCTGTCAAAAATTTATAAAAGCTCAATATATAAGTTGCTGTACAGACTAGATCTGGCTTGTACAACTGAGGGGTTTCTAAAAAGTGAGCTAAAATTATGTTTGCTAAGTGAATCAATTTTCTATTTTCTGTTTAATGTAACCTTAGTGGTGGTTTTCCCTGAGAAAAGTATTTTGTCATGAGACATAATAGAGAACCTGCCCTTTATAATACTCTTCTCTGAATATTCTCTTCATTTTTGCCAATTAACAATCTGTAGTCACTTAATTCCTTATGCAACTTACAGAGAGAAAAGTTAGTCAAGAGATAACCAATCTGCATTATCTTCTTTACACATTGTAACATGCGGAAATCTACATATGTGCAATCATAAATACACATTTCTAGATGTCAAGTAGCTAATACCTCTTTCATTGAGCAATCTAGTGACCCATACAACCTGCATATCTGCATTAGAGAATTTAGTTAACAGAGACAAATGAAAATACTATCTAAGGCAAAACTCACCTATTTACTAAACCTTAAATTAATTTTTCCTTCACTCATTTAAATCTGGCTAAACCAAAATGGAATAACTTGCAAACAAAAGGCAAGAACATATCTCTTTAAATATAAATCAAATGAGGCTTTGCATGTGAATAGTAATAAAGTTTATAACCTAACTATATTAGTGCCCAGCTTATCTGGAGTTTTTCCTTTTGTGGTTTCCCTTACCTGTCCTCAATCACAATCCAAAAATACAATAAAGTACATTAAAATATTAAAGAAGAGAGAACTCACATTATTTTTATTACAATATATTATCATCCTTTATTATTAGTTGTTGTTTAATCTCTTACTGTACCTGGCTTACAAAGTTTATCATGGCTGTATATGTGTGTGTATGTGTATGAAATGCACTGTGATATTGGGTCAAGGCTATTTGTGACTGCATACATGGAACATCATAGTACATATCTTCTGGAGAAGGTGAATGACTGCACATTTTTGTCAAAATACAGTTCAATGTGCATATGTTATACTCCTGTACAGTAAAGAAGGTGAAGTAGAAGGCAGTCTTTGATTTATCATTCTAATTTTAATGAATTATCAGTCATAAGGATATAAGTACATGTTGTATTTACTATAATACTTGAAACAGCAAAACCCAAAGTAAACTAAAAACAAAACCTACAAAGCTATAGTCAATAGAAGGATGCTTAAAGATAATATGGTATGTTTGTATTATGAAATATTTTGTAGTCACTGATGAATTAGATCACACCCTATTGATGATGTGGAAAATATTCAGAAAGCATTAAATCACAGAGTTATGTATACAGTATAATTCCCACTTTTTAAATATAGCCCCTTGCCACAAATATATTTGTTTAAGTTTGTATAAAAATAGAGACATGTAAGAAAAAACATTTACTGAAGCTGTTATAATTGGTTGTCCCAGTCATTTACCAATGGGAGAAGGAAAGTTTAAGAAGGCAGGGAAAGATTGGTAGAGAGTGAAACTTTTCTTTATTCCTCAAATTAGCAAGGGAAATAAAGAAGGAAAAGAACAGAAAGAAATTATAGGACATAATTACATAAATGTGTCATTGATAATACCTGTTAATGAGTTATACATCAATTCTATGCCAACCAAGAGATACTAAATATTGACATTAATAGTGATATATTTATATAATTTTAATAAGACATATAACTAATAATACTTAAAATAACTAACAACTTCATACGGTCCAAATACTATGTTCAGCACTTTATATGGGTTATGTTGTGCTATCCACAGCAATCCTAGGAGGTATATGTGATTCATAACCTAGTTTTACCAATGGGAACCATGGATCTGTGAGATTGAATCAGTTGCTCATTCATATGACCTAAAGAGACTGTATGGAATTTTAAACATTGGTCTGTCCAACTCTAAAGCTCACATTTTGCTGTTACACAAAATGTATGGTAGTTTTCTGAAAAGACTCTAAAACACAGGTTTAACATCAAAGATTCTGGATGCAGAAGTCAGGGTTTATGACAATAACTAAATTTCCATTTTCCAATCCCACATATGCCTGGAGATGGAGGTCTTTCTTTATGCCATTGCATCAGATTATCCTTGTATGACTTATTTTCTTGCTTGCTTCCCTCTTTTTTCTTCTATACCCATTGAGTTCCTATAAGGATTTTCAAATATTATTTCCAGTTGGCCAATCTGTTTTTTCCATTCCACATGTCCACATGATCCCAACAGACTTTAATTTAAACAATTTTCTAAAAATGTAAGTAAGATCGTGTCACTTCCGTACTTAATACTCTTCAAAGTTTTCCAATAGTTTTTAAAATAAAATCTGAATTTCTATACCTGCTACAAAGTCTCACATGATCTTGCCCTTTCCTACTCTCCATGTCTTGAACTCCTGGTAAAAATGCCCATCCCTGATTTTGTTGAATGTCAATCCTTCTTATCATTCCCAGCTTCTAAGAATTATTCCTCTGACCACCCAGTTACTTTCCCAGTGGCCTCTTTTAAATTCTCAACATGATCCTGAAAAACCTATGAGAATGTATTCTTTGTTAGATCAATTAAACACTATCATCTTTATTTACAATTAACATAGCAATACCATTTAAAGTTAAAAATATAATTAAAATTAAATTATTCAAAGGTAGTGACTGTTAATGTTGCTAAAATCTACCTTCAGTGACAGCATTTAGAATGCCTGTGAACACAAAAATGCTCTTCTCAGTAAGAACAGGCTTATTTTTATCCTGGTAGTATACTTTTTTTGTGTGTATTCTGAAAAGTTAAAAATAGAAAAAAGAGGGGAACAAACATATGTCCTGGGACATACATTATTTCTGCCGTCTACCTACTGTGTGACCTTGACTAAGGTCAGTTGGCTTCATGAATTATCAATTAAATCAACTTTACAATGAAATTATACTATTTATTTTATAGTGTGATGGACCCCTGTTTGAGTGAGGGAGAGGGAAAAGGTAACAGGGATCTCATGGCAATCTTATTTCAATTTTCTTTTTTTTTAACTTTTATTTAATGAATATAAATTTCCAAAGTACAGCTTATGGATTACAATGGCTTTCCCCCCAAACTTCCCTCCCACCCGCAACCCTCCCCTTTCCCACTCCCTCTCCCCTTCCATTCACATCAAGATTCATTTTCAGTTCTCTTTATATACAGAAGATCAGTTTAGTATATATTAAGTAAAGATTTCAACAGTTTGCCCCCACATAGTAACACAAAGTGAAAAATACTATTTGAGTACTAGTTATAACATTAAATCACAATGTACAGCACATTAAGGACAGAGATCCTACTTGATATTCAACAGTATTACTAACACTTATTTATGTAGTTCTCTTTAATTTTTTGGCTTTACCACTAGACTTTAAGATTATGACATCAATGGATAGTATCTGTGTTGTAATTATCTATTAATCTTTAGTATTTAATTAATTTCCAAAATATAAAGCATAATAATACTATACTAATAACATAACATAATATTTATTGAATTAATTGCTTAAGTTCTTCTGAAGATCAAATAAGATGATAT
Source organism: Lepus europaeus (assembly GCF_033115175.1). Taxonomy (NCBI): domain Eukaryota; kingdom Metazoa; phylum Chordata; class Mammalia; order Lagomorpha; family Leporidae; genus Lepus; species Lepus europaeus. The sequence continues at coordinate 72,718,594 of NC_084828.1, read as the reverse complement.
ATGGAAGAGCTCTTTATGAATTTTAAAATTCACTATGAGTGTATCATATTGAATGATTCTCTCCAATATACTGTTAATCCTTTGGGAACAATGCATTTTTCCCATTCCTCTACATCTCCATGATAAGAAAACTACTCTTAGGTGGAGTGGGCTCTGCCCAGTTTTTTCAGTTTTTTTTTTGTTTTTGTTTTTGTTTTGCAGAGACCTTTGTAAGGTTTGAAGTCACACAAAATTAGTTTGTGGGCAACACTGTGGTAGCCCAATCTCTTGGGATCCCTTGAAAATAGTTACTACACCAGCTACCAGGAGCAACCCATTAAGATGGCCATCACTTAGAACCTAGCCAGCCTATAGGACCTGATTGTAGACATCTGGTTGACTTCATACTGAGTATGGGTTTTAAGAAAACTGAAGGAAAGAACCAACTCTGCCTATTTTTAAACCCAACAGGGAGACATCAAAATTTTGAAGACAGGGACCATACCATAGCACTGCTTTTGGTTGCCTTGGCTGGAAGGACACTGCTGATATCTGGTGCATGGTTGCCTCAAAGGGGTGTGCTAAACTGAGTACCTGGCTTTAATTCTTTCACTCAATTAAATTGTTATTTTGGGGTCCAACTGCATTTTCTATGTCTTTGTGGTTAAAGGGAATCAATTGTGTTTTCATCATCTTGTTCTAAGTAATGTATATGGGCATGTGCTTTGTATTATAGATGTGTTTGGATTATATAACATATGAATGGTTCTTTGGAATTTGTGTATTATTAGAAATCATAGGACAAATTAAAATAAAGGATCTAAATAGGTTATGACTTGAAGAAAGTAAAGGATACTGACCAATAAATTTAAAAATGAGTTGTGTGTGGTAGGCAAGACACTGTACTGGTAGAATGAAAAAGGAAGGAGTGAAATGTAAAAGAGTTGAAATTATTTGTCTTAGTAGTAATACAAATAAATAAGACAATTTCTGTTGGTGGCTTAAACTTAAAGAGTTGGATCTTTTTCGGATGTCTATGGAACAGTAATTGAATAAGGAACTAACTTGACTGAAAAATGTTTTAGAATGATTAACTTGACATTAAATGACAGATTATATAAATAAATAATTATAGTTGCTAATTGACCCCAGAGAGTTATCTTTGAAATGTGTTACCCTTTAGTTTCCTGTACGTTTTGTTTTGGTACCAGTAAAAAATACCTAATCTGGAGATACTCAGATACATGAATCAAAATATTACCTTATTAATTAAATGTAAAAAAGGTACTAAGAAAAAAAATTCTGGAAGACATATTGACAGATGGTATAGAAATACTACTCCCTTGGTGAACCCAAAGAACCATCAACAGCCAAAATTAGACCATGGTTTTCTTGATGTGTTTATGTATTTTTTTAATAAGATTTTTCTATTTATTTGAAAGGCAGAGTTACATAGTGGAAGGGGCAGAGAGACAGAGAGAAAGTTCTTCCATCTGCTGGTTTATGCCACAGTGGCCAGAGCTGTGGATCTGAAACCAGGAGCCAGGAGCCAGGAGCTTCTTCTGGGTCTCCCACGTGGGTGCAGGGGCCCAAAAATGTAGGCCATCTTCTACTGCTTTCCCAGGTCATAGAAAAGAACTGGATTGGAAGTGGATCAGCAGGGACATGAACTGGTGCCCATAAGGGATGCCAGAACTGCAGTTGGTGACTTTACCCACTATGCCACAGTACCAGCCCGTTTATGTAGTTTTAAGGATAAACTTTAATCTCACCATAACTCTTAATATAAGAGGTTGTTTTTTCTTATGTTTCTGAAACATCAGGTCAAACATTTTCATGGCCCTTTGAAATAAGTATTTTGATATTGTTGGGGCCAGCACTGTGACGCAGTGGGTTAAAGCCCTGGCCTGAAGCGCCGGCATCCCATATGGGTGCCGATTTGAGACCTGGCTTCTCATCTTCTGATCCAGCTCTCTGCTTTGGCCTGGGAAAGCAGTAGAAGATGGCCCAGGTCCTTGGGCCCCTACACCCATGTGGGAGACCTGGAAGAGACTCCTGGTTCCTGGCTTCAGTTTCGGCGCAGCTCCGGCCATTGCAGCCATCTGGGGAGTGCAGATGGAAGACCTTTCTTTCTGTCTCTACCTCTCTCAGTAACTCTGCCTTTCAAACAAATAAAATAAATATTTAAAAATATTTTGATATTGTAATAAGAAGGAATCTCTTTTTCATCAATAAAATATAAAAAATAAAGGACAATGCATTTTGTTTGAGAAATTCGTAATTAGATGCAGAAATGTTTCATCAATACTCAGTGTGCATTTGCCTTATTAAGGTTATATTTATCAGAATTCAGGGACAATTCCTTCTAAGGGATATATAAGATATATAACAGTTAATTACAGCACCTCTCCGACTTAAACATATTGTGCTTCAAAAGTTTGTTGGCAGGTATTGTTGTAACCAATTACTTTTAAGTTCTGAAGAATCAATCATACTATATTAGTAGAAAGTCTTCCTGAATATTAATGATGGAAGCCAAATAAGAATTATAAAAAGTTAATTATATACATAGCAAAAATGTGCACAATAGTTATTATCCTCCCAAGAAAGTAGTCATAAATTGTAAACAATTTCATATAAAGGTTTACATTTGGGAAGTATTTTTATATAAGATGAGACTTCTGTGCATACAAAAGTGTGGGAATTAAAAAAAAATTGAAAATGCTAATGAAAATCAAGTAACTAAATAGCAATCTAGAGTTATTCAAAGTAAACCCAATGATTATATTGTTTCAACACTTAATTTCAGAATCATTTTGTGATACACAACTATAACAGTTAAAATATGCCTTAAAGATATTATAAGTAAAATATATCAAGTACTGTTATTATAGGTATTAAAAAATATGTGTTAATAAATGATGGGAAAAAGGAAGAAGGTAACATTTATGTGTACTATGAAATTTTCAGCATAAAAATGAACCAAAATCTTCATTATCAATAAATAGCATCCTAAAAATATTCAGCGTAGATTCCAGCTTGGAGTTCTTTTCCCTAACAGTGGTTCATTTAGCTTCCCTTTCTTCTCTCAGTAATAATAATATACTCAATAATAATATTTATATAATAATAATCGCATAAATAATATAATTATATACTTTCTTTTCTCATTAGTAATATACTTTCTCTATCATCATAATAGTGATAAAGACGAAGTAGCATGCATTTGAAAAGCATAACACCATTTCAAAGCAATTTTCACATATACTTACTCATTTATTCCTCTTGCTATCTATTCTGTGAAACATATGACTTATTTACTAAAGGAAATCAGCTCTTTTTTGTGACTGAGCCCAAAACAGCAGTAAGATTACAGGAGCAGAGGCAGTACCTCAGACCTGGATTATTATCTGAACCATTATTTATTCCACCAGGGAGTAAGTTCATCAGCAATTTCTCAGAGCAGTTATTGGTAGCAATTCATATCTGAGGTCCTAAGAGAGTGCAATTTGTACCTTCCCTTTCTTGAGTCTAGAGTCAGTTGCATAACTTGTAGAAAATTTGTAGGCTTGTAGAGTTGGGGTAGCTCCAAAAATACATCAGAAAATTAAGTGTTCATAATTTGAGTGGCTTTGGAAAAGAAATGAGTGCTGGCAGTAAGTATTTGCTGATCATCTTCTGTTGTGTTTCTTGATCCTGAAATTCTGTGCTCTTCAGGGACAATAGAGCAAACAATAATCAGAAATCTAGTAACTAATTGCAGATATCCAGGCTTTGGTTTTCCACTGTTTGATTGACAATGGGTCAGACATTTAACCTTTCAGTATCTCATGCCAATTCATCTCAGTTCCTCATCTCAAGTGAAATGCATTTAATGTAAGAATACTTGTCAAGCTTATTAACATTCATAGAAGAGAAGTGATAACTATCATTATGCCATGCAATGGCAAATGCCTACTGGTTTCCTCAAAACATTTTTTTTTTAATATTTTATTTATTTAATTGAGAGGTAGAGTTATAGACAGTGAGAGGGAGAGACAGAGAGAAAGGTTTTCCATCCACTGGTTCACTCCCCAAATGGTCGCAACAGCTGGAGCTATGCCAGTCTAAAGCCAGGAACCAGGAGCTTCTTCCAGTCACCCATGTGGGTGCAGGGGCCCAAGGACTTGAGCCATCTTCTACAGCTTTCCCAGGCCATGTCAGAGAGCTGAATCAAAAGAGGAGCAGCCAGGACTCGAACTGGTGCCCATATAGGATGCCGGCGCCGCAGGTGGAGGATTAACCTACTGTGCCACAGCGCCTGCCTCTCAAAACTTTTCATGAGTATCAAATGTCTCCATGCAAAAGTTAGTCTCCTCTTGAATGCAATACAAGAACAGCTTCTTATAGCATTATAACTGAATGTGGTTGCATTGAAAATGACTATGGAATCACTATATCTTCAGCAAGATGAAGAAATTTTCACTGTCCTGCAAGGCATTAATGGTGTGCTCTTTTTTTTTCCCTCTGAAACATCATTGTAAATGAATTCCACATTCTAATCTATTTACTACCAAGCTCTTTCATCACATAATTTAAACACTATATAGATGATATTTTCTTTCATATAAGATATTAGTAATGGAACATTGAGCTGGACATTAAATGCAGGACCCTGAAGAGGTCACTACAGTAAAATGTGATAATTCTTTTTTTTTTTATTAAACTTTTATTTAATGAATATAAATTTCCAAAGTATAGCTTATGGGTTACAATGGCTTCCCCCCTCCCATAACTTCCCTCCCGCCCGCAACCCTCCCCTTTCCCGCTCCCTTTCCCCTTCCATTCATGTAAAGATTCATTTTCAATTCTCTTTGTATACAGAAGACCAGTTTAGTATATATTAGGTAAAGATTTCAACATTTTGCCCATATAGCAACATAAAGTGAAAAAACTACCATTGGATTACTAACTATAGCATTAAATAGCAATGTACAGCACATTAAAGACAGAGATCCTACATAATTTTTTTTTCAAATTAATTAATTTTCTATGCCATTTCCATTTTAACACCAGGTTTTTTTTTTTTCATTTCCAATTCTCTTTATATACAGAAGATCACTTCAGTATATAATTAGTAAAGACCTCATCAGTTTGTGCCCACACAGAAACGCAAAGTATAAAAATACTGTTTCAGTACTAGTTATAGCATCACTTGGCTTTAGATGACACATTAGGGACAGATCCCACATGGGGTGTAAGTACACAGTGACTCCTGTTGCTGATTTAACAATTTGACACTCCTGTTCATGGCGTCAGTAATCTCCCTAGGCTCTAGTCATGAGTTGCCAGGGCTATGGAAGCCTTTAGAGTTTACTGACTTTGATCTTATTCCGATAGGGTCATAGTCAAAGTGGAAGTTCTCTCCTCCCTTCGGAGAAGGGTACCTCCTTCTTTGATGGCCCCGTTCTTTCCACTGGGATCTCACTAACAGAGATCATTCATTTAGGTCTTTTTTTTTTTTTTTCCATGATATCTTGGCTTTCCATGCCTGCTATACTCTCATGGGCTCTTCAGCCAGATCTGAATGCCTTGAGGGCTGATTCTGAGGCCAGAGTGTTGTTTAGGACATCTGCCTTCCTATGAGTCTGCTGTGTATCCCACTTCCCATGTTGGATCTTTCTCTCCCTTTTTGATTCTATCAGTTAGTATTAGCAGATACTTGTCTTGTTTGTGTGATCTCTTTGACTCTTAGAGCTATCAGAGCTATCAATTGTGAGCTGAAATTGATCACTTGGACTAGTGCGATGGCATTGGTACATGCCATCTTGATGGGATTGTGTTGGAATCCCCTGGCACATTTCTAACTCCACCATTTGCGGCCAGTCCGAATGAGCATGTTCCAAATTGTTCATCTCCTCCCTCTCTTTTTCCACTCTTAGATTTAACAGGGATCACTTTTCAGTTAAAATTTAAACACCTAAGAATAATTGTGTGTTAATTACTGAGTTCAACCAATAGTACTAGAACAACAACAACAACAACAAATACTAAAAAGGATAAAGTATTACATTGTACATCTAAAGTCAGGACAGGAGCTGATCAGTTCATTGTTGCTTATAGTGTCCATTTCACTTGACAGGTTTCCCCTTTGGCGCTCAGTTGTCACCGATCAGGGAAAACAAATGATATTTTTCTCTTTGGGACTGGCTTAATTCACTCAGCATGATGTTTTCCAGATTGCTCCATCTTGTTGCAAATGACTGGGTTAAAATGTGATAATTCTATTTGTTTTGTGCCACCAGACTCTAGGATTCTTAAGGGCTTGCATCAGGACGGGCGCTGTGGCATAGTGGATAAAACTGCTGCCTGCAGTGCTGGCATTCCATATGGGTGCAGGTTTGAGTCCCGGTTACTCAACTTCTGATCCAGCTCTTTGCTATGACCAGGGAAGACAGTGTAAGATGACCCAAGTCCTTGGGTCCCTGCACCCATGTGGGATACCCAGAAGAGGCTCCTGGCTCTTGACTTCAGATTGGCACAGCTCTGGCCATTGCAGCCATTTAGGGAGTGAACCAGTGAATGGAAGACCTCTCTCTCATTTTCTCTGCCTCTCTTTTCTCTGTGTAACTCTTTCAAATAAATAAATAAATAAATCTTTAAAAAAAAGTTTGCAAACACTGTCTTTGATTAGATTGGTCTGCTCACCCTAGAATGTTCTGAATTACCTTGATCTATGAGAAATCAACTCAAAAGTCAATTGCTCCAATAAACCTCAGTGCAGATAACTGAATTTCAGTTTAGAGTATGTGATAATCCAAATCTTTTCAATATGCCAGACTGTTGGATTTCCTTTTTTATTCAATATTCAAATAAAATTATTCAACCTCAATTCTGTATAATGAAGAATATTCAATGTCTTCAGTTTTCTAAAATTTTGTATTTTGGATAGCTATTGGCAGAGTTGGGTAGATTATACACTTCTGGTAACTTTTCTCCAATATTTTTATTGTACTAAAATTAACATAAAATGTACTATCTTAACCATTTTAAAGTTACACTTCAGTAGTATTAAGTGAATTCATGTTGTAGAACAGCCATCATCATCATCCCTCTAACTTTTCTTTTCCAAAACCAAGCACTGTACCATTAAATAGTGACTCCTCATTCTTCCTATTCTCTAGCTCTTGGAAACTATCATTCTGCTTTCTGTCTCTAAGATTTTACTACTTTAATTACTGAATGTTAGTGAAATCCTACATTTGGAATTATATAGTTGCCTTTAGTGACTGGCTTATTTCTCTTATTGTAATGATTTAAAGATTAATCTATGTTGTAGCATAAGTCAGAATTTTCTTCCCTTTTAAGGGTGAGTAATATTTCATTATATTTAAGTATCACATTTTGTTTATCTATCACCTGTTGATAGGCACTGGGGTTGTTTCCATTTATCAGCTATTGTGAGTAAGCCTGCTTTGAACATGGGAGTACAATATCTCTTTGAGACCATCTCAAATTTTTTAGTATAAACCTGGAAGTAAAATTTCTGGATCATATGGTAATTCTACTTTTAATTATTTTAAGTGTTGTTGTATTATTTTCTATAGTAGTTGCACCCTTTTATATTCCCAACAACAGTGCACAAAAGTTTCTATTTCATTTCTCCATATCCACACCAGTGCATGTTATTTCATGTGTGTGTGTGTAAATAGCAGCCATCTTATTGAGTATGAGTAGCATCTCATTGTAGTTTTGATTTGCTTTTCCCTAATGATTAGTGATGTTGAACATCATTTTATGAGCTTATTGGTTATTTATATACCTTCTTTAAATAAATATCTATTCAAGAATTTTACCCATTTTGAGTCAGGTTGTTTTGAATTTTTTATTTTCCCTTCTTATGCCAAATGTAAATTCTTTATCAAATATTATTTGCAAACATTTTCTATCATTCCATGGTTTGCCTTTTTATTCTGCTGATAGTTAATTTTGATGCATAAATTATCCTAATTATTTCCTTGTTCACTTTGTTTTTTCTTTTGTTGCTTGTGTCTTTGGAGACATAGTCAAAAAAATGATTACCAAATCCAAACTTATGAGGAGTTTGTCCTTAGTTTTTTTCTTTTTTCTTTTTGACAGGCAGAGTGGACAGTGAGAGAGAGAGACAGAGAGAAATGTCTTCCTTTGCCGTTGGTTCACCCTCCAATGGCCGCCACGGCCGGTGCGCTGTGGCCGGTGCACCACGCTGATCCGAAGGCAGGAGCCAGTTGCTTATCCTGGTCTCCCATGGGGTGCAGGGCCCAAGCACTTGGGCCATCCTCCACTGCACTCCCGGGTCATAGCAGAGAGCTGGCCTGGAAGAGGGGCAACCAGGACAGAAGCCAGTGCCCCGACTGGGACTAGAACCTGGTGTGCCGGCACCGCCAGGCGGAGGATAGCCTATTGAGCCGCGGCGCCAACCTGTCCTTAGTTTTTTTCTAACAGTTTTAGTGTTAAGTATTCTTCCATTCCAGTTTGGGTGTTTTCAATTTCTTTCTCTTGCCTGATTACTCTGGTTGAGACTTCCAACACTGTGCTGAATAAAGTGTTGAATATGTGCATCATTGACTTTTTCCCTGATCTTTCAGGAAAGTTTTCAGTTTTTCACCATTGATTATGATGCCCCCTATGGGTTTTTCATATATGAAACTTGTACTTGTATTGAGTTAGTTTCCCTTTGTTCCTGGTATTTGATTTTTTAATCAAGAAATGATGTTGACTTTTGTCAAGGGCCATTTTTTTGCATCACTTTTGATGCTTATTGTTTTTCTCTGTTTATTTTAGAAATGTAGTATATTACATTGATTTTTGCATTGAGACATGCTATGTTTCATTATAAGTCAACTTGTTCATGGTATATAGTTCTTTCAGTATACAGCTGCATTAAATTTTCTGGTATTGTGTTGAGGATTTTTGCATCAGTGTTCCCAAACATTGTTTTCATTTTCTTCTACTATGTCTATATGTATTTGGTATCAGCTGCTCTAATAAATGAGTTAGGGGGTATTCTTTCCTTTTCAATTTTTTTGGGAAATGTTTGAAAAATATTGGTACTAATATTTACATGTTAGGTAGAATTCGCCAGTGGAATAATCAGGTCAATTGTCTTTCTTTTCAGGACATATTTGACCATGATATGATCTTGCTAGTTATAGGCAACTCAAATTTCCTACTTATTCAATGCTTACTCTACATAGGTATTTTTCTTTGTAGGAATTTTTCCATTTAAATAGGTGATCCAGTGTGTTGGCATACAATTAGTTATTCTCTCTCTCTCTCTCTCTTTAAATATTTATTTATTTGCTTGAAAGGCAGAGTTACAGAGAGGCAGAAGAGAGAGAGAGAGAGAGAGAGAGAGAGAGAGAGAGAGAGAGAGGTTTCCTAGCTGTTGGTTCACTCCCCAGATGGCTGTAATGGCCGGAGCTGCGTCGATCTGGAGCCAGGAGCTTCTTCTGGGTCTCCCACGTGGGTGCAGGGCCCCAAGATCTTGGGCCATCTTCTACTGCTTTCCCAGGCCATAGCATAGAGCTGGATCGGAAGTGGGGCAACCGAGATTCAAACCGGCTCCCATGTGGGATGCTGGCACCGCAGGAGGCGGCTTCACTTGTCACACCACAATGCTGGTCCCTACTCTACTCTCTTAAAATTTTTTTAATTTATTTCTGTAGAACTTTCAATAATTTTACCACTTCTATTTTTGAGTTTAGTAATCTATTTTTGAGTTTAGTAATTTTAGTCTTACCTCTTTTTCCTTAGCCTATCACTAAAGCTTGTTAATATTTATGATTTTTTTCCCCAAAGAATCAACTTCTGGTTTTCTTGATTTTCAGCTTGCACCAATAACAGGAAGTGTAATACAGTGACTGGCATTTCCTTGTCTGCATAGCTGTGATCAAAGCAGGAATCAATGATCAGTATATGGACCCTGATATTTGGAGCACGGGATCCTTTTTGCCTCTATGACTCCCTTCATCTTGTGTGCAAGCTTCTCCAGTAATACATCCTTAGCTGCCTGCCAAGGGGCTGAGGCATGGGTGATGAGTAGTTTCTATTCTGCTAAGATTGAAATTGACCAAATGGAACCATAATTTATCTTCTGAGCTTTGCTTTCATGGGTACAAGCCATCAGTAGACTCCAGGGATACACAATAGTTAACAGATGGTCAGTGTAATTGTTATCTAGGTGGACGGACATATTGCTGATGTTTTCCATCATCTTCCTAGAATCTTTCAATACATCTTGTAACATTTATACTGAATTCTTCTTGTATTCGTAATTATGAAATAAATAGAATCCCCTTACTTGAAGCTGAAATCTTCTCTGTGCCTTTTGTTCTTTTCAACATCTTTTCTGTTATTTTCCTAAGATACTACAACTTCACTATCACGTGAATAGAGTTTTGAAAAGCTTGAAGAAAATAGTGCCCACAAGGAATTTATCACCTAATAAAAATAATTAAAATCATTGTTATATTCATTTTTATATTACTTTTTCATCCTGACATCAGAGGTTCTATCTATGAGTTTGCTAGGGCTCATCTTACTACGTGGCTTAAACAACAGAAATTTATTTTTCACAATTCTCAGGTTACTGGAAGTCCAAAATGAAGGTTCTAGCAGGGTTAGGAGTCTTCTGAAACTTTCATGAGGGTTGCCATGCAGGTGGCTGTCTTCCTGCTCCCTCTTCATGTGGTCAATATTCTGGTAACTCTGTTCTTACAAAGATACCAAGTCATGCTGGATTAGGGTTCCCTACAAAAGGCCTCTTTAGCTTTCCTTTTTAAAGACCTGTTGTCAAACGTGGTTACATTTTGGAATATGTGGAGTAGAAACTTGAATTTATGGATTTTATGGGAGTGACATAATTCACTTTATTACATTCTGTTTTTTGTAAGACCTAACTTTTTTCTGCCTTCACATTTCTCAAGTGACCCTTCTAACTTTTTCCAGATTCCTGTACTACTCTCAACACTTCTGGAACTGCTAGAGGGAAAGCCCGTGTGCCTCTATTTTGTATTTCTAGGTCTCCTTTCACTGATAGATCAGCCAGGATAGGAAGAGGATCAACATCCAAAAGAGTAATATAATGATGTTTCCTGGTATGTAAGAGCAATATTCTAGGAATGATAGTAGGCATCATTTTGGTTCAAACTGCAGTCACTCTTACAAATAACATATTCCACTGACTGCTCTGTGTGTATCACATTTGGCCTTTTACAAAAACTATGTGAGGCATCTGACTGCCCAGACCAGTGGGTTGTAAGGATTTTGCAGGCAAAGGCTGTATCTTATTTATTGCTGTACTCCTTACAACCCATAGCTGAAAACATTTATATCACAGTCTGTCTTCTTTTCTCCACGCTTTCTTCTTTATGTTAATAAAAAAGTTGTGAAGTTGCTTCAACACAGTTTTAAAATTCTTTCTTTTTAAAAATTTTCAGACTCAAAATTTTTAGAACAAATTATTTATTTAAAAGGCAGAGTGGCAGAGAGAGATCTTCCATCTGCTACTTCACTCCCCAAATGTCTTCAACAGCCAGTGCTGGGCCAGGCTGAAGCCTGGAACTCCATCTGAATCTCCCACATGTTTGTCAAGGGCCCAGGCAGTTGGGCCATCATTCACTGCTTTCTTAGGCACATTAGCAAGTAGCTGGATCTTGGGCCCTGCACCCACATGGGAGACCAGGGGGAAGCATCTGGCTCCTGGCTTTGTATCGGTGCAGTGCGCTGGCCGTAGCAGCCATTTCAGGGGTGAACTAATGGAGGGAAGACCTTTCACTCTGTCTCTCTCTCTCACTGTCTAACTCTGCCTGTCCAAAAAAGTGGAGCAGCTGGCACTTGGATTTAGGATGTCACAGTGCAGGCTTAACCTGTTGCAGCATGATCCCAATACCTTGGGCTGAACTTCAGCGCATCAGGTTGTAAACTTTATTCTTGAATTGGCCCTGAAACCTACCTGTGATGCTCAAATAGAACAAATCACCACATGCCTGTTCTTAGAATGTTTGTTAATCACATTGTTACTTTGCAAAAATCAAACTTTCTTTTTCAATACATAAAATTCTAGGTTATTTTTTTTTTTTTTTTTTTACAGGCAGAGTGGACAGTGAGAGAGAGAGACAGAGAGAGAAAGGTCTTCCTTTTGCCGTTGGTTCACCCTCCAATGGCCGCCGGGGCTGGCGCGCTGCGGCCGGCACACCGCGCTGATCCGAAGGCAGGAGCCAGTTGCTTATCCTGGTCTCCCATGGGGTACAGGGCCCAAGCACTTGGGCCATCCTCCACTGCACTCCCTGGCCACAGCAGAGAGCTGGCCTGGAAGAGGGGCAACCGGGACAGAATCTGGTGCCCCGACCGGGACTAGAACCCGGTGTGCCGGCACCGCAAGGCGGAGGATTAGCCTATTGAGCCGTGGCGCCGGCCAAATTCTAGGTTTTTAACCATGAATTTATGTTCCATCTTATAAAACATTGCCTGTTTTCTGAAAGAAAGACTTATAAACAACCCAAGGTGATTTTTTTTTGTTAAATCACACACACACACACACAATCACACAAATACACACACATATGGATCCTCTTAATTGAATATTCAGTCATTAATTATTCCTTTATCATCTCACACTCATGGACAGTAAATTCCATCAAAAAAGAGACAAATATGATTGTAGGCATTGTGTTTCCTTTGGGTTTGGGAGCTAAGAAGTTTATTTCACTAGAGTGGCTTATTCAAGGAAGTCATCTTCCGAGGCATCTTAGGAAGCAGATTCAAAGCCATGCTGTGCTGACCAAATTCTAGCCATATAGCCTTATGAATATTTTACTAAACAAATCCAATTTTTCCTCTGCAATTGGTCTTTTACTTCTAGAATTCAGACAAACATTATCAGTAATGGAGACATCAATAAATTCCCACTCACTGTTTCTATATTTAAAATGTGTGTGTGTGTGTTTTCAGAGATACAGCTGGGCTACATGGATATTAAAAGGGTTTTTGGAGGCTTACAGAATATTCAGCTTGACTCCTGTTTGACATTTGGCAGTTAGTTCGTAAGTTACGAGTTTACTCTCGGTCCTAATTCACTTCATATTAGTCTAGTTTTCACCTGTCAGGGAATGCTCTCCACCTCCTCTCTGCCAGGCTGCCGAGGAACTCTGTGGGCATCCCTCTGAGCCTTTACCAGTGCTCCTCTCACACTATTAATTAAATGAGAAATATTATTACAGCATTAAAAAAAAACCTATCAGGCAGCTAACATTTTCCGCCCACCCACATTTACCAGAAGCAATTTTGCTCCCACTCACCCGCCTGCCACTCATAGCCCGAGGTTAAGAGAATGTTCGCTTCTGCTTGCAGGCCAGAATATTCCGAAATGGCACACAGGCACAGTCATTAGACTTGAAAGAAGTGTATGTGGAAGCGAAGATAAGAGAAGCAGTGAATAATGATTCTTCCTGTAAGCAGTAGCAGCGGATTTCATGTGAAATAAAAGGAAGGAAAAAGAAAAATGTAAAGAATAGAGGGTGTTTGTTAGGAAGGAGATGAAATAAAAGTGAGGAAAGAAGTGCATTTGAGGGAAGGAAAGAGAAAGGATGCGTAAATATAAGATGGATGTAGGATTACTTAAATCCTGCTTTCTTTGTAATCAGTGACTGCCTGATTTTTCTTTTTACATTTTCTTAAATATTTAGCGTACATATCCTCTCTAGCCCAGATTAAGAGGTAGAACAAAGACACTGCTTTGAAGATTCTGGTGGTTGTGAGTGCCAGCTGAAGGCCTCATATACTTGTCTACAAAAAATATTATATCATATTAGGCTGTGTCCATATCTTTGACTCTTCTAATGAAAGGAGCTAATGATCTTAGTGTTAACCTGATCAATTGTTATTGACCAGGTTGTTAATCTATTCTGTCAAGTCTAATATGCCTTGTGGAAATTTTTTAAGTTATGCATGGGGTAATTCTTTCATATACTAGATATGACAGCTATCTTTTTTAAAAAGATTTATTTATTTACTTAAAAGTCAGTTACACAGAGACAGGAGAGGGAGAGGGAGAGGGAGAGAGAGAGAGAGAGAGAGAGAGATCGATCTTCCGTCCACTGTTTCACTCCCCAGATGGCCACAGTGATCAGAGCTGTGCCGATCCGAAGCCAGGAGCCAGGAGCCTCTTCTGGGTCTCCCACGTGGGTGCAGGGGTCCAAGGGTTTGGGCCATCTTCTACTGCTTTCCCAGGCCAGAGCAGAGAGCTGGATCAGAAATGAAGCAGCTGGGACTTGAACTGGCGCCCATATAGGATGCCGGCACTGCAGACAGCAGCTTTACCCACCATGCCACAAGGTCGGCCCCATGCCAGCTGCTTATTCCTAAAGTCTAGCAAATCAAATAGATCCATCCATCCTTATTATCCATATTTTTTAAGGGTTTGGAAATATAGATGCCTTGAGGGTGGTGCAGGAATTCAAGGAGGGAATGTGTGTGTATGTGTGCGTGTGTACATGTGCTGTGTATGTGTGTGTGTGATTGATTGATAGAGAAGATTAAGAAGATACTATAAGATGGTTAAATGAATAGGGTTTTAGCTTTTGCACCTAAAATCATTCCTTAATTGTGGCCACTGTTACTGAGGCAAAGCAGAAAGAATGACTGTTTTAGAGCATAGAATTATCTAGCCCCTTGCACAGAGGAGCTGCTCAATAATTGATTTTCTAAATCAATAAATGAACAAATATAATATTTCTCAGCACTTCCTCCGTATCTTCTTGCAGGCCATCTGCCAGGACTTCTTTGATGCTGTGAAGATTACGCCAGGTTCCCTGAGAACTTTCACTCCCTTACATAGAATGTGTGCAGGGAGGGTCATGAGTCACAATTTCATGTGCAGACAAATTTAGACGGCCCCTTTAAGACATAAATAGTGATAAATAGTGTGAGTCATCATTGTCAGTACTGTTGGGAAAATACACCTGTTCTGTTGTCTGTCAGTCCTGGTCTTCAACTTCATGAAAAGTTGATGACTTTTAAAAAGTGGTGCCTTTGACAGAAGTCAGATGTTGGCCTGAGGCAATGCACTTTCTCCTTGCCCGCCTTACTAGGAAAACAACCAAGAAACTTTACTTCAGTGAAACAGCAGTTGATTATGCAGGATAACGTGAGTCAAGTTCCCGAAAATGTTGCTCAGGGGCCGAGGCGCTGCAGCGTTTCCCTGCTGTCTGTCTGATCAAGACGACTGCGACTGCTCTGGTCCTAAGTGACTTCACAGTGCTGTGCTGAAGAGCAGCTGAGTCTATGCATTTGTTATCCTCACCTTTTACAAATCTTCACTTTGTACGCCACAAAATATTCTATATTTTATATATTCCATATTTATAAAATATTCTTTATTTTAGTACCTGCTAATTCATGGGAAAATAATCTTTCCACGTTGACTGATGGTCAGTGCTGGACCAGGCTGACCCTAGCAGTGGGGGACTCAGTCTAAGTCTCCCATGTGAATAGCGAGGACTCAACTACTTGCTGCCTCCCAGTGAGTATGCTAACAAGAACTACAATCAGGAGTAGAGCGGGCATTTCACACATAGGCACTCTAAATCTCTAAACTGAAATGGGATTCAGACACCCCAAGAGGTGTCTTAACTGCTACCTCAGATGGCCACCCCAGAATGCTTATTTTTTAAAGATTTGTTTTATTTAGTTATAAGTCAGAGAGAGAGAGAGAGAGAGAGAGAGAGAGAGAGTGAGAGAGGAGAGAGAGAAAGGGAGCTTCTATCGATTAGTTCACTCCTCAAATGGCTGCAATGGTCAGCATTGTGGCAGGCCAAAGCCAGGAACCAGGAGCTTCTTCCAGGTCTCCCATATGAGTGCAGGGGCTCAAGCACTTGGGCCATCTTCCACTGCTTTCCCAGGCAGGTAGCAGGGAGTTGGATTGAAAGCAGACAAGACTCAATCTAGTGCCCATATGGGGTGCTGAAGCCGCTGGTAGCAACTTAACCCACTGCATCACATTGCTGGCCCCTACTAATATTTTTCTTAAAGAATTATCTTAAAACAAAATGCAAAGCAGATAGCATATATTTGTTGTTTTGCCTTATTACAGATATTATGCAAATTTTAAAGTTCAGAATATTTATGCACAAACAAATCTGGAAAACAATTACATAGGCTGAAGACCAAATTACTTTTATGTAGTGAATTCCATTTTATGGCATCAATAACTAATCTAATTAGCAACTTATTTGAGTCACTATCAAAGCCAATTATATGAGAGTGCTTCCGAATATTTGTGGAAAATGGAATTAAAGGATAAATTTATTTTGGTGTAAAACATTTATGAGGGGCAGGCTTTTGGCCTAGTTGTTAAGATGCCACTTGAGGTGACTACATCCCATAACAGAGTACCTGAATTTGAGTCCTGGCTCCCTCGGGGAGGCAGTAGGTGATGGCTTGTGTACTTGGCTCCGTGTTACCCATGTCGGAGATGCAAATTGAGTTTCTAATTCTTTGCTTCAGCCTGGCCCAGCCCCTCCTGCTGTGGGCATTTGAGGAGTGAACCACTGGATGAGAGAGCTGTGTTTCTATCTTTCAAATAAGATTTTAAAAATTCAATCATATATATATGAGGTATCTTCAGAAAGTTTATGGAAAATATTTATTATGAAAAGCTATGTAAGGATTTCAAAATTATTCAGTCAAAATAAGTTTATCTTTTAATTCAATTTTTCTAGGGACTTTTTCCCCAGAAACCTTTTGTTTAAGGTATACAAACGTCATGTATTTTATGAGGACCCTCTATATAAGCATCTATAGTGGATTGCTAGGGTTAAGAGAATCACTCAGGACATTTGGGACATAAGTGGTGTGTTCATTTACCTAATCTCCCGAAGACCCTCTTCAACAAGAAAATAGAACACTTGACTATATGTGCACATGTGTCTGTGCATGCACACACACACAGACTTCATCTACAGACTTCAAGTCTTGGATGACTTTGTTCCTGATCCCTTCTGGAATTAGAAAATTTGTTAATGATGCCCCAGTGTTTATCCTGGTTCTGTTACTGCCTTTTGATAATGCATGGTTAGGAGACATGTTTGGTCTTTCATCTGGCAGACGCTGAGACGACTTATAAAGCCCTGCATGTGTGTGCAATGCCGGAGTCAGCTTTAAACTTGAAGGATCTCTTCAGTCCCCCTGAGCTCTAAACTTTTATGATTCTGTGATTCTAGGAACAAGAAAATATTTAAGCTATCTTGTTGCCAAGGGAAAACCACTTGAGCTGTTATTCTACAAATTCAACCAAAACTAATTCAACAAACTCACAGCAGATTTTTTGGTAATGGCCAGAGCCATGAATTAAAGTGTGGTGGAGACAGTCAAGGCTGGAATACAATGATGGTCGAAGAGTTCCAGGTGTGTAGGCAGAGAGGCAGGCAGCATCAGCAAGATCTGGATTTGCATGCAAGTATTTGATCTTGAGAATGCTTTGGATGTTGATTCAGGGTGGCCCTGGAATGTGTCAGGGGTATAGGAGCAGAGCACTGGAAGGAATGGTATAATCAATTTCAGGATTGAGGCGTTCAGTAAAGCAAGAACAACTGTTTTGCTAGCCTGTGATCTTTATCTCCTCAATAGTAAATGTTGGCACTAAGTGGCTTGGGCTTCACGGGTGAAGAGGAGGGTGTGGGAAATGTGAGGGTTTGAGCAAATCCCAATGATATTTTCTTTAGTAAAGCTCTGTTTATTAGTAATATTCCAACTTCAAGTTCAAAATGGTGCTAAAACATGCATGAAAATGCACTTGAGAGATTTCAGATGCTCTTCTGCAGTGGTTTTCATGAACTTTCACCTCATTGAATTATTAAGTTAATAGACTCAATCAATTGTTTCCTAAAGTAGTGTTTATGTGAATGTTGTACAATATGTAAACTTTCAGTGTAAACTCATATAATCAATGCAGTTACTATATTAAAGTATGGGTTACAAGATGGTGTATAGGACTTTTACTGCATAACTTCCCTATACCCACACTTAGACACTGGACTCTTCTCTGTTTTGTGCATAGCCATTGGACTAGAAAGGAGCAGAAGGAGATACATACTATTTCTGTTTCAGTTTAATATTAAAGATTCATGTGTAACAGTTCAATTGAACAAAAAACAATTCAATTGGAGTGTCATCTATGTGCACTGGATTATCTAGGGAGATGTAGAAGAGCTCAAATTAGGTGGGGAGACATGATCTTTGCCTTCAAGGAATGTACAGTCCTGTTAAGAAATAAAACTTATGCACACAAAGCAATTAAATAACAATACCAGGACAGTTTATAATAAAGTGCTAAATTAAATATTATCAACTACCATAATTATATGGTTCAAACTGTAACTCCTGTAGGCAGAACCAGGCAGAGTTAATTGATCATTTTTGAATAATTCACTGAAAGAATAGCAGAGTATAATTTATCTTTGTCTCCATTTTCCCAGTAAGGTCACCCAATTCTTTTTGTAAGTTAGTCTTATTCCTAGTCATGCAGCATCACTAACCCTCATTTTATCTTGGTTTATCTGAAGCTACATTTCTGCCTGGTGATTTTGCTTAGATATTACGCCCTGATTAACCAGATGTCATACTATAGCACTTCTTCCAATCCAGAATGTGTGTTGGAAAACAAAAGCAAAAAGGGGAAAATCTGAGGGTACAGAGCCAAGCTGAATGAAGTATAGATGAAGGTCAACCATATTTGGGATCTTCGCCAGGTTGAGTAAGAAATTCCTCATCGTAAAAAAAGAAGCAAAAATAGTTGTGTGCAGGAAACTAATGACATGGAGAAGAAACTGTAAGTTTAGAATTGTTTGAGTCCTTCTGCACTGGTGTCAATAACCCTAACACATACACCAACTGGTTCCAGGGAAGTCATTTGTATGGACTCCAGTAAGACAATCAATGCTTGTTAGAATGGAATACATGTGAATTTGAAAAAGCGATTGATGTGTTTTATAATTAGTTACGAGAAAAACTGTTAAAATGAAAGTGTGTTTTGAGATGAAAAGGAGAGCATTCTGTTTTTTTCTGTGTTTTACTTTGAGGCACATCACAGTCTCTGGAGAGACTAGGAAAAGGAACCATTACTGTGTATCTAACGCAGGATATTTCCATATTAGAGAACAAAACTTCAAAGAAGATTTATTTAATGACCCATCATTAGTCCCAGTGCTGTCCCTAGCTGATGCTGCAAAGTAAATAAGGTTGGTTTGATTTTCCCAATTCTACATCTATCCTAGCTTCTCTTGCTACCCTTTGGTTTCCCTTAGCACTGCTCACTCTGTGAATGCTCTAGCTCCTGTGCAAGTTCAACTGGTGCAGACTGGCAGGTCCCTATGCTCTGGGTCTGTGACCTCCTTCCTCAACCCAACTCTGGTATCACATATACCTCAGAACACTCTTTCCTGTTACCTGTTGTGATAAAATATCCCCATATTAATGTAAAGTAATAGTGAAGGGGTGATGCATAGATGTTAAAGAATCTTGTAGTGTTGACAGTTTATCCTAATGGTGCAAATGTCAAAGAGCACAGGGAATATTTTTAAGACAAGTGAAGTTTTCCCATGGTTGGTGTCTGCTTCCTCTATTTGTGTAAATGGTGAGGCCTGGTTATTCAAATCATGCGTGAGCCACAATAGCTAGCTTGAAAAGAAAGATACCGGATAGCAAAAGCATCCGAGATATTTCAGCAGCAATCCATATGAACAGACACCAGCTCATGGAGTAGGATTTTATGTTATTTATTTCACTACTGACATTTATTGGTAGTTTCCATTCTCTTGTCTATTATTTTTTAAATCTATTTTCATTTTATCTGAGAGAGATGCAAAGACATAAATTTTCCACTGATTCACTCCCCAAATATCTACAGTAGCTGGAGTTGGGCCAGGCCAAAATCAAAAGCCTAGAACTCAGCCTGTATCTCCCACATGGGTGGTAGGGACTGAAGTACTTGAATCATCATCTGCTACCTCCTGGGGTATATGCTTTATCAAATGCTGGATTGGAAGTGAAATAGCTGGGAATTGAACCTGGACTCCACTAGAGATTTCCTATAATTATTGAAAATAGTTTAATCCAGACTGATGAGCTGTGACTGTATTCAAATGAGAAGGTACATAATTACACATCAATGAGAGCTACAGATAGATTTTGCACATGCTACTGATTCTGGAAAATTCTTCAGAATCCCTTCTCTATGTAGCCACTGATAGCTGTCTCTGCAATTTTCCTGTTAGGCACTGAAGCCACTTCTCCATTATTCAAGGGCCGATGCTGCTGAGCTGTCCTCATTCTGTTTCTTCTCCCTTCATATGTGTAGGTTTTGATCATTTGTCTGTTTAACAGCCTCTCCACCAGAAAGTGGAGTATAGAAAAGAAACAAAGGTAAGATTCCGATGAATGAATTGAATAGTGTGTAGCACACGCAGGTGGGCTGCCTTCACTTTCAGCAATGCAATGCAGCACTCTAGTATTCCACTCCCCCAAGCCCAAACGTCCAAACTCTTCCTTTCGTTGTGCAAAGTGTTTCATCTCAAGTAGTCTTCAGAGCTACAAGATGAACTTATTTGCAAGAAGTCTGGAGGATGTTCTACAGGTAAATCCCCTAACAAAATTGCTATAGAACACACCATTTATTTCAGCAGCTAGTATTTGTGTGTCCTTAACCAACACTTTAACCTCTATGAACCTCGTGTGGCTTATCTATTACTTAAGGAAAGCACTTCAGTGATAAAGGAAAACATTCAAATTTTAGTTTGACCTGTGTTTATTGAGCACTGCTATGTAATTTTTAAAATTAAAATTTTTTTTTTTATTTTTGACAGGTAGAGTTAGACAGTGAGAGAGACAGAGAAAGGTGTTCCTTCTGTCGGTTCACCCCCCAAATGGCCACTACGGCCGGCCCTGTGCCAATCCGAAGCTAGGAGCCAGGTGCTTCCTCCTGGTCTCCCATGCGGGTGCAGGGCCCAAGCACCTGGGCCATCCTCTGCTGCCCTCCTGGGCCACAGCAGAGAGCTGGACTGTAAGAGGAGCAACCGGGACCAGAACCCGGTGCCCATATGGGATGCTGGCGCTGCAGGTGGAGGATTAACCAAGTGAGCCATGGCGCTGGCCCCACTGCTATGTGTTTTGACAGGAAATTAATCTGAATTTCTGTCTAGTTTCCATCTTTTACTTACTTTTTAACTTATTTGCTTGAATTTTCATAATTATCTTCTTTTTGAAAGTAACAGTTCACCAATAAAAATGTGTTAGATATTAATAGCTTCTTCCAGCATCATTGTCCTATTTTGTCATCCCTCCAAAGTAATTAAATTTAATATATTAAATAGCTTGATATTTTGTATTTTCCTTTATGTTTGTGTAAAATCTACAAATATATGCACATGACAGAGAAAAATATATACTTTATATACTTTGCCTGTTTGTCTCTTTCAGAATTCTGCTCAGTCTTCCTTTTTTTTTCCTTTTTCTAGTAGAAAACATTTTCACTACCCTATTTAAAGTTAGGATTGGGGTGGGAGTTGAGACTAGGGATTAAGATGTTAGTTAAGACAATCATATCTCACATTGCAGAACCTGGGTCTGATTCCCAGCTCTGGTCTCAACCCCGGCTTCCTTTTAATGCAGATCCAGGGAGGCAGCTTTGATGGCTCAATTAATTGGGTTCCAGCCACCCAAATGGGAGACATAGACTGAGTTCCAGGAACAGGCTTCAGCTGGACCCAGAACACCTGCTATTAAAATTTGGGGAGTGAACCGGTCGAAAGAAGATTTCTCCCTGTTTCACTTTGTTTGAAATAACAATAATAACCATCTTTTTTTTTTTCAAACACATTTAATTTTTCCCAACAGCCCTGTGCAGTGAGTATAGTTATTATTCCCATTCAGGAAACTGAGGCATGAAGAGTTTAAGTAGCTTTCCCAAAGTCGCATGTCTGCTAAAAGGCTAAGTCACAATTTAAACCCTGCAATCTGCATCTGGAGACTGTGTTTTTAATCCTTAGGCTGATACAAAAGTGTCATTGACATGTCTAAAGTAGTACTTGTACATATATTTTTTAATAGAAAACTTTTACTTAATATAAATTTCAAAAGTACAACTTTTGTATTACAGCATTTCTTCCCCCCATAACCACCCTCCCACCTGCAGACCATCCCATCTCTACTCCTTCTCCCATCTCATTCTTCATTAAGATTCATTTTTAATTATCTTTATATACAGAAGATCAACTCTATACTGAGTAAAGATTTCAATTACTAGTCAGTTTCCGAAAAGGTTTGAGTGTTTATGCCATCAGCGATTAGTAGGAGTGTCTATTTCCTTTTAACCATGTCATGCATTTTTTTATGTTTTCATTTCATTTTATTAACTTTTAGGAGTTTACAAAAATAATGCATTAAAAGAAAAGTGATTCTGCTTCTAGTGAGGATTACTTCTGTGGTTAGGAATTAATACTAGTGAATTTATTGCTTTCCCATACCTGTCACAAATGCCTTCATTGAAGTGGGAATGATGGCTGATTTCTACTGATTATACAGTCTGTTATTACTGAAGATACAGACATGCAGGAATGTCTATTCCTGGCAGTGAAGCTGTTGGTAACTGCCACTTCCCTTTCTTTTACTTAGAGTCAGATGAACCAAACCTTGAGTGTTAGGCGCCTTGTTAAAGAAATAGGAAGGTGAAGGCATGACAGTGGAACAATAACGCCAATTATGTTTGGATTATTGGTATTTTTGTACTGTTAGGAATTTGCTTAGTCCACCATATGAGAGGTTTCCAAGAAAGAAATTATGGCTTAGTATCAGATCGAAATTCATTGTGTTGAGCATGAAGAGCATATGATCTTTAGTCAGGGATCTATATTACAAACAACAGGCTATGAATGAGAATGAGACAAAATTATTCACTTATAGAATTGCCAACCAATTGTGAATAATTTTCATCCTTAGGGTGACTGTATCATTTATTGTTCAAACAGTGAAAATTCGAGAGTAAAAGAATTGCTACCAATAATTATGCTGGGGAATCAGCTGTATATTTAGACCTATCCAAGTGAGCTGATAGGTGTGATCACGGTACAC
Organism: Lepus europaeus; assembly: GCF_033115175.1. Lineage (NCBI taxonomy): Eukaryota > Metazoa > Chordata > Mammalia > Lagomorpha > Leporidae > Lepus > Lepus europaeus. The sequence continues at coordinate 72,695,473 of NC_084828.1, read as the reverse complement.
ATACTAGCCTTTCATTTTCTACTTCTTCCACATTCATGCCTCGGAGTCTAATGATACAAATTATCGGGACCAGTGCTGGGCATAATAGGTTACACCTCCATCTGTGGCACCAGTTCGAGTCCCAGCTGCTCCACTTCTAATCCAGCTCGCTGCTAATGGCCAGGGAGGGCGCTGGAGGATGGCCCAAGTTCTTGGACCCTTCTACCCATGTGGGAGACCCAGATGAAGCTTCTGGTTCCTGGCTTCAGATTGGCCCAACTGCAGCCATTGTGACCATCCAGCTGATGACATACCTCTGTCTTTGTCTCTTCCTCTTTATTGTCTGTAACTTTGTCTCTCAGATAAATAAATATTTTTTAAAAATTATTGACAAAGTGATAGATAGTATATTTTCCATTTGTCTTTCTTTGTCCCTCATCTGTTTTCTCATTTGGTAGTTATCTGCACCATCATATTCTTTCAATCCTGAAATATACTCTTTCTACTTTTGGTTTCTAAGATTATAAACAAGAGAAAAAATGGCCTGCCATTGTTATGGGTCTCTTGGGTTCTAGTGCCGGCAATTCATGGAACAAAGATCTTGTCCTCTTGTTTTTTGTTTTTTTTCTATGCTTGTCTTTTTCTTATTTTCTCCTTCACAACAACTTCTGCATCTTAAAATCCATTTATGGGATATTTCTAAAATAGAAACTCTGAGCATCCGTGAAAACAAGTACATCTGAATCCGCAAAAGTGAAGGGGTGGAGAGGGGATGGGGTAGAGGAAGAAGAGGGAGAGACTGAAGTTAATGGTCAAATCCTTCAATCACAGTGTCAGTTTTCTATACACATATTAAGTTACTACCACATCATGTTAAATAAGACCTACATCAATTTACTTACAGATCTAAAAAGGGACAGTATTTGTTTTCTGAAACAATCATATACCTGACCTACCAACTCTGAAAATTCTGTATAGGGCAAGAGATTGATCCTGATCATCAGAAATCTTTTCATGAAGAGTGAATCAGAGGAAGGATTGTTAATATTATGAGTTGGCTTTCTTATAAAATACAAAATTATGAGCATTTTAGTGTTTAAAGTACAGTTTCTACTCTTCAGGCAATACTCTGGTTTTCCCTTCCTTTATAGGAAGTTAGTTTTCTATGTTACTGTTCTGCCATACAAGAAATGTATTGCTTGATATTATTCAAAACTACACATAACCAAATTAAGTTTATTACTTTTTTTTCCATGTCCAGAAGCTGATTCTAGAGTGAAGGGATAATTTACGTGGTTTAAACTTACTTTGTTGAATAAATGAATGCATAGATTTAAGGTGTTGAGAGAGAGAAGACGGCACCCAGGGATGCCAGATGACTACTGTTCTAAGATATGTGTACAACCAAAACTGACACAACACAGAACCTTAGAGGATATCTGTTGAGTGGACCGATTCCTGGGCCTCCTCTAATACCTGTGTGGCACGTGGCAACACACACAGGCCTTCCGCTTCTCAGTATTGTCATCTGCAAAATGATGATGTTTGACAATGATCTGTGAAGACTATTTTAACCCCAACAAGCTGTGCTTCTTAGGGATAATTAATGATAAAATAAAAGGAATTTATTCTAAAGTTCCATAGCTGCTCGGTTAAGATATAAGTAGTTAGTAGAACTCTAATAGAATAAAATTGATCCTTGGAAAATAAATCATGCGTTTGGATTATATGGGGATGAAAACCTACAACTTTGGGCATATATACGTACATAAAAATTTAAAATCTCATTAATAGAAGCATCTAAATGCAAAGTAGCCCCCATCTTCTTGAAATTCTTATCTGTGGAGATAGTTATTTGCAGGTAAAAAATAGCTTTCTTTTTTGAAAGTCGTGGTTGAGATTCCAGAGCCTAACTCTTTTAGGATACGTGTTAATTTCAATAATTTATACCAAGAACATTTTGAATTTATATAAAAAGAATAAATTTCCTGTATTTTGTAGATAGAATTATAAGAACATATTACAAGAACATAATGCTAATTCCTTTCTTCCCTCCTCTTTTCTTTCTTTTTTCATTTAATTTTTGCAATAACACATTTTCAATTTATTTTATAATCACAGGCTTGCTCCTCCACTAAATAAGGAATTCAACAAGTAGAAACTAAAAAGACCACTGTTCCACAGGAGTATAGACAGGGCTATAAATGACGATCAAGTCCCAAAATGCCAATTTCACGAATATGCATTATGTTTTTAATTATTACTATAATGTTACCTGGATTTTTTTTCATCATCTCATCTCAAATTTTATTTTTCCTTTGGATTTAAATTGTGCACTTGGCACATTCTAATTGTTTATTCACTCACTATAGCTTCATCATAAAGGAACACGTTAGTGGGAACTGTTTAGCAGCTGTTACTATCCCTAATTCTCTTGCCCACTTCTTTAGATTTTTCAGTGTGTTTTTTCTCTCACGTATGTGTCCAAGCTTCTCTAGGTTGAACCTGTAGCTGACATCCATGCCTACTTTTAGGGAATGCTTGCTGGAATTTCTGGGATAGATGCTAACAAAACATTTTTTTTCTTGTTTAGATGAGTAAAATACAAACAAACCAAAAGAAGCAAAACAAAACATACCATGAAATTTTAACAAGTATCATTATAGTATTTGGAAACAGAGGAAAAAGTCTAAAAAGTAAAAATATGGAAATTAGTGACATTGTGAGCCATTGAAAGTAACAAACTATTAATCCAGTTTTCAGTTCTAGAATTCTCTGGAGATGTCCAATTTCAAAGATTATCATGCATGCAAAGTGGTTATTTCTGTTTTCATTTATAGAAGAGAATTCACCCAGGTGACCCCTGCTCATGTAGGGGTGATAGTCCTACAGAATTCTAATTTCTCTATTTTTAGGATGTTGAAATTGTTTTATATCTGCAGTAGTAATGATAATGACAATAGAATGAACAGGTTGATAACTCACAAAAATTTGATTCCTTACATAGCCACATACTTCCCTTTATAAATAACTAAGAATAAAACCTCTTCCATTTTTAATACATTGGCTGCTATGTGGTTTTAAGGGAACTTGCCTCATGGAGCAGAGCAGGCAGATAGACAGTAATTCCCATGAGAGCAGATGCTTATTGCTTTATACAGAGGAGTTAGTGCAGAATTATATGTTCAATACATATTTGTTAAACAAAATTTGTAGTAGATACACCCATATATATACATACATATATACTCATACATATGGGCATACATAGATATACATACGCAGGCATCACAGTCTTTGCTCATAGTGTGCCAGAAATAAATGCATGGCTGCAGTAGAGGATATAAAAATCAAAGAGTGGAGTCCAAATGAATCCAAGGAAACAGGGTTATTGCTTTTTCATAGCTTTTTTTTTTTTTTTTTTTGGAGTTAGCCAGACATTTGAGTGCTGCTAGACTGACAGTGTAAGTATTTATCCATTCAGTGTTCTCTTCTTCAGCACAAAGGTACTGACACTTAACCTCTTAGGACAGTGTATTGATTAAATATGCATAGGAAGCCCCTACCACATTTTGTGGCGGGATAAATGGTTGTTGTACAGCTTGCGTGAGAATCAGGATGGGGTCATTTGACGTAGGTTCTTCCTGGGCTGGCATCAGGTGCCTTTCAGATGTGACAGAAGAGGTGGAGTAGAAGAGGCAGGAGGCAGGGGATTTCTCTAGTAAATATGCTTTGCTTAAGGTAGGGTTATGTGTACAACTAAATCTTCCTTGTTAAACAGTCTCTGATATCTCTTTGCAAGTCTGCTTAAGTTAATTGTAATAACAATGCTCTATTCTGTTATCAATCAGTTGTTCCACGTTGTATTTGGACCTATATTACCCAATGAAGCAAAATGATGGGGGCGATTCTAGATTATTTGCTTTACCCTTTACAGTTTCTGTCTTTCAGTCAGATCTTTATACATGTTTTCTCTGAATCTGTGTAATTACAGTTGAAGTGGGATTTTTAAGCAGGAGTTTAGGGCAATTGTGACTTAAAACTTTAACCCATCCTTATTGCAGAGCTAATGGGCATTGAGTGAGGAACAGGTTTGTCATTACTCACATGCAAGCAGAGCAGCCAGTTCTTCTGTTTGCTTGCTTCTGGTACCTACGTGATAAGCCTATCACTCTGTATAGTTCAAATCATTGTGTTTCTTAAAAAGTGCATTTTCTATGACTATAACCTTAAAATTGTGGAAGGAGGTTTTTCACCTATCATCTAGCTTCCTTCTCACTCATGAAGAATAACCTTACACTCTCATTGTATCTACCGAGTGACAATATAATTTGAAGGCTACAAACTCTGAGGGTTATTTGAAGAAATACAGGTGACCGAAGAATCTCTACTTGTATGTGGTTGAAATGAATCCAGAGTGTGCAGGTTGGATCATTCTGTGTATCTGCAGAGTTCAGAGTGACCTGCTTTCTGTTGTTAGCTTATGTTGTGTTGACCCACACCAGGCGTCTTTGAAGCTGAAGAAATTTATGAGACATGGCTAGAATAGTTCTTTATGCCTGGCCACTAATAACCAACACAGAGAGCCATGCTATCAGGAAACCCCAAGTGACCTGAATCTATCAGAAAGACTGCCTGTGACCAGCAGTGCAGGCCTTTTTATGCACAGTGTGATACATTTTACTGACCACGTTTGGCTCAAACTGGCTGCCCCAGGTGACTATCTTGTTTCCATTAAAGCACTTGTATTAGGAAATTACCTGAAATCTAAGCAGTTATTTTCTTTACTTTTAGAATATAGATAACAAGTGGAACTGGGTGGTTATTATCTTGCTTTCACAGTGCCCATCAATCCCTTCAGCCATTCAGTGACAGATCCAGGATGGATTTTTGCTCCATTTGCATTGCTACTTTCAGGGTCACAAACCTGTCCTTTCTGTAACTTAGGAGCTCTTTCGTGACCCATGTTTCACTGTGTTTGCTCTGCAACAGATGTCTGGCTCTTTTAAGTTTCCCCTAAGCAAGATATCCTGTCTTCCCCAATACATCACAAGGAAGTGCAGGAATCTCACATTGTCCTCCCTTTCACTCGAGGGATCAGTGATAGATGGTTAATGCATTGTTTCTCTCAGATTTCTCTACTTTTGTTGGCTAATCCTTCATACTTCATCATTTGCTTTGTTCCCAAATTTTCTCTCTCTGGTATTGTAAATACTTAACACATAGTTGGGCAACTTTTCAGCTTTCTTTCACTTTCTTTCTCACATTTTCACTTTGGAAAGAATCCTTCAGTATTGAGTCTTGAATCATGAAAATGATCCTGTGGTCACTGAAGTATAGAACTGTAGAATGTTATGGCTGTAAAGGAGCTAGGTTATATTTCTCTTGCATCCATGATTTCAATAGAGCATATCCTAGTTCATTGTAGCTGCATGAACATCCTACCTGTACTGCTTCCTATGTCATAAAACATGTCACATATTCTTGATGTTTGGGGTTTTTATGCAAAACCCCACACATCCATTAAATTGAGCCCACTCAGTCTATAAGACTATGCTGCAGCTATTGTGGCAGCTCTAAATGGTGCAGGGGGACTTCCAGATATGGCATTTTCTACCTAAAAGCTCAGGGAATGTGACTTGAAGGGCACAGCAACGATCTGTATCAAAACATATTTTTCATCTGCTGAACAGAGACCTCTTTGAGGAGAAAAAGATATCATTCTTTATGTATGCATCTGAGAAACATATTGAAGTGTTATCCCATATATTAGCACCATAAGTTAAATTGTTCCATATCCTCCATTTTCTTTTCCCTGAGGACTTACAGAGAAGGAGAAAGTTACTAGATGGATAGTCAAAGGGCATATTTAATACCTAGTCTGGAAACAGGGAAGGGGAATAATTCTGACTGAAGAGTGGATAACAGAGACCAGTGTTAAGAAGGGCAATGAAACCTCGGTATGCGAAATTTAATTGTTCCTGGTAGCAACTCCTAAGTGCTCAAATTCCTCTGTCCTGAGATTGAGAAGAGGATCTTTCCAGTGCTCTCCAATGACAATATGACCGATAAAGAACTCTCTTTAGTATGGCTAATGTCAGGAAGTTCTCTAGAGCCCTAACCACATATTAAATCCACCCTGTCCCTGCTTTAAGTTTTAATATTGTTGCTAGTGTTATACATTTATAAAGCCTTTCCCTCTGAGGGAGATTACACCTTTCAAATGTTGACTTAGTACTACCCTAGCCCTCTTTATTATTACTTATCCAGCCAATGCATATTTAACTCCTCTAATCGTTCCCAATAAATGCATTGTTTCATCTCCTACATCTTCTCGGGGCTATCCTCTGGACTCAGACCAATTTCTCAACACATTTTGAGTGCCGAGGGGGCTCCTGCTGTCCTTCAGCCTGAGCAGAGCTAAGGAAGGTGGGAGTCATTCCTCTGTATTTCTGCCCTGTCCCGGTAGAGTAGATGACTGTACTGCCTTCAAAATAGCATTTGCTCCTCTGGCAGCCATATTACATTGTGAACTGAGATCTAATTTGCCTTCCATTATTAGCCTCAGGTATCCTTTCAGCGTTACCACTCTCCAAGTCTCTCCTGTCCACTGAATTATTTTGCCCAAGATGTATTGGTTTTCATTTTTCTAGCTTGAATCTCATTTTGTTATTTTCATCTTATCTAACCGCCCTCTTTGGGACCATTTATGTGACATCTAAAGAGCCTAAGTGTTGCCTGCCATGCATGTTTACTTATCACTTGCAAGGTTCATTAATGACCTATTTCCATGGTTTCTTATCCTGGAAAGCATTAAAATAATGAAAATAACCCTTCATCCAGGTCATTTGTGAAAAGATTTAATAGGATCTGAGCTGAAACTACTCCAACAAGCAAAAACAATTTTTAAAATATTTTCTTTTTCATTAACCAGACTGTTCTATTTCTTTCCACTTTGCATATCAGAGTTAATTTGAATCAGTTTCTTAATGAAGCTATTGAGAGTTTGTTAATAGCTACATATTTTTAAATTAATATTTTATTATTTTTGAGATAACTTTTTAAAGATTTATTTATTTATTTAGAAAGAGTTACAGGGAGAGGTGGGGAGAGAAAGAGATCTTCGATCTGCTCATTCACTTCCCAAATGTCCACAACACCTGAAGCCAGGAGCCAGGAGCTTCATCCGGGTCTCTCACAAGGGAGGCAAAGGCCCAAACAGTTGGACCATCTTCTGCTGCATTTCCCAGGCCTTTAGCTGAGAAATGCATTGGAAGTGAAGTGGCTGGGGGACAAACCTGTGTGATGCTGGCATTGCAGATGGCTGCTTTACCAGCTACATCACAACGCCAGCCCCAAGATAACATATTTTTAATTTATATTATAATCAAAGGCTTCATCCTTCACTAAATAAAGAATTCAACAAGTAAAAAGTAAAAAGACCATAGTTCAGCAGGAAAGACTTACATAATACATTTCACCTACCCATGCCTTAGAGCTTTTAAAACAAAAATCAGTGTTGAAAATGTTTACATGTTATTATTTTAGTTACTTGGAGGCCATCTGGATCCCTAAAAGGATCATTTAGCTTCTCTTTCTTCCGTATGCCACACAAGTAATCACATCAACTCCTACAAGAGGACTGATCATGATGCATGTAGAGCTTATCAAAAATATTTTCTTTCTGCTAAGTTGAAAATTATAAAGAATGTGCCTGATTGGGTATAGTTGCGTGGTGTCACTTTTAGAGAATATAGACATGGGAAGTAGGAAGGGGACACTGACTTCTAGTAAGAGTTTCTCTGTGCTGATCGTTACTGAGCAGTTTAGATACTTATTCTAATAAAGCTTTTGATCTTTGTTTGCACAGAGTATGGGCTGTGAGACAGATATATACCACTATGTTTTATGTGTATATAAAGTTAGAGGCATTAGTCCATTTTTGACTGCTAAAGCAAAATGCCTGAGGTGGTTACTTTATAAACAGCAGAGGCTTGTTAAGTTCACTGTTTTGGAAATTCAAGAGCATGGTGTTAGCATACAGTTGGCTCTGTTGAGGGCTTTCTGATTATACCATACCATGACAGATGGCATCATGGTGGGAGCTCATGTGAAGGGAAGAATCACATGGTAAGGTAAAAAGCCCAAGAGATTCAGGAGCCAATCCTACTGCTTTTTTTTTTTTTTAATTTATTTACTTAAAAGTCAGAGTTACACAGAGAGAAGAGAGGCAGAGAGAGAGAGATTGAGAGAGAGATCTTCCATCCTTTGGTTCACTCACCAATGGGCTGCAATGGCCAGAACTGGGCCAATCTGAAGGCAGGAGCCAGGAGCTTCCTCCGGGTCTCCCATGTGGGTGCAGGGGCCCAAGGACTTGGGCCATCTTCCACTGCTTTCCCAGAGAGCTGGATGGGAAGTGGAGCAGCTGGGACTCAAATACATCCCATATGGGATGCCAGCACTGCAGGCGGTGGCTTTATCCACTGCACCACAGTGCTGGCCCCAATCCTACTGCTTTTTAATAACAATCTATGCTCGTGGGAACCAGCCAGGATCCCATAAAACTTGGTATTCCTTTCAAAACTCTGTATTCATTTCCATCCAAGACCTAAATATTTTCCATTAGATCTTAAAGGTTCTACCATTTCAGCCTTACCATTGAAAACTCAGCTTCTATCCCATGAATCTTTGGGAAGCACATTCAAATTATATCTAAGCAATAAGATTCCATGCTTTGCCTTGTGTCTTACTGACCATGTAAAAATGCAATCGTTCTATCTCTAGAAGTCCCAAAGTCTTAATTTGCTCCAAAATCATTCAAAACTCCTCATCCAAAGTCTCATCTGAGTCTCAAAGCAAACGTCTTCCAGCTATAAACCTGTGAAATAAGCATCAACATCATCCAAGATATGGTGATGGCTAGATAAAGAATAAATATTCCTATTTTAAAACAGAGAAATAGGGATGTAGAAAGGAGTAATTGGCCCACAGCAAGACTGAAATCCAGCAGGGAGCATATTAAATCTTCATGCTGTAAATCCAGCATCCTATGTACATTGTTGGTTGCAGGGAACACCTAAGCCCTCAGGCAATCCCAACTCCCTGGCTTTGCTGGTTACAGTGCAGGTAGCTATTTTCACAAACTGGCATTGCATGCTTGTGGCTGCTGCTTTCCCAAAAAAGAGTTCCATGCTGCTTGTGGGTTTACCTTCTTGTGGTTCTCAGAGTCGTGGTCCCACTTCCATGGCTCCACTTGTCATTCTAGTGAAGAATTTCTATGATAGTTCTAGCCTTTAATAGACCTCTATCTAGTCTCCAAGGCATTCCTTTGGAATTTCTTTTTTTTTTTTTAAGATTTATTTATTTATTTGAAAGGCAAAGTTACAGAGGGAGAAATGGAGAGACAGAGAGAGAACTTCCATCTGCTGGTTCACTCCCCAAATGGCTCGGTGGCTAGAGCTGGCTCAATCTGAAGCCAGAAGCCAGGAGCTTCCTCCATGTCTCCCATGTGGGTACAGGCATCCTTTGGAGGGGCAGCATGAGTCCCATCCAGGGCTGCTGAACAATGGCTGGAGCAGCCGCAGAATGTCTTGCTGGAAAGCACAGAGTAGAATCCTGAGGGTGGCCTTTGGCAGCGAGCCTATGGAGAATGCCCCAGAGTCCCCTGAAACAAGTCTGACCTTCTGGGATTTCTGAGATTTCCCAGGGGTCTTTTCCTTATGTTTTGATAGTTAGCGCTCCCATTTATCCTGACTGATCTATTTAGGAAGTAGTTGTTGGTATATTCTTTTTCTCCACACACTTTTTCTTCACTCATTCCCTGACCAGGCTGCAAATTTTCCAAATCTTTCTGCTCTACTTCCCTTTTAATTATACATTCTGCATTTATGTCATGCCATTGCTCCCAAATCCTACTATATACAGTTAAACGTAACCAAGCAGCAGCCTGATTGCTTTGCGATTCAGGAATTCTTTTTGCCAGATTTACATCATTCATAAATTCAGCCTACCAATAAAGCTATAGGACATGAACACAGTTCAGCTGAGTTTTTTGCAATGCTATCTGAGACCAGCTCCTATTCCCCTCGTAGTCTAAGCCTTCATCAGAACCACCAAAATCTCCAGTTTCCTCATTCTAGGCTTGGTCTAGCCTGTCCCTCCAAGCTCTTCCAACCTCTGCCTGTTTGCCATTTTCCAAGCTTCTTCCACGTTTTTAGTATTGCTATCGCAGCTACTCAGTCTTTTTTATTAATTTCCTGTCTTACTCTGTTTTCTGTTCCTGTAACAAAGTACCTGAGGCTAGGAACTTTATAAACAAAAGAGGCTTTTTTTGCTCACAGGTTCGGAGGCTCAAATTCCAATATCAGGCTACCTATGCTGTTCAGCCTGTGCTGGGGGCCTCTTGGTGGATGACAGGAGGGCAAGCAAAAGGAATCACATAGCCAGAGAGGAAGCCAGAGAGATTCAGGGGCCAGACTTGCTCTTTCTGTAGCACCTGGCTCTCTTGAGAATTAATTCACCCTCGGAAAACTAGTGTTAATCCCTTCTGACCTAATTAATAGACACTGTCCTCCCCCCCACTTTAAAGGTTCCACTACCTGTTAACATTGTCACACCATGAATCACACTTCCAACACATGAACCTTTAGAGAATAACCAGTATCCAAATGAGAACACTGTTGATAGAAATAAAATGTGTTGTTTCTAAAATGACTGCTACTATCAAATGAGCATGCAGAGATTATTTTTAATATTTCAAAATGAGTATGGGGCAAATGTTGGGCACACTGATCTGAAATGAGCATTTCAATCAAATGTGTCACCTGTGTAAAGAATATGTTGGAAAGAGCAAATTTCTGGAGTCCTCTTTTCTATCATGAGATTTGTTTAACACAATTTGGATTCTATTGATTTTCTTCCATCACAAGTTGTAATAACTTTGATCTCTACTGAGGTATCTAGAGATCTTTGATATTTAGTTAGAACAGTGGTAATGACAACATCAGAGAAAATAGCAATAATTATTAAATTCTCACTGTCAGTGGCATAGTGCCTGGCACATCCTTACATATTATCTCTTTTAATCTTTACCACAACCCTGAGATACACTTTATTCTCCTTTGTACATATGAGACAGCTGGTCTTCAGAGAGCATGATGGCCAGATTTCTCACATTTAATGGCAGGGACAACTGAGTGACAATGACAATGGCAGGACTATCAGAGTCTAAAATCTTTGCCCTGTCCCAGTGTCTTGCAGCTTTCTAGCTATGCTACATGTTCTACTGCGCAAACTGGAGCCATGAGTAACCAGTCAGGAGTTTGGACAGTGTCCTGTGAGAACAACTCGTTTCTGTTCCACAGTATCTGGGAATTCAACTAGGAAGACTTACGGCTGGGGATGAATAACTTGAGTGACTCGGTGGTTAGGAACTAGTGATATTTGGAAAGAATTTTGACTTTTTACATGTGGTGTTTATTGCTGGCTGTTGGATGGGATCTTGCTGGGGTCATAAGCCTTAGCACTTAGAGTGATCTTTTCATATGAAGCATGACAATTTCAGACTTTTCACTTGGAGGCTCAAAGCCCTGAAGGCAGGTGTCGTAAGGAAATCAGACCAAAGCTCTATTGTCTTGTGTTAACTAGCCTTGGAAATCATACAGTGTCACTTCATCTGTATGCTATTAATCATCCATTTCCTAAGTTTGATCAGTTCAAGGGGAAGAGATGTAGACCCCACTTCTTCATTAGATAATGTCAAGCAATTTTCAAACATGTTTAAAATCTTTATGACTCCTGATCTTTCACAACTTATTAGTGGCTGTGATGGTCATTGAATGCTGCTAGTCGTTTTCAGATTTTGATGTGTGTTCTTGATGAACACTGTCCTTTAAGGCTTTGGGTGTTACCGTGGTCCTCAAACAGGGGTACAGGTTGTCATCACTGGAGAACATGCTGCACCTATTAGACTTGGACTCGACTCCAGATTTACTGAAATAAAATCTGCAGTTGGAGATCATGAGAATGTGTAGTTCTACCAAATTCCTTGTGATCTTTAGGTAGACAGCAGGATCTAAGCTCTGAGTTTTACTTAAGCTGCTCTCCACAGATGAAGAAGTTCTCAAAAGTCTACCAGTTACACTTTATTTCTAAGGTTTCTTGTATGCCGTTCTCACCTTTCCTCTCCACCTAGGAAAGGCACCCCAGACTACAAAATATCAACTCTGGATCTGCAAGAGGAACCCTAAGAGCATCCTTCTCCCATCTAGTCAGAAATGGATGACAGGACTTTAAGCAAAGGCTCTGCTGAAGTTATCACAGCAGGAGGTGTACCAGCTTGATAATCTCTACTGTAAATGGTTGGGCTAGTTACACCCAGTGATTCAATTTGCATATTTATAACTTGTATTGGCAGAACTACCAATTTAGGATTTCATTGCAGCAGCTTCACCCCAATGAAATCTTCAAAAGAGCCTTGTCAGCTTCCCTCAGCATTGTTCTGAGGTTTAGAACCAGAGGAGAGTGGCAGTTCACACCTCAGGAGGAAGCCAGATAAAATCTATTAACTCTCCCCTTAGACCCATCTCTCAGCTGCAGCAGCAAACAGACCCTTCAGTGCAAATCTGAGCACTACTTGAGTTGGAATAAAAGGGAAGCATGCCTCTACTTTTCCTGTTTGCTTTCCATTCTTCATATTATCATGAATTTTGCACACTGTCAAGATTATATATGGAGACATGTAGTATCTATACTTAGAGTGGGGGGAACCAACTGGGAAGGATGAAGAGACTTGAGGATTGATTACTTATAGGAAGCACTTTCTGTGGCTTTGAGGCTATAGGGATACTTGGTAGCTATCTTGAGCAAGGAAAAGGTTATTTATGGGACTGTTCTGCAGTTCCATGGAGACCTTGTGATGTGAACCCTTCTGCAATTCATCCATGAAACAGGAACGTCAAACTCAGCTTCTCAGTTTCCTGACCCACAGTCATCCTGTTATGGGTAGAACAGCAGCAAAGAAAGGGACCGCAATTCTTTGCCTCATGCAAAAGAAAAACTAACACGAGGACAAAGCAGTGAGCAAAGCAAGATTTATCTAAATCAGAAATCCCTTGCTGTAGAGCCAGGGCGGCTCCAAGAGAGGCAGACCCAAGAAACTGTGTAGGTCAAGTCTTTTAAGCATGATTTTGGGGAAAAAAATACAGAAAAGCAATTAACAAACAATCAGAGAGTGGAGACAAAAGGCTGGATTGGTAATGCCATTTGTCCTGTGGAGCTAGCTGGTGATCAAGCAAACAGAAAGCCATCAGAAGGGTGGGATTGATGACTTCTTTCTGTTTCCAAGGTAAACTTAAATCTCAGAAGGGTAGACTCACTACTTCTTTGCTATTCTCAAAATAAAATGGGAAGCTCCTAAAGAGTGGGATGGGCACTTTTGTCTTGCTAAAGGCAGCTTTTGGGGAGAAGTATGCAGTGGGATTTGGCACTTTCATCATGCTAAAGATAGGTTTTAGGGGGAAACATTTTTGCACAGTCTTAAAGAGATTTCCCCTTTCCTCATTAAGACCTAACTGCCTATTAGTCTTTCACAGTCTTCAACCTTCGCCACTTCCTGTTGACTATATCTGAAGGAGAATAAAAAGTGACCATCAGTAAGAACTATTTTCCACAAAATCCCTCATCAAGTTGAGAATCTTCATCAAAATGTTGATGAAGCAAGCAAAAACCAGCAAAACCAAAGTCATTTCTTTGTAGGACTAACCTAAATTTGTGTAGGGCTGGAAGCAAATAGGTAACATTCTGTCTTTACTTTTGGATGAGTTCAGACTGGATTCAGTTGTTTCTTTAAAAGTGTAATTTTCTTAGATAGTCTGTGTCAGCATACTTCAAGAATTTTATGAAAAATGAGCTTATCTAGAACACACACCTCACATCTGTTGTATCAGCAACTCTGGGGGATGGGATCCCGGAATCAGAATTTGTTCCAAAGTTGCTCAGTGGCTCTGATACATACTTATGTGGAAGATGCGTTAACCTGGTTCCTGACATCGCAGGTGTTGGAGAAGCTGGAGAAGGTGCTGGTAAGGATTTCTGTGAACTGTCCTCCCCTTTTCTCTGTCCTGGGCCCTCAAGGGGACTCAGGAGAGTCTTTTGATGTTAAGTAGTTGACCTTTATGAGGTAGTTAGAGTCGTTTGATATTAATTAATCATTAGGTCAGCAAACACTCTAAAGGACAGAGCTACTTACAGTGCAAGATATAAAAAAATACTTTTTTTGATACTTGAATAAAAGTTAGAGACCATGTGCTGTATTTTGAACCCAGTAAAACTGCTGCATTATATGCCTGTTACATGCTGCGAGTATTATCAGAATGAAGGGTACATAACATTCTAATCAACATAGAACCCTAACAGCTACTAACTATGCAATGTTTTTTACAACGTTCTATTGTGTCAAAATACACAAAACATAAAATTTAATTTCCTTTAAAGATTATTCATTGTATATAGAAACACAAATTATTTTTGTGTGTTGAGTTGATATCCAGCTAGTGTGCTTAATGTGTTTATTCTAAGGATTGTTTGTAGAATCTTTAGGGTTTTCTTCATATAAAATTATATCATGTGCGAATAGAGATAATTTCAGTTCTTACATTCCAGCTTGGGTGAGTTTAATTTCTTTCTCTTCCTATTTGTTCTAACTAGAACCTACAGCATTACACTGAATGACAGTGATGAAAATAGGTATCTGTGCCATATTCCTTATCTTAAAGGACAAATTTTCAGTCTCTCACACGATTATGATGCCTCCTATGTATTTTTCATCGGTGACTTTTAATGTTGATGTAGTTTACTTCTTTACCTATTTTCAATGTTGTATCATGAAAAAGTTTTGAATTTTGTCAAATGTCATTTTTTTTTATCAATTCATGCATTTGTTTATTAAAAAGGCAGAGTGGTAGAGAATGAGAGACAGAGAGAGGACACACTTCCATCTGGTTTACTGGTTTACTCCTCAAATGCCTGCAATAGCCAGTGCTGGGCAAGGCTGCAGCGAGGAGCCAGGAACTCCATTTGAGTCTCCCACATGAGTGGCAGGAACCCAAGTACTTGGGCCATTCTCATCTGCCTTCCCAAGTGAATTAGCAGGAAGCTGGATGGATAGTGGAGCCACCGACATTCAAATATGGAATACTGTCATCACAATTGGAACCTTAACTCACTATGCCACAGCACTGGTCCTGTCTTGTATCATTTGTGCATCACTGAGATAATCAAGTCTATTCTCCCCACCCCCTTCAATCTGTAACTATTTTCGGTTACATAGATTTTCATGTGGAAACCCATTCATGCATTCCATGAATAAATTTCACTTGCTCATGGTGCGCAGTCCTTTAATTCTGCTTTTCTTTATTTACTGAAGACTTTTTACAAATGTTCATAAGGGAGATTATCTGTGGTTTTCTTTATTTGTAGTGTCTTTGTCAGGTTTTGGTGTCTAAGTAATGCTGGTCTCAAAGAAAGAGTCAGGCTTTTCAGGTTTTTTTTCAAGCAGTTCGATAAGGGTTGGTGTAAGTTTTTCATTAAATTTTGGTAGACTTCGTCAGGGTCAAGGATTCTGTTTTTCAGGTTTTTTTGATGACTGCTGGAACTTCCTTACTAGTTATACATTTGTTAAGATTTTTCTGCTTGTTCATGGTTTAGTGTTGCTAAGTTCTGTGTTTCATGGAATTTCATCATTTTACTTAGACTGTCCAATTTGTGGGCATGCCATTATTCACAATACTGTACTGTAGTGTAATAATTCTTTTTATTTCACTAAAATCATTGAAATGTCCTCACTTTCATTTCTGATTTTAGTGAGCTCAGTTTTCTTTCTTCCTTTCTTAGTCTGTATTGCTAAGGGTTTGTCAATTTTGTATATCTTTTCCCAGAACCAAATTTGGTTTTCTATGATTTTTATTGTTTTATACTCTTTATTTTGTTTAATTCTGAACTAATCATTATTTTCTTCTTTCTGGTCTCATGCATAGGGTTTTCTAAAAGTCCGTGAAAAATGCATATCACAAAAAGAGCATGAATTTCAGAGTATTTTTTCACCCATACATATAAACTTATCTTTTGATTCAATTTTTCAAAAGACTTTTAGAAACATTTCACATTTCCATCTGTAGCACTCATTTCATCATCTCTCTTATGTTTTGATATGTTTATTTTCATTCAACTGAAACTATACTCTAATTTCTGTTGTGTGATTTCTTCTTTTTTCAATTTTTTGAGTGTGTTGCTTAATTTTCATACATTTGTGAATTTTCCAGTTTCAATTCTTTTGATTAATTTTATTTTGTTGTGGTCAGTAAGATACTTTGCATCATCTTAAATTTTTTGAGTCTTAATTTGTGGACTAACATGGATTGATGCTGGAAAATATTCCAGTGCTCCTGAGAAAAATGTTTATAGAGTTTTCTGAATATATTTGATAGATTGGTTTTTAAAATAGTTTATTTCTAATTTTTTTTAACTTAAATTCAATCTAGTTGTTTTGTCCTTTATTGAGACTGGGATAGTCAATGTAAAGTCACCACAAAACACACCAAACACCTGAATAAGAGAAAGGGTTTATTGGGGGATACCTGACAGACTGGAGGGAAGGGGTGGAGAAAAAAAAGAGGGAAGAGAGCATAAGAGAGACATCCAGAGACAGACAAAGGGAGAGAGATCAGAGAAAGAGAGCCATGTGTTCAGGAACAGGTGTTTTTAAAACTTTGCCAGGGGGTGGGCAGGGAAGTAGGAGCAGCAAATCCCATTAGGATGGGGGTGAGGCTGACACCAGTGGTTGGGCCATGTGACCACCTGGCTTCCAGCAATGGTGGTGGGGGCTAAAGCCTAGGATGGTGTCAGGGTGTAGATCCTGCCATAGGTAAGATTGCACCATTTTACTAACAGTAAAGTCTCTAATTATTATTATTGAATTTATTTCTTGTATTAATTGTGCCAATTTTGCTGACATATTTTGAAAAGCCATTATAGATATTTATAATTGATATATGTTCCTGCTGTATTGAACTTTTTATTAATATGTAATGTTTTTATTGTCCCTTGCAAACTGAAAATTTTAATTTTTATTGTTATCTTTGTTTTGATTACGCTTTTCCTGTAGTATCTTTTATTCATCCTTTCACTTAGAACCTATTTTTGTCCTTTGATCTAAAATAAGTTTCTTTGGACAGCATACAGTTGTATTATGTATTTTTTTATCCATTCTGCTAACCTTTGCCTTTTGACTGCATAATTTAATCGATTTACATTTAAAGTAATTATAGGTAGGGATGGACTTACTGCTTTCATTTTGCCATTTGTTTTCTATGTACCTTATAATTTTTTACCATCTTTTCCTGTGTTGTTCATTTCAACTGTGATTAATGTTCTGTAGTGAAATATTTGCATTCCTATAGAATATGCTTTTGTTTATATCTTACAGCTATTTTATTTGTGTTTATCATGGAATTACATTTAAAATACTGAAATTGTAGCACTTTAATTTGAATTTATACTAGATTCAGTTCAAAAACATACTAAAACTTTGTTCCTTAGAGCTTCTCTATCACCATACTCTTATATATTGTATGTTCTGAGCATAAAGTAATAATTCTTTCAAATGCATTAGTGTCTTAAATAATGTATAAAACAAAATGTGGAACTATAGACCAAAGTTACAGTAATACTAAGATTAGACTAATACTTTTTTTAAAAAAAGTATTAAGCTTAAATCTTGTATAAAATAAAAAGATGGAGTTACATTCCATTGTCCAGTAGTGTTAGTTTTTATTGTTCCTATACATTTGCCATTATTGAGATCTTTATTCAGCCAGATGCCTTCAATTTTATCTTCACCTTTCAAGGCTCCCTTGATCATTTATCACAGTGCATGTCTGGTGATAGTGAACTCCTGCCCTTTTGTTTTCTTGGGAATATCTTAATTTCTCCAGCCCACTACCTCCTGACCTTCAAACTATCTGATATAAATCTGTTAATAATGTTATTGAGGATCACTTTTTCTGTTATGAATCAATTCTCTGTTTTTGCTTTTAAGAGTTTATTTATCTTTGTCTTTCCTAAGTTTAATTGTAATGTGTCTCATTATGAGTTTCCTTGAGTTCATGTTACTTGGCTTTTGTTGAAATTTTATTTTCTTATATTTCTATTGTTCATCAAATTTGGGAATTTTTGGCTACTGTTTTACATTTTCTCTCTTTATTTATTAAATATCTTCCTCTTTTCCATCTGGAACTTCCATAACATGTATATGGGTAGATTTAATAGTATCCTACATATACCTTAAACTTTTTTTTTATTGTTTTTTTTTCCCCCATGAAGCCTGATAATTTCCATTGTTTTGTTTGTAAGTTCACCAATTGTTTTTCCTTGAAATATGTGTCCTTCTGTTCAAATTAGTCTTTGAATCCCTCTAATTTCAATTATTGTACTTTTTAGCTCCAGAATTTCTTTTGGTACCATACTGGGTATTCTGTCTCTACTGATACTTCCATTTGTTAATGCATCATTTTTTGACTTTCTTGACATTATCCTCTGATTCTCTCATCGTCTTTTAGATATTATCTAAAGTATTTGTCTAGTATATCTGCTGTCAGATATTTTTCAGATACTTTCTCTTGATTTAATTCTTTCTTGTGAAAATGTGCCATACTTTTCTCATTTTTGTGTATTTTGTGATTTTGTTGTTGAAAACTGGACATTTAAATCTAGTAATGTGGTAATCCTAGAAATGAAATATCTCCTTTTCCCCAAGGTTTGCTATTCTTTATTATTATTTTTGTTTAATTCTTCTTTTAAAGTTGCTTTTGGCTGTTTCTGTGTCAAGGATCAGCCTATAATATCACTTTAAGATCTCCTTAGAGCCTACACCTTTCTCTTAGGTATGTGCTATCATTTTCTAATTTTCTCTACATATGTAGTTTTTCGAACATCCTAGTGTAATTGTCTGGATTCCAAAATAAGGAAAAAGAAAAAATGCAAGTGGAAATGCTAGCCCTTTAAATCCCCTGGAATTTGTTTCAGCTGGAGAAGATGGAATTTGCAACAATAGAGACAGGTGCCACTACAGAGGCCACCTGCCGCTTGGTCCCCCTGTGATCCAAGCTTTACTGTCCTACAGTGTTTGTAGAAGAAAGCCTATTTTGCCTATCCTGGCTTCCACAAGCTATGTGCCAGCTGCTCCAGGAGCACCTGCACAGCTGCTACCTGCAGAGCTGGGAGAAGGGATGTGCAAATATTTCTGGGGTAAGGGCTGGAATCAACTGCACTTTGCCACCCAGTCCTTCCCCCTGGAACTTATAAGCTGTCAAATAGATTCCAGAGTTCCAAACAAGTTGCACCAGACAAATTCTGCCGGTGCAATTACTATTGAGGTAGGGAGGCAGATCCTGTGCTTTCTAACACTGCTGCCATCCCAGAATCCTCTCCTATGTGATGTGTTTTAACAACTGAACATTTTCCAAAGATGAGGTAAGTTAATTGCCCTTTGACTAAAGTTCCTGGAAGGGTGATATAGAAATGAAAAATGGGAAGTAGGAATTATTCAGCAACTAATATGTGCCAAGCACAGTGTTGAGTAAGTGAAATGTGAAACTAATCAAAATCGAATGTGAATAAGCTTACATTTATTTTTTAAAAAGATTTATTATATTCATTTGAATTACAGAGTTACAGAGAGAGGTAGAGACAGAGAGAGAGGTCTTCCAGGCAATGGTTCACTCCCTAGATGGCCTCAGTGGCCAGAGCTGCGCCGATCCGAAGCCAGGAGCTTCCTCCAGGTCTCCCACGTGTTTGCAGGGGCTCAAGGACTTGGGCCATCTTCTACTGCATTCGCAGGCCATAGCAGAGAGCTGGATTGGAAGAGGTTCAGCCGGACTAGAACCAGTGCCCGTATGGGATGCCGACGTTTCAGGCCAGGGCTTTAACCCACTGCGCCATAGCGCCGGCCTCAGCTTACATTTATTTTTAAAAAGCATATTTTATATAAATTAACCACATTCTTTTTGCCTGTTTATTCTGTGTATCACTAGTTGGTGTCCTGCCAAAACAATCACTAGACTCAAAATTGCAATGACTAGAAATCAGAAATATACTGCCACATAACGTTTGACATATAGCTAAATGTTGTATTTTTTTCTACTTAAGTCTGTATTGTTTAACTGAAAAGTCTTCCTCTATAACATTTCCAAAATGTATGAATAACTGCTGTTTCCAGAGTTACCTGTGAATCTTGAAAATTTGGACCCAATTTCATTTGTAATTTTTCATTTCGTTTTTTGCAAGCTAAGACTTACATTTATAGCATCTCAGAATTTGATTTGGCTAAAATATTTACTTTTTTTCTGAAGAAACCGAAGTCAATATTCATTGAAACTAAAGTAGATCAATAAATATCAATTTGGGACTTTTGCTATTCACCTAGAAATGGTGTAATTTTTAGCCAAATCTTAAATTCTGTAAAACTTTAGTTTAACTATTTTCATAGGAAAAAAAAATTTAACTGCACTTCAAAAAATGCTGCATGTCAACACCTCCACTCACAGGTCCTATGCTTTGGGTGACTGTACATTAGTTGCTGTAACCATACAGTGCAGAAAAAAATGATGAATCAGAATTATTTGACTATTATTAGAGCCTAATGCATGCTTTTTAAAAATAGATTTATTTATTATTGGAAAGTCATACTACAGAGAGAGGGAGAGACTGGGACAGAGAGATCTTCCACTTGCTGGTTCACTCCTCAGAAGGCCACAACATGCAGGGCTGTGCCCGGCCAAGTCCAAGAGCCAGGAGTTTCTTCCAGGTCCCCCCACGAGTGGCAGAGGCACAAGCACTTGGTCCTTCTTTGGCTTTTCCCAGACCATTTGCAGGGAGCTGGATTGGAAGCGGAGCAGCTGGGACACAAACTGGCACCCATACAGGATGCCCATTTTGTAGGCAGGAGCTTTACCCACTATGCCACAATGCTGGCCCCCCAATGCATTTCTAACTATTTAAATAGTTAAGTTTATAATTTGTATTAAATTTTACATACATTTTTACATTTATATTGTTTTATATACCATTCTTAATTAAAATTTCCTATAATTCATATATTTTATTAAACCAAAATACCATACCTTACTTTATTCTGAACTGAGTGATATTTTAAATCTTAATACTATAAAAGCACTCTTGATGACAGTGAAATTTTGTACTTTAAAGATCTAGAAATTTGAAACTCATTTGCATATATTTCTGCGTATGTCAAGCTATCATCTTCTATTATAGTCATGAAGATTTATTCCAATATGAAGTAATAATATACTAAATGTAATACAATCAGTATACAGAAAATACAAATTAATTTTAGAAGAAAGCTGTGTTTTTCAAAGATTTATTTATTTATTTGAAAGAGCTACAGAAGTAAATGGAAAGAAAAAGAGAGAGAGAGAGAGACAGAGACATAGACAGTGATCTACCTTCCATCCACTGGCTCACTCCCCTAATGGCTGCAATGACTAGGGCTGGGCCAAGCTGAAGTCAGGAGCTTCTTCCAGGTTTCAGATGGATTTCATGGGCCCAATCACTTGGGCTATCTTCTGCTGCTTTCCTAGGCCATTAGCAGGGAGCTGGTTGGGAGGCGGACTAGAATTGGTACTCATAAGGGATGTGGGTACTGCAGGCAAGCAACTTTGCCCGCTATGCCACAATGCCAGCCCTGAAGAAAATTCTTAGTCAAATGAAAAATTGCCTATCATTGATAAATGATAATTAGCTTTTTTTTTTTTTTTGCAGATATTGGTCATCCATAACAGCACCATCCCTTCTCATTATACTTTGGTATTCACGATACAGATTCTCTATAATAAATAAGATTGGCACCTTATTCTTTTTTCTATGCTGCTTCCACATTGAGGTTTAAGTTAATATGGTCGCTTGTTCCCACTGGTCCCTGGAAGGGAAAGAACCAGATCTGGTTTTTCTCTGTATTGCTGTTTCCCAATACTCCTTGTAGCATACAAAAGTACTGTCTAAATGTGTTTACTCAATTAATATTAAATAGCATTCTAAATTTTAGATCAATTCCTGCTTGAAAATCTGAGTATCAGGCAGAATGTCATTCCCTAATAGTAGCTTATTATGCCCCTCACTAAGAAATAACACCTAAGTTAGCAACAGGGTATAATGTGAGAGAGGTTACAAAAAGAATAATAAAACTAAAAATGAATCTTTAAAACCTTTTAACAAGCAGTGGAGACTGGGTTGGGGTCTGTATGTTGTACCTTAAGGACGTGAGTGAGTTCCTCTTGCACTTGTCTTATTTGTGCTGGAACTATGAATGGACAAGGCCTCTGGAGAATGGTTCTGGGGTTTAGTTGTTCTGTTCTGTCTCTTATTTCTGAAGCACTGTTTCCCTCACCACCATTCTGCTTGTGTTTTCCTTCCAAGTGCTTTGTCGATGATCCTTTTGTTGTCCAATAACTGAGCCCCTAATGTTTAGGCCTCGTCCCCTGTTTTTTTTCTGTTTCTCCAAGCTGGATAAAAGGGGAAGTGGTGATCTGTCACGTAAAGTGATTCTCTCCTATAGTCACATGGGCACTGAAGATATACCAGGCCAAGAATATTTCACACCATCGTTACCCTTCCCTTTCTGTAAGAATTACAGTTATGCAACTCTTCTCTGGACCACATAGACCACTCCTGGAAGCCTGACATTGATCATGGAAAACTGGATTTGGAACTGTTCACTGACTTAAATTAGTAGGCATAAAATTGAGAAGACAGATGTAAAAATGCAAGTGTGTTCCTACTGTGATCTCTAAATAGCATATTCTATTCCCAACATAACAAAAATACTCAAATTAGGGATTAACATTACAGGCAATGTGTGTTGGAATTATATACAAATACTTCTTCTATAATCATTAGTTACTGGAATTATCATGTAAAATGAGAAGTATTTGTTAACATTTAATATACTCATCGAGAATGAGTTGTAATAAATGAATGGTTGGGAACTTACTGGAAAAGCAGAAAAATGATAGAGGCATCATTATTGCCTTGACACCAAAGAAGGTCCATCAAAATCTGGATTTTAACAGGATACTCAGGTTATTCATTTGCACATTGAAGCATAAAAAGCACTGGTATTGTAGCTGTGCACCAATCTAAAAAAAACAAAATTATGAACATAACCGCCAGCTCAGAGGACAAAAACTTCTCACAACCAAACCTCTACTTTCCTCTTTATTTTCTCACCAAGATTACACTCCCCAGAACAGCTTCAGATTCTATCTGAACCTTGAACTATTGCCTTCTACTGCATGATTTTAATGACACCTACTCCCCTGTGTCATTAAAACCTGAGCATGGTGAGTAGTAAGTGTATAAAGGTACAAGGAAAAGGTCAAGGGCATCATGGACAGTATTGAAGACTAATATGAATTAATACTCTTGCAGTGCATAATGGGTATATTTTCAGGTACATTTTCCTCATTCCAACCCTGAGATAATGATCAGTACCCTCGTTTTGCAGATGAAGATATTGAGAAGTGAAGCTGCTTGTGGAAATTCACTCAGCTATAGAAGAAACAAAATAGGGACTTGAAACCCATCATTTCTAATATGGCTAAATGGTGCTTCCTCTTCTTCAAGTTGTCCTTGTAGCTCATGTGCTCACCCAGCCCTGGCCCAGCATTGTATGACGGTGTCATTTTTAAACAGAATGTCCAAGGACACTGAGAGCTGAGTAAGGCTCAGAAGAGTGGTCAGCTAGAGGATGAGTATGTTTTACCTGTTCAGAATTGGGCTTCAAGGAAATGGTTAAGCAGTGTGATTCTTTTTACCCTCAATCAGTTCCAAAGGGAGATAGACACAGCTTTGGGAAAACAAATTATTTTTAAATTAATTCTAATTGACAATAAGGATCAGATTTTAAAGAAATTCTCCCCATTTTCCATTTTCATTGCTCAAGCTTACAGAAGGCCATGCCTTTATTGATTTAAAACAAAACAAAATACAAAACACTGCACCAAAACTGAGAGCCCAAAGTTGAGAACTTTCTTAATGATTGAGATGAAATGTCTACATAAATTATTTGATTTAGCTGAGAATCAGTTATAACTTATGTGGCTAAGTTGGAAATAAAGATTTTTATATAGAAATATCTGAATGTCTCAATGTGGGTAGAGTAAAATCTTCTACTCCTCAATTATTTAGCCTTAGATCATCCATTTTAAATGAGCAGAAGGGACCATGGAAGAAAAACATGCATGTTTTTGGATATGCATGTGCTTTCTTTATTCTATTTCCTTGAGTTTTTTGGGTCCTAAACCTCTCTTTGGTAGTGAAGAGAAAGTAGAGATTTTGTTTACCAAAATAAGCGTGCTCCTTTGCTGTGGTGGTCCTCAAATAACAATTTGATCCTTCAGGATTGAAAATAGATCTATATTCTGTACTGGTGCACCTTCAACTCAGAGGTGAAGTGTACTTCACCTATATTCTGCATCTGAAATGCACATGAAAGAAAATCTCTGCTATAAATTCAGAGAACAGAAGGCATACAGAAAAATATTTGAAATATAAGAAAGCAAAAATGTTTCTCATAGTGTCCATTTCACTTCCACAGGTTTCCCTTTGGTGCTCAGTTGTCACCGATCAGGGAAAAAATTTGATATTTGTCTCTTTGGGACTGGCTTAATTCACTCAGCATGATGTTTTCCAGATTGCTCCATCTTGTTGCAAATGACCGGGTTTCATTGTTTCTTACTGCTGTATAGTATTCTATAGAGTACATGTCCCATAATTTCTTTGTCCAGTCTACTGTTGATGGGCATTTGGGTTGGTTCCAGGTGTTAGTTATTGTGAATTGAGCTGCAATGAACATTAATGTGCAGATGGCTTTTTTGTTTGCCAAATTAATTTCCTTTGGGTAAATTCCAAGGAGTGGGATGGCTGGGTTGTATGGTAGGGTTATATTCAGGTTTCTGAGGAATCTCCAGACTGACTTCCATAATGGCTTAACCAGTTTGCATTCCCACCAACAGTGGGTTAGTGTCCCTTTTCCCCCACATCCTCTCCAGCATCTATTGTTTCTGAATGATTTCTGAATGTGAGCCATTCTCACTGGGGTGAGGTGAAACCTCATTGTGGTTTTGATTTGCATTTCCCTGATTGCTAGTGATCTTGAACATTTTTTCATGTGTCTGTTGGCCATTTGGATTTCCTCTTTGGAAAGATGTCTGTTGAGGTCTTTGGCCCATCTCTTAAGTGGGTTGTTTGTTTTGATGTTGTGGAGTTTCTTGATTTCTTTGTAGATTCTGGTTATCAACCCTAGAGCCTAGGGAGATTACTGACACCATAAACAAGAGTGTTAAATTGTTAAATCAACATCAAGAGTCACTGTGTACTTACGTCCAATGTGAAGTAATGATATAGCTAGTACTGAAACAGTATTTTTACACTTTGTGGTTATGTGTGGGTGCAAACTGATGAAATCTTTACTTAGTATATACTGAAGCGATCTTCTATATATAAAGACGATTGAAAATGAAAAAAAGAACCTTGGTGTTAAATTGGAAATTACATAGAAAATTAATCAATCTTTTTTAAAAAATATCATGCAGGATCTCTGTCATTAATATGCTCTACACTGTTATTTAATGCTATAACTAGTACTCCAACAGTATTTTTTCACTTTGTGTTGCTATGTGAGGGCAAACTGTTGAAATCTTTATATATACTAAACTGATTTTCTGTATATAAAGAGAATTGAAAATGAATCTTGATGTGAATGGAAGGGGAGAGGGAGCGGGAAAGGGGAGCGTTGTGGGTGGGAGGAGCCTGTAGGGAGGGAAAAGTAGAAGAAAAAAAAAAGAAAGCAAAAATGTAAGGGTACGTCTTCTGTTTCTTCCTTTTACATATAAACTACAAATTGTGGCTATTTCTGCTTTGGAGATTCTACTCTTTTTAAAAATAAGACCTTGATTTAACTCAAGATTAGAGAGATCTCTTGCCCTCATTAAAGTCAAAGATATTTGCTTTTAACAGAAATATGAATTCTCTCTAATTACATACTCATTTACTTCATAATCATAGGAACACCCATAAGACAAGAGATAGGAGTCCATGACCAATATGAGGTTGAATTAGAATAGGGCAGCTGCATAAGAGAAGTCATGATTCTTCATTTAAGAAATAATATTTTTAAAATAGCTGTGTTTCAATATGCCAACGTAGCATCTGAAGTCATATCTCTAGAGATAGTTAAGAAGAATAAAATATAATTTTAAGGGTTATAATCTTAGACAATATCAACAAGTATGCTTATCAACACTTTGCTAGCAAGGAGAGCAATGGAAGGGATGTAACAGGATGAGATTCCTTGGGTAGCCCTGGAAGAGCAAACAATGATATCACAATCCTTATTACTTGCATTGTGGTGCAGTGGGTAAAGCCACCTCCTGCAACACAGCATCCCATATGAGCTCTGGTTCAAGTCCCATCTGCTCCACTTCTGAACCAGCTCCCTGCTAATATGCCTGAGAAAACAGTGGAGGATGGCACAGGTGTTTGGGTTACTGCACCTATATAAGAGACCTGCAAGAAGCTCCTGGCTCCTGATTTTGCTCTGGTCAAACCCTGGCCATTGGGGCCATTCGGGGATTAAACCAGCAGATGGTTCAGAGCTCTGTGTGTCTCTTTCCCTTTCTCTCTGTAGCTGTGCCTTTCAAATATATAAAATAAGTCTTTCTTTTTCTTTTTAAAGAAGAGGTAGTCTACAGGGAGTGTAATTGACTGTAAACCCTTAAATGTTACAGATGATGCCAAGACACACCAGTTGTTTTGGGCCAGTTTAGAGAAGACAAGCTTCAAAAGAAAATAATAATTTCTGTCAGCTTATGGGAAGATGCTGTTCTCACAGAGACTGTGGGCACCCAGCATGACCTGTACAGAAGTAAAATGAATTCAAGGAAACCTAGAGAAGAGCATCTAGGGAAAATGAAAGCCTTATTTGTCACAACTCATATGTCTAAGAGCTCCAAATGAATACAATACCACTCTAGTGTTAATGAAAATTTTATTGATGACCTACAATGTAAATATCCATATAGGATCAGGAGATGGAGGTAACATCTCTCTGAATCTTTGTTAACCATCATATCTACCATTCTTAACAGTTAGTGCTTGACAAATGGGTGATGAATGAATATCATGCCTGATGATGTGAAAATGGATCAGGAGGTAAGAAATAGTATTTTACCACTGTGCTTATGACTTACTTATCTGCAAACAATTGAATTTAACTCTATTGGATATCATGCTATCCCCAAATTTGTTATTATCCTTGAGTGAATACTGTTATACTAATCCTATAAAGAAAATTGCTCATTTTACTCATAATGGACTTCAGAAGGAATTATTATTATGTTTACTTTCCAAGAGCAATATAAACACTCAAAAATTAATGAAACAATCAATACTAAAACACTTCCCCAAATGTCACTTGTAGCAGTTGGCTTCTATTAGTGTTCCGAGAAAAGAAACAATGTCTCAGTCCAAAAGCCAGGCAGTGATTCTTTGAACAGTTGAAATTGAAGACTGATAAGGGTTGCAGTTTGTTTCTGATCTTCACTTCTTAGGTGAAGTAGAGAAGGTTCATGAAGATATAAACATGTGTAGACAAGGCAGTTGAGTGGCCACTATGTTAGAAAACATGACAGCTCTTGTGCTCTAGACATTTCTGAGGGCCATGATCAGAGTGTGTACTTGAGTGTACATACATCTTGGGGGACTTCACATCAACCTAGCAGAAATGGAAGAAATAGACCTTAGGTGGACAAATATTTGCCTTTCCAGGAATGTATGGATCTAAGATAAAAACGTCTGCCATTTACTATGGTAGAAGTAAAGCATTCATCTAGGTACAGAATTCCTCTGGGTGCAGAAATATCCAGATGAGATAATCTGAAGAACAAATGTTAGTTTCTTTCCTCAGTTGCTTTGTAATATTTCAACTAGATGCTCCTACAGTGGCACCTACCATGAGCAAAGACTGCTTTCAGGTAAGAGCTTGCAACTCTCCTCTGTAGTCACTGCTGGGGAACCTTGTCTGAGCTGTCTCCTCCTGTTAAAACTATTTTCACCTCAGCCTAACCACACTGGAGTGGGCCTTTGCTAACAAGGAGGCTGTCTACATACTATCCAAGGGTATAGCCAATGAAAACTGATAAAACCTTGGGCAAAGTGATTTGTTTCAGAATTTGGAGATATTTCTACACAATGGCTTAGTTAGCAAAGTAAATTGAAGTGGAACCATGCAGAGAACCCATCAGTTAATAGTCCTGAGAAGCGCCAGTTGTGACCAAACAGAAGCTGTGTTTAACCAGAAGCTATGAAGTTGAAAAAATAAACAAAAAGATGTGCAAAAGTATGAGGAAAGAGTTCACAGTCAATTGTAATTAGGAAGGGAAATAGATGTTAAGAATTGGAGATAGATACTAACGCAGTTCCTGCTCTTCTCACTACCTTGCTCTGTTATAATTCCTACTCTTACTGAATATAAGAAATTCACTTAAAAAATCTTTATAAAATGCCTCAATTCTTGATGATAAATCTGTTTTATAACTGAGGAATACAAATTAAAACCTGGAGGGTAATTAAGCCAGTTTTCCTTGGCACAGTTTTGATTTTACACATTCTGTCCCATTGTTTCCACTCAACTAGTAAATTTAGTTCTGTTTGTGGTTTGGAAAATGTTAATCCCATGCTATTGGCTAGCTTCATACATTTGCAGAATGGGGAGGGGAAAGGAAAGGGAGCAGGAGGAAAGAAAAGAGGCTGAGGAGGAGGCAGTAAAGGATGGGAGGAGAAAAGGAGGGGAAATGAAGACTTAAAGATGAAAGGATTCAAAGGTTTGGATCAGAAAAATATGATGTAAGAAGTGGCCAGAAAATTCCCCAAAGTGAGTTTTGAGTTTAAGATTTGTTCACCTGGATAATACTCGTAATCCTTTTAAAGAAATGTTAGTCAGTCTAAACATTTTTGCATGCCTAAATTTATAAGACCTAAATCTTCTGGGTAAACAGTATGCCTCCAAGTATCACATAAAATGATCATACTTAAGTAGTTTTAAGATGGGGTGGTGTTTGAATGTAACTTATGTGTCAGTAAGATTTTTCTTTCTTTCCTTTTTGTAGAGCATAAGTCTGCTGACAGAACTGAAAAATGTTTTAAAAGAATATCTGCATGGCCCTGGTTCAGATCATGAAAGAAAGGCAGGCTTATTTCCATATAGCAACTCAATGGAATGGTTATAGTCACTTCAATAATAGAATACAATAAAATTTATTTTATATTAGCTCATAAAATTACTATACCGGAAGTCACCAACAGTTTATCAGTTCTCAGAGTGGTTAGCATAGAATGCTACTGAGAGAGGTATAAAATCCCTCAAATGTGTCTAATTGTTACAAGCCATCCGCCCAAGGAAGTGTTCTCCTGACCCTTTCTCCTGATGAGTTTATGTTATAAAACATAGGAGTTGATGACCCTTACAACATAGTTTTGCTTCAGTGGATAATGTAACCACAGATCTCTTTTATTGTCCTATAAATACCTTTTCCTCCCTTGAACTAGTATTGTATTCATCATGTGTCTTCTTCAAATTACTTTCTAGTGTCATTATTCCATATATTAATTGCACATCACTAAACTGCATCTACAATGAATGAGTTTTGGAGAACAACTTTTAAAATGACCCAGGCTTCAGACAGAGTAGAAAAGAATGTTGAAAATAATTAGGACCAAACTCAAAAGTTCAAACTCTCTCTCTCAACTCCCAGCCTAGATGGTACTCAATTTGTTGAGATTGGAGAAGAAGGAGAGCTTCTGAAGCTATGTCCTCTCTTTTCTCTTGGTGATAAGAATGTGTGTGCATCTTTGTGTGTGTGTGTATGTAGCTCTAAAATTTTAGCACTGGTAGAAAGGATAGAAAGTCAGGTAATTACATTTGAACACAGATTCTATCACTTACTAGCTGTCTGATCTTGCTCAACTAATTCTTCTAAATCAATTTCCTCAGCACTAAAACATGAATAATGGGACCTTCTTCCTAGATGTGATGAGCAAAATTTTCATGTTTCATGCAAAAGAGCATGAAAGATCCCTGTGGTGGTACTTGGCACAGAGCAAGTACTCATTAGAGGAGAATCCCCAAAGACTGTCATGGCTATCCTTCATAGAGTTACAGTGATTAAACCTGTTCACCTTAAGCAGAAAAAAGGGATTTCTTGGTGTTTTTTTGTTTG
The DNA here is from genome assembly GCF_033115175.1 of Lepus europaeus. Lineage (NCBI taxonomy): Eukaryota > Metazoa > Chordata > Mammalia > Lagomorpha > Leporidae > Lepus > Lepus europaeus. The sequence goes on along the minus strand of NC_084828.1, from coordinate 72,665,147 downwards.
TTTGTTTTTTTGTTTTGTTTTGTTTTGTTTTTGTTGTTATTTCTTGAGAGGAAGAGAAAGAAACAGAGCTTCTATCTGCAGGTTTTCTCTCCAGATGTCCTCAATGACCAAGGCTCAGCCAGGGCAAAGCCTGGTGCCTGGAACTCAGTCTGGGTCTCCTAAGAGGTTGGAAGGAACCCAATTACTTGAGCTCTCACCAGTGGCCTTCCACCATGGGTATTAGCAGGAAATTGGGAAAAAAAAAAAAAAAACTAAGACTTGCACCCAGTTACTCTGATACAGGTGGTCTAACCACTAGGCGAAATATCCACCCTGAATTTGTTCCTTTAACATGTCATATGCAGACACCCTTCCCAAGAAGTCATGGAAAGGAGTAAGATAAAGATTTGGAAACATTTTCATGAAAGGTTAGAAGAAAAATTCACAGCTCTGAAGCCCTCAAAATGATCCTCCATGCAGAAAGATAAAACTCCTAAGACTGTGAAGGAAAAACATTCAGAGCAAAGTTACCCAAGTGTGGGTTTCCACGCACAGCTTGCTTTTGATGTGCCAGTGACTGATAATGAGGCCTCAATAATGCGAATGGGATCTGGGGTATGAATGGTGAATGGGAGAGAAAATGTAGATCATACTTCAGTGTGCCAAGAGGATAGTGAATGAATGAAGTAGAAAATAGGGTGGAGAGATTCAGGTGAAAGTGAGCTTGAATGACGTTTAAGCCTTGTCTCTATTTGGTTCCTGTCCCATTCTGGATGCAACCAGCTGTATAACACAGCAACCTAAGAGAATCTAGTACTTCTTGCTTGTGCCACTTTTGATTTGTATTGACATAACTGCATGGAGAGAGAATGGAGGAAAATTTAATTGGTGGTATTAAAGCCATTAATTATTGCCATTATTTATAAGGGCTATGACACTGGAAATACAATTGCAGTTTTCTTGTACATTTACCTGAAATGCTGATGTCTGACATCATTAGGAGTTAGTACAGGTTAGGAGGGTTAAACACATAGCATTGTTTTTCTGACATATTCAAATGTTTGGAAAATCTTCAAAATTTAAAGAAGACAAAAAATAAAGCATAAATTGTTTTGAAAGAAAAAACAAACTGTTGTTTGGTTTTCTATCTTCCCTGGGGAGCAGCTGCTGATTTCACTCTAATTTTAGCTGCTATTGCTTTGAGCTAAACTTTCCATTTTTATTAAAAAAAAAAAGCAACTTTGAGTCTAGAGGATTACAAGCGCCTGTGCTTTTGATTTTTAATAAAAAGCGAGCATTTACCTCTGAACAGTAGCAGCAAGAAAGGGAATTAAACCTGAGGCTAGTGAGCTGACCTTTAGAGGGGCGCCGATCCACAGGGAGATGGGGGAATTTAACACACAGCCCGTCTTCCTCATGTACAAACTCTCCAGCTAATATTCCTTTCAATATATTTATTTAAATGGGTACATTGTTTGATTTCTGTGAAATTTTATATTAATGTTTATGTTTCATGGTTTGACTAGTTGGATCCAAGCTTCTGCAAGTGCTATGTCAGGCTGGTATAGTTGGATTCCTTATATAACACAAATTCGTGATGGTGCTGACTAAAGGTATAGAACAGACCGAAAAATTACGTAGCCTTCCCTATGGAAGAATCTACTGAATGGGGAATCAAACTAATCATTCCAACATGGTTAACAAAATGCTGCTTGCAACTGGGAATATGTGCACCGAAATTGCAGGAAAATCTCGTTCTTTAATTTGATCACTTTTTTACAGAGGAGAGGAAGCATAATAAATTTAGTCAAATTTGCATATGACTTTTATGTAAAACAAGTGTATTCCTGTGGCACTAAATGAATACCACTGTTTGAAGAAAATGGTCTATGATCCATGGATTCAGTTTACTAATTACTGTTTGAATCATCCTCAATCCTCCCCAATGCCAATTCTGTAAAACACTGTTTTTTTCTTAGCAAAGGAACTCATCTGTAAGTAGTTTAAGACTTAAAATGTTGAGCCCTTGATCTCAGTTTTCTATTCATTTTATTTTCCCCATTCTATTCTTGCTTCTTGTGGAAAGAATGTCAGTTTGATAGAATAAAGGCTAGGAGTTCACATTTCTATTAGAAATTGTTCACAGTTTTTATTTCCTCTGACAAATGGATCACTACTTTTGCACCATTTAATTATCTTTCATTATCCAAAATTCTCTGCCTTCAGAGAAAATACTTAAAGGAGTCTTTGTTAGAGTATCCAAATATATTGAATTGATTTTTATTTTCATGTATTTTGCCTTATGTGGGTATTGAGTTTAATTAGATGTGCACATGAAATGCTTACTGTGTTATGTTTAATTACTTTTGTTATTTAACTTTTCTTGTAATTTTAAGTTACTTGAAATGATAACCATGGGATGATAGAAACCTCTCCTGGAGCTAATTAGATGACCAAGTATTGTTTGTAAAGGTCAGGCTGGTAGCTGGCTAGGGAGAAACAAGAAGCTTATTGGATGAGGAATGGCAGTGAGGAGACAGACTCTGTGTAGACTCAGAATGTCAGAGTGGAAGAACTTCAGAGGTGCATACATAGAACCTGGTTCACCTCCTGGTGTGGAGACTGGCCGCAAGCTTCTAGGACTCTTTATGACTTCCTGTGAGATCTTCAGAAGAATAATTTAATTTCTTAATCCCTGTTTTAACCAATCTGTTGCTAAAACCCTGATTTTAGATTAATGTGATGTGGGTTGTTGAAGGGACTCAAAGGACTTGGCACATTTTGCCTCAATCAGAGTTAAGAGAGAATGGTTTATTACTGATTTTACTTGCATTAACAGGCTAACTGAAGAGCTTTCTGACCTGTTAAATACATGGATTCTAGATCCAACTGTTCCCTTACAAATGTTTTTTCCTGCTACCAATTAAAAACAAAAATCATGGACTGCATCTACTGCCTTTAGTGTTCCCCTTACGAATATGTAGATTGGGTTTGAGCTGTCTTCATTTCACTGGAACAGTGCTCTTGAAAGTCATTCAAACATCTCTGTGGCCAAAGCGTGTGACCATTTCTCAGCTTCTGTCCTCCTTGACTTCATGTTGCCATTAACGCCTACACTTGTTGCCTCAATATGCTCATTTACTTTCCTTGACTTTCCATAATACCCTGTCCTATTTTCTCTCAATGTTCTTTTCATATTCTATTCATGCGAGAGTCTTTTGTTACGACCTATTATTTACCAGGAACTTTGCTAGGCATGGATAGTATACCTTGGCTAAAAAAATCCTAAAAAGCCTACTAAGAACAGGATGTGGTGGAGAATATAGAATCATGTGATATGATGTGAAATTATACTCAGCAGTAGTTCCAAATGCTTAGTAGTTTCAATTCCACATCCTATAGTTTATATAGAATATGAAGTGTGCCCTGATTATTTGAATTATCACATCTCAACTCTTCAACTTATGATCAAGGTCCTGTGTCAAATGTCCTTTTTAAATTGTCTTTGTTTCTCATTAGGTCCCTCTACGTGTATCACAGCTGTTCTCACCTCTGCAACCTTGTTGAAATTTCTTCCTCTTTGCTAAATATCACATGTGATCTTCTATAACTGTCCAAACTGTACTTTTTGTTTTAATAACCTGCTCTCTGAACACCTGGATTCTGACTTGAATGTACAAGCTATTTCCCCCTCCAAATGACTTTAATTTTGAACATGTAGCTGGAATTATAAACTTTAGCTACTTACCATATGCCAAAGATAATGCGCCCAGAACATGAATTCTGGAATCAGTGTTCACTGACCGGTTGAATGATAGATCCATACTTCTTTTTTCTTTTATGAGAGCAATCAAAATAATAGTGCCCTCCTCCTAGAGTAACTGAGTAGATAAAATGAGAAGATAGATAAATAGGCAGATGATAAAGGCCCAACTTTATCACATATTAATGCTTGAAACATAGAAAGCACTCAACAAAATGTTATTGTTTTGCATTTGCATCTGTAACTCACTATTCTGGGAGTGTATGTGCATGTGTGTCTTTTCTGAGGCACACATTATCTGAAGGCAGAGATGTTCATTTGACTTTTTGTAACCGGTGTTGAACTGCAGTGCTTTTCATAAAATGAGTACTAAATTGACTGGTTGAAAGCTATGTTTTTCCACTTGATTCATCCTAACTTGCAATTTAGATATGTAGATTCCCTTGTCTCTCCCCCTTTAAAAGAATTGTGTCACAACCAATGATTCTCAATTTAATTCTCAATTAAAATTAGTACAGGACAAGGGGGCTTTGGAAAATAACAATGTGTGTAAAATTGAATCTATTACATTTGGAGAAATTTTTAATCCCTTAAAGAAGTCTCAGGAAGGAGTAGACCTGTGAGTTTACCTTGGAAGCTTGGCAAGTAGATTGGAATATGGGTACGATAAACATAGATGAAAGTGTAGCATGAACAGAAGTCTGAAGGCAAGGAAGCTTGAAAATGCGTCTAGAGAAATTGGAAGCCATGCATTCACTTTAGCTGGTAGATAATGGTCTTCATTGCACAGTATTGGAAAGAGAGCTGGAAAACTGGGATGACTTAAAGAACTCAAGGGACACTCTAATTTGAAACTGAGGATCATTCTCTTTAAGGGCCAGTGATGTTTTTATCTAATTTATATCACTTAAATATCATAATCTTTCCTTTATTAGATTGGATAAAACAAACAAAATAGAAATTGGTATTGCTTTCCAATTTCTGGAAATTGTAGGGGATTATTTCCTTCTCTTAAAGGGAAAATGATAAATTCTTGGGCTCTGTATATGGGATTTTTGGATGAGTTCAATTTTATATAAATGTTGACAGTTCTAAAAACAGCAGTACTAATGGTCAAGCTAAGCGCTCAGTACAGCAACCCCAAAGGGCTTCCAGAGCAGGCAGGGGAGCTCTGCTAAGAAATGGCTCCTGGAACTACATTATCTGTCTTGACCAGTTAATCCCATAACTACATACCAGCATGGCCAGTTTCCATGGCCACCTTTGTGAGTTTTGTTTCCTCCTAGAAAGGCACAGTCATTTCATGTTTTACAGAATGTGAGGTTCTAATCAAACGTTCTCCATTGAGATCCTACCCCCTTTTTAAAAGCCTTATATTAGTGTTTGGCACGCTCTACTATAATTTATCTGTTTATGCATCTGTCTGGCCCACCAATATGTGAACTCCTGAAGTCTTTGCTGTGTTTCAGACACTGGGCTAAGGGTTTTACAAGGATAATTTATTCATAACTGTACAGTTATGTACCACGTAATGATATTTTGGTCAGTGGACAGCATATATGACAGTGGTTCTGCAAGACTGTATCACATAATGACATCGTAGCCATCTTAGTTTTTGAAAGCACACTCTATGGTGTTCACACAAGGAAGGGCCACCTGGCGATGGATTTATCATTGTTAAGTGATGCATGACCATAAGACTATGGAGTTGAGGTTTATCATTAATCTCATTTTACAGATGAAGAACTGAGGAATACAGAAGTTAAGGGAATTGTCTAGGCTGTATAGTTAGTAGGTAATGAGGATTTGAACTCAGCTTAGTTCCTGAGGCTGAGCTCTTGAGGATATTAGATCAGGAACTTGAAACTCAATTTCTAGTCCTAGTTCAGCATGAGCTGAGTGACCTTAGGCAATTATCTTAACTTCTCTAGGCCTCGTGTCTTTATTTGGAAAATAGCAATTGTGAAACCTCCTTTCCAGGATTCTCGTGCAAATTAAGTTATATGGCATATGTGGAAGTGCTTAGCACAAGACCTGGCAATCTGAGTTTTTAATAAATGCTAGTTTTTGTTTCTTGCCTTTTGTGTGAACCAACCTTGACTTTCTTAAGGCACATGACATCCTGTCTCAATCTGTGCCCACCCGCTGTGGGTCAGAAGGTGCTTGCCCTTCCTTGCGCGAGGAAAACACAGGCAGCACCAGATGATTATCCAGAGGCAGAAATGGAGAAGGTTTACTGCAGCTGCCACTTCTGTGACCGAGGATGGCAAGTGGCCACAACATCAGTGCGGGACCCCATGTGGTCATGCCGGGTGCACGGGTCTCAAGTTGCTCTGTATTGCTAAGTGAGTTACACATATAATTATCCAGGTAGCAGGCTAAAATATCTCCACAGGCAGCAAAATTTCATCAGCAGGACACACTTTGTTTCATGTGACTCCAGCAGACTTCTGCCGAGGATTACAAAGCTGTGGTGATTAATTGAATGACAAATTAGAAAGTCATGATGTAATATGTTGTCCCCATGGCCAGGTCTTCATGGGTGAAGCAACACAAAAGTTTAAGGAGTGCATCTGGGTCTGTCAAAAAAAAATATCTACAAAAGGGATTTTTTAATGGGTCCTCACCAAAATACACCAGTACTTCAAAAAGTTCATGAAACGTGGAATTAAAATATGTTGGTTTTGGTGCCAATTAAAAGGTTTTGATATCTATGCATAGTTTATCAGAGTATGCATTTTCTCTGACCGTTTTGAGGTCGTGTCACATGTCTTCCTTCTAAAGAGCACAGGGCCTGTGCTTTTGTTGCTGGGTCCTTAATGTTGACTAACCATCACTGCAAAATAGAGTAGGCTGGGACAAACGTTGTGGCACAGGGGGTGAACCAGCCACTTGGAGTAGCGACATCCAATATCACAGTATTGATCGGAGTCCAAGCTGCTCCACTTCAGATACAGCTTCTTGCTATGATTGGGCCCCTGTCACTCCTCTGGGAGACCCAGATGGCGTTTCTGGCTCCTGGCTTCAGCCTGGCCCAGCCCTGGCTGTTATAGGCATTTGGATAGTGAACCAGTGACTAGAAGATCACTTTCTTTATCTGTCTCTATCTCTCTTTTAGGTATATGAAAAACAGAGTTGGAAATCACATTTTAGATAAAAATTTCGTTTGGGAGCAATGTCATTAGTAAGGTTTCTATCTTTGGGTCAACTCCACCCCCACCCCTACCCCACATAGACACACTAGAAAAAACACATATTGGATTCTTTTTCTGAAGACATTAGGAAAAAAATTCATCTTAATCTCTCATTGTGAGATTGTTGTGGGTCGTTTCACACCTCCTATTGACCTTGTTTCCTAAAGGGCATCCCCTGGTTTCTGTGCAAGGAAAACTCTGTTGCCCTTTTTGAGTGGAGTACAAATAGTTGCTAAGCTCTGGGTGCTTAGGTGTACCTAAGAAATGCTTGTGAGAAATGGGAATAGGTTACAGACAAAGAACATGGAAGAAACTGTGGGAAAAAATTAAATGGGTTCTGGAAAGACATGTAAGGCAGAGGTAGAGAGTCAAGAATCAGAGTAGAAAAGGTAGAGAGAGGAGGTGAGCATGCCCACAGTAGACATCCTCTGTGCTACAAAGAGACTAACTCTGTCAAGGGCGTGCAGTCTGGCTCTTAGAATATTATCACTTAGCTTCTGTATTGAAGTGGCCCATGAGGAGAAGGACAGGCTTGCATAACCAACAGTTCCAAGGAGCTCTTTTTGCCTGATTCACTCCTTTTACTGCATTCTGTACCAACTTCAATATGTCCATATCTTAAGATTCACCACAGTCACTTTTTTATGTTTTTTTTTTTTTCTTGCTGGTGGAGACATGGAAGAGTGGGAAATCTGGGTATAGAGGAGTTTAGAGTGATGAAGCAAAAGAGTTGTAGCTGAGAGATCTATACCACCTTTTTAGATGAAAATACCAATGGAACTGAATCAGAAACATATAGATTGAAAGTCTGTATCTATTGCTTCCTTCTTTTCTGCATCATTTACTACTGTATGTAAGATGAAAATTAGGTGGACTTGACACTATTTTCTCTTCATACTGGCATTCATTTTCACTAAGGATCTTGTTTCTTTTAGATTATCACAACAGATTATTTTATGCTGTTTCAGTTTCTTTTATTAAATCAAAGGATATTTATTAAGCAAATACTACTAATACTACTGTGCTGCTGTTATGGCTAATATTACTATTTGCACTACTGCAAGCACTAGTTCAGATTTATGGAAGCCTCATACAGTAATTGGGCTGCCTTCTTGGTACCTTATTTATATTTTGCAGCAATCCTTTGAAGCGTGTACAATTATACAATTATACACAGAACTTTTATAATTTGCTTCAGGTTATGTAGCTAGTATGGCTAGAAATTAAACTGTGATGTGTTTGGTTGTTTGTAAACTTTTGTGTAGAGGACTATCCAAGGAATAGGGATGAATAGAGCCCAAGGCAGAAAAAAGGAATAAAATTAATCTTTATCCCCTACATTAAAATTTACTGGATGAAAAGCCAGATATATAAATAATTCTAATTCCGTATAAAAGTTATTTTGAATAGTGATTCCCAAATGATATTACCAGAATGATTTTGGTAATTTATTAAAAATTTAGATTCCAAGAAACTAAAAGATGGGGCCAAGGATAATCTGTAATGTAAAAAGAAATCCAATGTGAAATTCTCCACTGATCCAATGCCCAGCCAACTTTGAGAACTTCTGTTCATTTTTAGTAGCCAAAGTAACATAAGAAAGTGAAATATTTCCAACTAGAGGGAGTGGGAATTGGAGAATACTGTTTGAAGTTATGTTTATGATTTCTAGTATTATCCAACTCTTAGAAAACACATTATGATTTCTACAAAATAATTGTCAGTGGCTTTAGACTGATACATATGAATTTTAATCATGATTTGTCTATAAAGGATTTTAGCTTGAAAAATCTTATGATTCAAAGTACTCTTAAAATGTTATCTCTACAAAATTCAAAAATTTGATCTAAACTTTCAGATAACACCTTCTAGTAATGTTGTTACCATATCTTTGAAAAGAAAACTAATTTATCATCATCATTGTCATCATAATCAATTTGAGTTACAACTAAAAATGCTTTGCTTAGATACTGTTTTTATATACCTGGTTAAGTCATCTCACCTCTCTGAACCACAAATTCCCCATATGTCTAAAGAGGGAGCTGGACTGAGTGACCTCAATATCTTGAGAATTGATGAATGTAAAACCTCTGGGCTTTATCCATTAGCTACTTAGTTGTCTTGAGGCATTTTTCTTTAATTGGGAAACTTCCTCATAGTTCACTAAATATAGAATTGTATCTTCAAAGGCCAGCTCTGGAATAACTGGAAATCTAGCTGGGCAGACTTGAGGCTTGCATCAAGCTATATACAGAAAGTCTGTAAGATCGAAATAGTCCAAGGCATTTCAGGTTTAGACAGCTGATGAGTGCGTAAAGGTTGCCTGTGCCTCACTCTGTCAGTCTGTCATTTTAATGAATACCAAAATCACCCATATACAGAATTGGGAAGCCAACAACCACATTTTGACTAGGAATGGGCCCCTCCCAGAACCTGTGACGGGAGTTTCAGTGGCTAATTTCATTATCTAAAAGTTTTTGTTCCTACCTGCTGCTGTAAGGGCTTGTATTGCCAGAATTCTATGACTTTTCTTGTCCTTGATTATAATATAGGCAAAAAAAAAAAAAAAAAAAGAAAAACTGCCTTGAAAGGATAAAGATATTTCACATGATTTACAGTCTGACCTTTAGATGCTCTTGACGTTATGTCTGAAGGAAAAGAAGGAACGGTTGTTCCCTGAAAGGTTGAGTTCTTTGCTTATCAGAAGGGTTAAAATAAATATCCTTTCCTTCTGTGCCTTTGTAGCATTTCTCTAGCTGATAAAAGAGGAGGTGTGTATGTGTGTTGGACTGAGAGTTATGGAGAAGCAAATCCAGAGATGAGACAAGCTTTTCCCTCTGCCAGTGTACAAGTGTGAATTCGGAGAAAATGAGAACAATGTGTCAATCCAAAAAGCGGTTGACCAGGGAGAGAAGAGTCAGCAAACAAGGGTATTGCCTGGCACAGCAATATCCAAGGGAAATCTTTGTGGCTGAACTAAATAGTCTAGTAATAACTCCCCTTAATCCCTTGGGCCAGGTTACACTGGAATCCTCCAATCACCTTCCTCGTTCTGATTCTATGCCCCCTAATCCAACCTCTGAGACCCCTCTGCCAATCTCTGATCATGATGTTCTTTCCTTGGAGGAAACACAGTGGCCATGCTGACAGTCTGTGCCGAAGTTTTCTTTCACATTTTAAGATAATAAACTGACATTCTTTGTAAGCATTAATTTGGCTAAGGAGTAAATACTAAAGTTCATATTTGTATCACATGTGGTAGGAGGAACTTCATGCTAAGCATTGTGACTGATTAGAATGTCACTGTTCACTACCCTTTGCCGCCACTAGCTGAATGTAGACTACTGAATTTTTTTTGACAGACTATATCATTCTATTTATTTATTTTTACTTTTAATTTTTTAGCAGGTTCAACGTAGTTCATGGATACACTTCTGAGAATTTAACGATATTCTCTTTCTCCCTCAATTCCTTCTTCTCTCTTTCTCCCTTTGCAGCTTTTGAAATAACATATCTTAAATTTACATTGCACTCAAGGGCTTGATACTCCAGTAAATAAAGAATTCAGCAGGTACAAAGGAAAAAGACCCTAGTTATGTGGAAATGTAACCAAGGGCTTTAAAAGTTAATCATGGATAAATGACTATTTCACCCATATACAGTAAATTTCAAAGTAATCATGGAGCTATAAAAACTATAAACTACTATAAACTATAGTAGTAGAATATTCATAACCGTTAGTTTGACAAAACTATAAAACAAAATTTAACAAAACTATATTTGCAGCAATACTGATACACACAGCCATTTCTTCCATTTTTAAAATTTTTAAACAATTTTAGCTCCCATATGTAAAGGAAAACATGTGGTGTTTGTGTTTCTGTGTCTGACTTATTTCATTTAACACGATGTCCTCCAGTTGCATCTATTTTGCTGAAAATAGTAGAACTTCATTCTTTCTATTAGCTGAATAATATTCCAGTGTGTACGTATGCCACAATTTATCTGGTCATCTGATGATGGACACCTTGGTTGATTCTATATTTTGACTATAGTGAATGGTGCTGCTATAAACATGGGGGTGCAGGTATCTTTTTGATACAATGTGTTCCTTTCTTTACCCAGAAGTAAGATTGCTGGATCATATGGCAAGTTCATTTCTAGTTTTTAAAGAAATCTCCATACTGTTGTCTACAGTAACTGCAGTAATTTACATTCCCACCAACAGTGTATAAATTTTCTCCTTTCTGCACATCCACACCAGCAGTTGTTATTCTCTGTCTTTTAAATTTTAGCCATTCTCACAAGAGTGAGATGATATCTCATTTTAGTTTTGATTTGCATTTCCCTGATAGCTATTGATATTGAATAATTTTTCATATATTTGTTGGCTATTTATATTTCTTTTGAGAATGGCCTGTTGAGGTCCTTTGCCCACTTAAATTTACATTAGATGAAAAATCAAGTTCTGCGGTCTGACAAACCCATTGCAAGCACTAAAGCTTATGCATGGCTAGTGATTATAGCAAACAGTCAGAGTATCGCACATTTTCATTATTACCTAAAGTTCATTTGGACAGCACTGTGTTAAAAAGCAATTCTCAATTCTTTTACCAGATCCTACTTGGTAATCTGCAGTCACATCTGTAGACTTAGCCTAGCTGTGCCTCGTTTTGTCTGTGAGATAGGAGAATGATGTTGTCAACAAAATAGGAATCATGTGGGCCTTTTTGTCGTAACTGTTAATTGATGCTTATAAAAAGAACAAAGGGATGTATTTGTATATTTAAATATTAATGTGACTGCCATTCCCCAATTTTAGTGTACTCTGTATGAACTATAAAAATTTTACACTTGATCTTAGCCAAAAGGCCGAGAAGCGATGAACTATGAAAATTTTAAACGTCTCCATCTTTCCAACAATTTATCTGTAAAATGAGGAAAAAGGAAATATTGACAGTATGTTCTTTACCTTGTGAAAGAATTATAAGATACTATGCATTTGTAAGATCTCCTTTAAGTGTGAACTTCTAAATGAGCAAAGCTTTATAAGCAAAAGAACAAATGATGATATCTTACATTGTATGCTGCTTTTCCAAAATGCTCTTGCGTGCATTCTCTGATTTGATACTTAAAATAACCAAGAGGAAAGGATGGGAGCAGATTGGGTATTATCATCCCATCTTACAGGTTCCTAGAAGTTAAGTGAGTGGTTCAAGATCATAGTGGCAGTGTCAGCAGTTCAATCTGGACTTTTAACTGCCAAATTCATATTTTATTCTGTTAAACTACACTGCTTCAGTCATCAGGATAAGTATGGTGTTTTAGGAAAGGTAACAGTGGAAAGAAAATAATAATTAGGAGAATTTGGAGTTATGAAATACAGACTGAAAATATTCTTTCTCCAGACCACAGAGGTACACCTGAGCCCATGGAAGTCAGAGAAAGAAACTACCATTTCATCTCTCCCTCCTAGCTGCTTCACTCACAGAGCTTAGCTTGCACACATTAATCTAATGTGGACTGGCTATTATGTGCTGCACTTGCTGGGCTGTGGGGCTATGAAAAGGAATAAGATACGGCCCTTGATCTTGAGGAGTCCACATTTAATAGAGAAAGATACTGGCTAGCATCCTGTGGCATAGATGTGGGGAAAGGATTTATTGTAAAATGCCCTGTCAATAAAAAGAAAGACCTGATTAATTTTGTCTAGAAAAGGGTGGTCATGAGAGAAAGCCATTTATTTATTTATTTACTTATTATTTATTTATTTATTTGAGAAGCAATGTTACAGGCAGAGGGAGAAATAGAGAGAGAGGGAGAGAAAGAGAGAGAGGGAGAGAGGGAGAGAGGGAGAGAGATATTGATCGAGAGAGACCTTCCATCTGTTGGTTCACGCCCCAAATGGCCGCAATGGCCAGAGCTGGACTGATCTGAAGCCAGGAGTTTCTTTTGGGCCTCCCACATGGGTGCAGGGGCCCAAGCACTTGAACCATCTTCCACTGCTTTCCTTGGCCATAAGCAGAGAGCTGGATTGGAGCAGGAGCAGCCACATCATGAATCGGTGCCCATATGGGATGCTGGCACTGCAGGCGGAGGCTTAACCTGCTGCTGTGCCCCACAGTCCAGCAAGTGCTGTAGCACCTTGCCTGAGAGAAAGCTTTATTTTCTATGTGGATTACATGTGAGTAAATCCTAGAGAAAAAGTAGCAGCTCATAGGTTAATTTTAAAATAGAGGAAGGATTTCTAGGTGGAAGAATTAGTGTGAACAAAGTTAGGTTTGATTTGAAATAAATAAAAGTTATATCATTTATTGTGCCTGTTCTGTTCCAGGCATTCTATGGACACATTAATCATCTCTTCATCTTTATAATGACACTATCAGATATATGTTGTTATGATTGGGCATATGGTAAATAAAGAAACCGATGAAGTAGTTTACTCTATTTGGTAATCATCATAATCAGGATTCAGGTGTACAAAACCAGATTCCAACAGCTGTGCTCTTAACCATATAGTAGTGATAATATTGTATAGTCAATTTTATAACCTGATGTTTTTCCTTTTTATGGTATATCATAAGCTGTTTCCCAAGTCATTAAAATTCTCTATAAATGCTGTTTTAATATTGCAAGAACCCATCTTATTGATGTATTATAATTTGTTTAACTAGTCCTTTATTGTTGAATATTAAGTTGTTTCTAATTTTTACTATTTTGAACAACAGTGTATGATTTTTATGAAATACAGGCCTGGCCTAGAGGACAACAGTCCTTTGAGGTTTCCTAGGTGCCATCACCCGGCAGGAGAGCCATCCAAGAGGGCAGGAGCACACACTAAAATGCACTTGATTTTGGAATATTTGCACTGGGAATTAACCTTCACGTACTGAACAATCCATGCTTGCACCCTCCAAAGGCCTGGATATTTCTAGAACCTTCTACCTGTCTTGCTAGTAGATTCTGAAGAATAACATATAAGGTCTAATATTCACCTAAGGAAAATATAATTAAGAAAGTAACTCAGCTGAAAATATGATTACAAACCCAAACAGAGGTGATATGTGGAAGATCTGCTGGCCTGAGTGACTTATTACATCACTGTGTCCACTTAAGAGAGTGCTGGCAGTTTTTGATTGCTTTGCCCTAAGTCACACTTGGCAGTGAGAAAGTGAAGGCTTAGGTAAGGATCTGAGAAGTGTTTTTCCCCTAAATGAATGCAATTAAAATGATCAAGTTTCCCTTGACCCACACTGACGGTACATCCCTTTTCTTGCTGAGTGATGGCCTCCATTTTAAGAGAGAAACCTGGAAATGCTAAGGCAAGAACACACATCCTTCATTCCCACCCTTCGTTGGATTGACAATGAGTTGTGGTTCAAAGGCTACCCTGCAGGGAAGCTCATATACCCTATAATTTCAAGAGCCTCAGACGCCTCTTGGGAAACTTGGTAAAACATTCTATTTAGAGACATGCCTGCTGATATGACATATATTTTTATCGTTATACCTCTTTATTGCTGGGACATAAAACCTGTTTTCACTCAAAGTATGCTTGCTTTCAGAAAATAGAACAAGAGACATGCAGAAAACAGTGATGCTATTATCGTGTATGATGACTTTTGTTTTATAGATCTGTTGTCTTTGCCAACTCATCTCTTTGCCCTGCAGCTGTGGAGTCAGGACAGTACAATCTTCTGGCCACTTTTCCCACTGAGTGCAGGGATGACTAACATTACAAGCTTCATGCTTTTGAAGATCTCACTGCAGTTTGTTTGTTTTTTAACCAGTATCTGGGCCTCAAAGCAAAAGTAACACAGGATCCTCTATTCAGTTCTTCATTTTTTTTTTTCATTTCCATTAAAACCCATCTATATAATCCACATTTCAGAAGTGCTACCTTAGTGCTGTATGGATGTGCCTTGAATATGGACATGAATGAGAGATTCTGACTCTACACTCCCCACAGCTCCCACAGTTAATAAATATCACTTGTGGAATCTTGCATACGGGATTGTTAAGCACTTTCTGATTTGACACGTTCTATTCTGGCTATGCACTTGGTTTCATACCCTGCTGTTTCTTCAGACCCCAGCACAGTTCCTGGGACATGATACTCTTTCAATACATATTTGTTGAATTAAAAATTAACTTCATTTAAAAGGAGCTAATGGCCAAAATAGTAATGGAAGAAAAAATGAATATATGATTAAAAAGTACCAAGAAATAAGTTCTGTATGACAGACAAAGTGTTGTTCAGAAGAAATCCAGATTACCTATAGCTGGAGTTGAGTGTGTGTCATACTTCAGACTATTCTAACTTTGACTTCTCCTGAAAAGCCTTTTTATTCTGCCATTTTCACTAGATCAGATAAGATCATCCTTAGCATACTATTACAGAATGGGTCTTATGAAGGAATTTTGGAAATACATACAATATTGTGATGAATGCAAATTTTTTAAATGAAGAAGTATATGTTTTCATCGTGTTTTGATCCTTTCACTTTAATATCAATGTTATTCTCTCGATGTATCTATTTCTATCATCTATCTGTTGTCTTTCTATTTGTTTTTCTCTCACTTCTTTAATTTTTTTAAATTTATTTATTTGAAAGAGTTACAGAGAGGCAGAGAGATCGAGAGAGAAGTCTTCCATCCACTGGTTCACTCCCTGAATGGCCACAATGGCTGGAGCTGGGCCGATCTAAAGCTAGGCGCCAGGAGATTCTTCTGGGTCTCCCATGTGAGTGCAGAAGCCCAAGGAGTTGGGCCATCTTCTACCACTTTCCCAGGCCACAGCAGAGAGCTGGATTGGAAGTGGAACAGCCAGGACTCGAACTGGTGCCCATACGCAGGCAGGCAGCAACTTTACCTGCTAAGCTGCTACATCGGCCCCAATTTGTTTTTCTTGTGAGCTAGATCCTAGTTTAATCTGAAAAAGATAAAGGATTACAGTGAAATTGAAAAAATGAGGTGCTGATGCTGTGGCTAGGTGGACTAAGACTCCACCTGCAGTGATGGCATCCCATATAGGTGCTGGTTTGTGTCCTGGCTCCTCCTGATCCAGCTCTCTGCTATGGTCTGGAAAAACAGTAGAAGATTCCCCAAATGCTTGGATCCCTACACCCATGTGGGAGACCTGGAAGAAGCACCTGGCTTCAGATCTGCACAGTTCTGGCCTTTATGGTCATTTGGGGAGTGAACCAGCAGATTAAAGACCTCTCTCTCCATCTCCCCCTCTTTGTCTGTAGCTCTACCTCTCAAATAAATAAATAAAATCTTAACAAACTGAGACTAGAAATGGTAGTTGGAACACTGGGCAGATTCTTTTTGATTCAAGGGTATCTTGTGCTAAACTTGGGAGATTCTAGGGCATATTTATTCAAGATGAAATGAGTTGGGATAAAATAAACTGTGCAATGCATGGACTCGGATTTTAGATCCATAGCAAATTAGGTTTGTATTCTTGCGCTCAACACATTTCTATTTCCTTTTGTTGACTCACTTTTTGGAGTAAATGAACTGATGCTAAAACGAGATGTCTGCCTTTACAGTAAATGCTATGGACTATAAATGTGATATTTCATGAGAGAACCATACTGATGCACAAGGCAGCAGCATCTGTAATCTTTGGGTCTACCTGTGGAGTGGGGAAGGAGACTGGAGCTCTGTGCTTAAACAAAAGGTGGTTGTCCTGTGTTATTTCTGTCTTTAGAAGATAAACTTGTATCAGACTAGCACTGGATGTATAGTATAGTCTAACATCCCTTTCTCTGCATTCTGGATTTTTCCTTCCTGTCCTTTTCTTCTCTCAGGAAATCATTGACAAATAGTGAGATGAAACTGTTTTTCCTTTCATTTCTCTAGCTTCCCTACCAATAACGTATTAGCATAAATTTCCATGCAGCATTGCACATGTATCCAGTTTAGATACCATCAACACCAATGCTGTAGTTTAGGTTCCTTAGCAGGCATTAGGGCTGTTGTAATAAGGTCCTTGTTGTTCTTCATACCCAAGAAAATGCATTACCCCAACTGCTGCTACAGAGATATTTCTAAAATATATGTTAATGTTCTAATCTCAAAAAGTTCTAGTTCTGTCTTCATTTTGGATGAATACATGCTTGTATGATTACTGGCCATGCTTCTCTGCTCAGCTTCCTTTTCCCACAACTCACCACTCTCACCTTTAGTCTCTGAACTTCAACAAATATGGCTTTATTGTTTCTTCGTGGATACCATGTTGTCACACAACATTGTCCCTGTAGTTTCTTTTGTCTAGAATATCTTCTTCTGCATGTTGGAATGTGCATCTGGCTTTCATACCAGATGGAAGCCTCCTTGATTTTGAACTTGTCTTTCAGCCCCATACCATCATATATTCCTTCATCTGTATACTCCTATAACTTACCCATTTTTCTATGGTACATAGAAAATATTTTACATACTTACTTTCCCTTCAATCAACACCTGACCAAACGTTTGAAGGAGGAGGTTATCTTAGTGGTCCTCAAGTCCTCAAGTTTTGGGGCATAGCTGTATCTTTGGTGAGTTGCATAGAACACTCTACCAGATAAACAGACTATATAAGGTTAGCACAGGCAATGGGACAATGTACATATGAACAACTGTGGTGCACTTGGTAAGCTGAAAACCATTTATGTTCCCTTTATAATTGTTTTGGGAGGTTTCGTACTTGCTCTAACCCCTTATCACACTCCTTTATAGGAACTGCTTCAGCCGTGTCATTTACTTGATGGCATCCCTTACATTTGCTGGGCTGTATTAAACACTTCCATCAGTTCACACTTGCTTTTCACAATGATTTAAGAGATAAAAACCCAAATATCACACACCGTGTAAAAGATTGTTCTGTGCATCCAGTTGTTAAATCTGTTGTGCTCTGGGTCTGCCCGTGCCAATCTGCACGTACAGATGATTCGCTCGCAGGGTTAGTGACTGTAACATTTTTGATTAACCTCTCTATATACTTCACAAGCACTTACTCTGGGCCATGTTCAGACCATGAAGATGCCTGACTCACTGAGACGTTGCTGAATATCTGTTGACATAGTTTTTACCGGTGCAGAATATTTCAGTGCTCTTCACATTCAAGGAGAGTCAAGATAGGAGTTCTTCCTATTTGCTTCCCTCTGAGACATAATAGACATAGAATTATAAACCAAAAATAGGAAACAGTCCATTCAAAATTACTTGTCTGATGCCCGCATGCAAGAATTTGTGTATTCATAATCATGCATTCAATCCTTTGGTGCCAAAGCAGCCAGTCCTTTTACAGTCTTCTTCAATGTTTGCAATTTGAATTAAGGAGAATCATGTGCATCTTTAATTTTTCTAAACTTTAATGACATGCAATTTTCTCAAA
Source organism: Lepus europaeus (assembly GCF_033115175.1). Classification (NCBI taxonomy): domain Eukaryota; kingdom Metazoa; phylum Chordata; class Mammalia; order Lagomorpha; family Leporidae; genus Lepus; species Lepus europaeus. The sequence continues at coordinate 72,646,825 of NC_084828.1, read as the reverse complement.
CTCTTCATTTTCCCCAATATCTCCCACAGGATGCATGACTTCTGTAGTTTGCTCGATTCAAGTCAGAGACAACTTGACATTTCCGTTACTATTTACCCTCATTCAGAAGGAAGCCAGCCATGTGTGAGACTGAGAAAGCCTCTGTAGTTGTTTCATTTTTCAGTGTTCATGGGCACATATTAATTCCATAGTTCATGGAAAACAAACACAAAGACATGCTAAGATTATATGTAGTTAGGACTTCAGATCCCTGTTATAGCAGATGTGAAAATACTTTGAACTCTAGATCCTCTGATTTAGAAAACAAATGAATTTATTTGGTAGGCTGATAATAACACATGTGACTAACTTGCATACTAGTCCTTACTATTGTGTGTATCTTAATGGGAATACTAGTGGACTGGTGACACTTAAATGTTGGTGTTCCCGCTAGAGAGATACCAACTGTCCAGCCAGTCACTCATACATCCAAAGATTCTTTTTATTCCACAACCAGGTATTGATCTCCCACTGTGTTCATGCACAAAAGGCATTATGGAAAGATAATTTAAAAAGAAGCCAGACTGTAAAGTTTGAATGGCTGTTGTGTTTTAGTGGAGCTGGTACATGGTGAAAGACCATAGCTATTCAGATTAAATTAAACACTAAAACTAAGTGCTGAAATAATATAACCCTTATTTGTAGTGGGAGACATTTATTCAACAGTCCTTAGAAAGTGATAGGACATTCCCTATATGTCAGGTACTGTGTAAAGCATTGATATGCTCTTCTTCCTGTTTTAGAAAGTGAGCAGACGGGAGGTGGTCCTAAATAAATTGGGTTTTAGGGGGAGAAGTTCACAGAGGTGATTGCTGTTATAAATAATTGTTGGGAAAGTATTTTAGGGGCTTAGAGCAATGAAGGGTGATAGTTAGGAAGCGGAAGGAGAAGCATGTAAAATGAGCATATTTGCAGAAGCAGAGTGAGTCACTGTTCTGCCCAGGGCCACCCCAGGCATGTTTATTTTGAAAGGAAAATTTTCTGAAACTGTGCTGGCATAAACACACTGAATCTGTTATTTAGAAAGCTACTGGTGATTAGCATAACAAGTGGGCCTTTTCTGTTGCATCATTGGGTCACAATTACCTGTGCCTTCATTTGAGAGCACCTTCATCCTTCTTGACAGATTGCCATGGTCTCTACAGTAAATGAGTATTGATTTAATATTTGGAGCCCTTGAGCAGTGTCTGTTACAAGGCGGAGACCTGAGCCAGAGTATCCACCAATCCATGCCCATCAGAGCTGCTGTAGGTGATGGAAAGGCTGGTGCATTTTCACCCTCGCCACACAGTGGTGGTTAACCATTTTTCTTTAGGGAATGCTTTCACAGGAGAGGAAGGAAGAACCACAAATTCAAGTGAAATTACTAGTTCTATCATGATAGATTTGTTTCAAGGAAATAAGTTGCTTGTCTGTCCTTATAATTTCTAAAATCCTATTTGTATATATTTTTTATTTAATATTTTAAATTCACCTTGTATATATTTGTATATATTTTTTATTTAATATTTTAAATTCACCTTGTAGAACCCAATTTAATGGTTTGGCTGGAATACTTTTCACCGTGAAAACATGTTTGAGGGATAGGGCCCAGTGGTTTCTCCAGTGATTCATCCATGAAACGCATTCGTCTCAGTTCAGTGTTGGAACTACTTGCCACGCCCTTCAGGGTGGACAGCTTGCTTAGAAAAGGTATAAATACTTTTGCAGAAGAGGTATAGATACTATAGAAAGTCAACAGACAATCTACCTCTTTCTAGGATAAAGAGCATTAAAAATGCTCTTGCCACAATCTTCTGTCATCCTGCCCTGCTTCACTGGATTTTAAGTGTTTGGTCTAAGTCTTTGTGTTGTTTCATTTTATTTCTTTTTGTTTGTTTTTTTAGACCTTAAATACAAAAGGTCGAGTTGATCTTTGTCTTCAACTCAGTGTCAGTTGTCATTAACAGTCACTATGGTTGTCAGAGGAAGCCTATGAGTAATTTGATGGTGCAGCTTTCAGCCGTGGTAAAATACTTCAGGTCTCAGGCATATGAGTGCAGTTTTTTATTGCATATTTTCATTTTAAGAATTTCATTTCACTAGGTATATTTAAATTGAAATGATCTTGGTCATGGTGGATATCAACTTTTCTTTTTTTCCCTTCATTTCCAAATATTAAAAATATTATTGTAATTTCCCAAATACATGGGAAATGTACTCAATATATTAATTTTATCATTTCAGAGTACCAAAATATTCTGAGGCATTATGTGAAAAACCATGTATTAAACGATGTTATTTATTGAACTTATTTTCCTTTTTTTGTTAAAAATGATCAAAAATGATCTTTTCCCAAAATGTGAATCTTTTTTCTACAGTCAAGATGTGTCTAATATCTTATGAGTACCATATGTAAACTTAGGTGATAGAATAGAGTATGATCCCCATTTTAGCCAAGACAGACCATTGCTTGCAGTTTAAGTGACTCTGTGTATGCTACAAATCAAGTCAATGGGGGAGCAGAGACCTCTGATAAACTGTAAGACCCTTGAATTCTTCCTCTCTATGGTTTTGTGGTTTCTCATGTCCTGTGTGCTCCAGGTTCAAACCCTTTGGAACTGTGGCTGAGCAGCTCTTTCTTTGGCTTTTGGTGATGACTTTGCCTAAGCAAGGAGGTGGAGGACTGATTCCTGTTGCATAGCCAGCCTGCTTTCCTCCTTCACCTTTCTACTAAATGGATGTGGTCAAAATGTGCCTGGGACACAGGAGCCTAAATAATGGGACTGTGTTTCCTTGTGGAGCTCAGTAATATTTACTGAGCCCAACAGCTTCATTTTCCCCAGTCCCTGCTGCCTTAATGGCTGGCTTCAGGGTGGGAGGTGGAAAGGGAGGGAATGAGGAATTGCTGAGGGGGACTCGGGCGACGTGGCTAACGGATGGCCTTATTAGAGACACTTTCCCTAGGCCTAAGTGAAGCCTTTTTTGTCTGAGTCGGCAAGAAGTGGGTCATTTTCCTGAGCTGTCAGGCTCAGTGCTCTCTTGACTTGTAGCTCTAGTTGCAGCAGCTGCAGGTTTCCCTGCTAGCTTGTGGTTCCCTGAGACATGCTCAGGGTGCTGTGTCTCTGGGCCTTCCCAGAGCATCACTGGGCTCTTCACGGGCCACTGGATTGTTTTCTAAGATGTAGGCTGCTCAGAAGTCTGCATGTTCATGCACAACTAGCCACTGTTGGGAATCTCTGAATCTCTGCTCTTCTGGCTGGGTCTCACTCTGATCTGGTCCAATGGCTCAGTCGTTCGAATACTTGGGGAATCAAAAATATTGCAGCCTCAAAATCCTAAACACATCCAGAAACTTCTGACTACAGAATAAAAAGCAAGCCCAAATCATAGATGCACTGCTAGTATTTACCAGTGTTGTGATGAGTGAAATTCAAATTCATTTAAAATATTTCTGATTTTATTGCAATTGTTTGTCATTCTGCACTCTCTGAAACAGTAGATATTGAAGAATGACCACTGTCCTGTGCGGTTTTGAGGAGTTCCTTGGCAGTGTTTTTGTTTGTTAAGAATTTGGTCTTTAGTCCTACTTTCAGGATGTGACATGCTGTCTCCTGTATGCTCTGTCACAGATTGTACATCAGAGACCTTTTTGCATGTCAGTAGGAATGCTTCCCCCACCCATAGCTGATGTTTTGGAAGAACTCAGTTGTTGTACTTCTACCCCCACCAGTGCTCCAGGTCAAGGTCTTGTGAGTGGTCATTCTGTAGGGATATTGGAAGGGGAGAAGGCTTGGATGGTGAAGATAAAAGGCAATCTGCAGTCTGTAACTTAGCAAGAGTCTGGGCCCTGGGTCATTTGTATAACATGTCACTTCAGCTGGGTAAAATGACTAGATATTTTTTTCTTATAAAGTTTTGATTTCACTCTTTCCCCACTTTCCAGAATCCTCTCTTCAAAATCCCCTAAGTCATTGGCAGATGTCCGTACTTAAGGGTAGACATTGCCGAATTTTGGAAACCCTTACAAAGATAGATTATGTCTGTGTCTACTCCCTGCCATAAGAACCTGGCATGGGATAGGATAACTCTAAATGTCACAGCAAATAAACTAACATTTCTGGACAGGCACTTGTGGATTCAGACATTATAAGTGTTTAATTAAGAATGACTTGAAAATTATTTTCATCTCCAACATGAAGAATAGAGAGCACAGTGAAACTTGAAATTAGTTCTCAAAACATACACAGCATACTTTAATTGATAGATAAGGAAATAATTTTAGGGAACTATTTTGCTCCCAGTGCCACAGATTCATGACTGTGACTTTGTAGATTGAGAAGAGAGCACATAAATACATTTTCTACTGAGCAATCTTGAGCAAGAAGCTTTGTGCCTATGGGCTTTCCCCTTCCCCCTTCCCTTCTCTAACAAACTCCAGAAATCAGAGAAAAACCTCCTAACTCACAGATTTTTTTTTTTACTTCTGAGCACACACGTTTCTCAAATGTATTCAGACATGTTGGAGCCAACAGATATATAAAGCTGCTGATTTGAAGTCCATGACTTATTTGCTAAAACTGGGCATGATTTTGAGCAGAAAACTAGAGAGGGGAACAGAAGGAGGGTCTTTCCCTTATGTCCATGGCTCTGCAGGGATTTCTGTTGGAACTAGAAAAGAAGAATCAGACAGAAGGCTTCTTTAGCTTCCAAGAGATAGTAAGCCGATTGTTGTGTTATATTTTAGGTATCAGTGTCTGCAACAAAAGCGCAATGGAAGCTAGATGGATTTATAGATAGATACCTAGATGGATGATAAAGAGAAATAGAACATACATTGAAGAATTGTTTAAGAAGCTAGCCTTTTGGAAGATTATTTGGCTGCCAGAGATGCCACACATAAGGAAGATAAAGGGGAGAGTGTGTGGAAGCAAGAAACCTATTATCACTTACAGAATTGTGGATTCTAGAGGACCAAAAAGGGTAGTGGTCAGTGAGATATCACTAATGATGACGATAAAATTAGAAAGCATGAGCAAATGATCTCATAGATTATTTTGAACTATTTTATTCTTTTATACAAAGGATCCAATGTATAGAGAAGATAGTTGGTTTTTATGAATTTGCATAGTTTATCTTAAAATAATCTCATTTTTCCCCCTGCTCCATCTATCCAGACCTTTCCAGGCTATAGCTAAGAGGAATATTGTAAAAATATTAAAATGTAGCATGATATATGATTAACCCCAGACACATCATTTGTATTTTATATAAATTGATAGAAAATGTTATATTCATATGAGACAAATTATTATTGTGTCCCTAAAGAAATAACACAAAGCTTTATTGAGCAAATAGATACTATTTTTAAGACATTTTGCAATATTTTTTAAGCAGGCAGAATATTATATCTCTGTTTCATCTGAGGATCTCACTACTTTTTTTTTTTTTTTTTACACATGGCTAATTCCTTCAACCATGCAGATGATAGTCTTGGAGAAATAAGGTGGTTTACCCAGGATCATGATGACTTTTGTTAGAAAATCATTAATAACTCCTTTGCTTTCACTGTCATATACACACAGACACACACACACACACATACACACATATATATATTTGCCTTTGTATCTTCTGTCCATATATCTCATCTCTCGTCCATTTTCAGTTTAGATTCCAGATTCACTTTCTTCACTGGAATCCATAAGAAGTCTAGTCACAACATTTTGTTCTATTTGTAGACTTTGCAGGAAATTGGGGAAGGGTATACTACATGGTACTCAGAATCTTGACATCTTTCTAGCTTTACTTTTTAGCTCCACAAAGAGAAGCAAAAGCTCTGGGACAAAGAATCGGATGAATGTATTCAGAACATGTAGTGCTCAGTTCCAACCTGTTACTGAGGCTCTGCTCTGAGGCTTGTTACTTAAGTCCTCTAGTACTGTTTTTATCTGTAAAATAAGGAATGTGGACTCTTTTTCCTAGTTCTTTCATGATTATAGATTGCAACAACCTCCATAGCATAAGGACTATGTCTTCAGCTTTTTGAATACCTCACAATGCTGAGTCTAATATATCATTCTAATGAATGGAATCTTAGTAGATACTTATGGATTTCTTCAAAAGAAGTCCTTATTGTGGTATAGGCTAAAACCTGAACAATTCTCTGGAAACTACTTTATATGGACAAAACAAACATGGCCATGGTCAGTGTAGTTCTGCATTGCTCTTATCAAATCTCTTTCAGTGTAGATTGTAGATATTATAACAGTAAAATAAAGCCTTTATGGTTTAAGCAATCTATAAAGTATAGCAGTTTTGTGTTGCAGAACGCATGTGAAAGGCAAGTCCCTTACATTCAAAATATCAAAGTCTAGTTGGGAATTTGCTAAGGGAGTAGATAGGAGCTGTAGTATCTATTTGTTTCAGACTCTGAAAATCGATTTATCTTGCCCATACATGATTTGACTGGAAGGACCACATTTATACTTACACTCCTGCTGGTTGCTTTATGTGACCTCAATGGTTCAATTCAACTAGCACACACAGGCGCAGAACTTGGAAATTCAATGGGAATGGGTATTTTATTCTAAACTAAGTCTTAATGTCCCATTCAGCTTATATAGGCAAGTATACAGATTTCCTAAAGTGCTAATCTAAAGGCACAAATAATGAACTAGTTTTCTTGTTAGTCTGTGGTCTGAGACTTTGTAAATGTATTATGTTTCCTCACATGGTATCTCATTTGTGTATCTACTTATATAGCAAAATACTCATAGGATCTTCTTTATTGGAGCTTGCAGGGTTAATTCATAATGCTTCTATTTTGCCCTTCTAAGTTCTGATCTAATTAAGATATAAGACACAGAAGACAGGTATTTCCCCCAGTTTGATGAGATTTATTACTAATAAAACCAACTGGAGCATGAAACATTCAGACTAAAGGACATGCTAACACTTTTGGTCCCTTCCATTTCTAACTTGCTTCATTCTTGGTGTCTAGACCTCAGTACTGACCATATAATAGAAAGTTTATCTCTACAGAATAGTCACTTTTACCTGAAATTATAGCTTTATGCCTTTCAATATGAATAAAAATTAATTTCCATAGCTTCCAATTTTGCATAGATTAGCTCAATTCCCTGGTTCCATCTCAGAGAGTTGGAAGGCCAAGGTATTATCATACTGGAAGTTCTTCCAGGTGGAAATGGAAACCAGAAAAAGGAGACTCTTTTAGCAATACTTTTATTCAGAATTTAAAATCCCTGTGGTATTGGCCAGATATGTAATGCTTGATAATAGGACGAATGCCCAGTGTCAATTCTGGTCTCTTCTTCTTTTCCCTTCAACTACGAAGATACGATCTCACATCATATTTCATCATCCTTTACTTTCAAGTATTCCATCAATCTTTGGTGTTCTATTCAGGGTACCCCCTAAGGCCAGGAAATAAAACTGGTTCTATTACTCTTATTACTTGCTTTCTTGCTAATGAGTTATAATAGATCTTTGGGCAAAGATTGCAGGAACTGTGCAACCATTTTATAACTCATCTGATGTGGCCTGTAGTAAGAATACAGGCTACAAATACTGTTTGTGACAAATTGCAATTTTCACCCTCTGTCACCCTCCCTCACTACCCCCCATGCCAGTCACTGTGGGCTTGAAAGTTAAGTGGAGGTTACTGTTGTTATTTGAATGTTAATGGTAAAATGTTTGCCCCTATAATATTCCACGTTGGCTATTATTCACAGAACATATAAATTTAAATTAACCTTTGATTCATAACATTTCTCAATATTTAAATTTAAAAGGCAATCTAAGCTTATAACATTGTGTGTTACTTTTAATATCTTGAAGCACAATAGGAAACCTTGATTACTATAATGCTGAAATATGTATGAATAGTATTTAAAAATCACTGCCGCTATGGTAACCACAGAAAAGACCGTTTTCTTTATTATTAAAGTCTATTAAAGGATTTCTTTTTATGTCAGATTGATTTTAATATGCTTTTATTTATTTTGTGTAAAATGACTTTTCTGAAATAGAAGTGGTTATTTGTTGTGCTCTTATTTCTGGATCCTGAAATATTCAAATGCTTTAGTAAACTGTAGTAAGACTCAGCAATCAACATTTGAAATAATTATAGTGGAACCAGGACCCTAAATTGCATAGAAATATTATTTCCCAAACATTGTCCTTCCAGCCTACTTTATGAAATTCAACCATTAATAATTGATAATCTTTATGTGAATAATTCATTTTGTGGACTGATTGGAGCCAGTATTTAATGCCAGTTGGTTGTATCTTAGCAACTTGCCACAGATCTAGGTTTTTACACCCTAGTGTCAGTAAGTGTGTGAGAAGTATAGATTCAGCATGATGAACAATATCTTCATGAATATTATTATTCTATCATATATGAATGGACTTTAAAAGTTCATGGAAAATCGAATTAAAAGTTTAAAATGTAAACGTTAGTTTGCACCATATGCTCCACCAAGTTAGACACATTTTTGTTAACATTGATCCTAGCCTAGTCTGTCCCTAAAGAACAGAGGGTCAGCCGGCGCCGCAGCTCAATAGGCTAATCCTCCGCCTGCGGCGCCAGCACCCCGGGGTTCTAGTCCTGGTCGGGGCGCTGGATTCTGTCCCAGTTGCCCCTCTTCCAGGCCAGTTCTCTGCTGTGGCCCGGGAGGGCAGTGGAGGATGGCCCAAGTGCTTGGGCCCTGCACCCCATGGGAGACAAGGATAAGCACCTGGCTCCTGCCTTCAGATCAGCGCATTTCCATTGGAGGGTGAACCAACGGCAAAGGAAGACCTTTCTTTCTGTCTCTCTCACTGTCTACTCTGCCTGTCAAAAATAAAAAAGTACGTTTTTTTTTTTTTACATTATTAGCTGAAGAAAAATGGATGCCTTTAACTTTTTTTTAAAATTATGGAACAAAATGTATGCAGAGGGAACTAAATCAAGACTGTATTGTGAATGCCGAATGATTTACCATCAGAACTCTCAGAAAGACCACCTTTATTTGTTGCAAGGAATGAGCAGGATTATCGTAGTGAAGATGGCCAGGTGAAGCCTTCCTGATGGTTTTCCTGCTGAAGCGTTGACTGACTTTCTCAAAGCAGTCTCACAAAGACCAGAAGTTACCATCCTTTGTCCCTCCAGAGTCAGAAAGCAGAAGGCATTGAGCCTCCCCTGAAACTGTTTTTCATAAATTGCTCTTGATCAATCCAATTTTGCTTTCACTGGATCACTTTTCACATCTTGGTAGCCATTACTCTGATTGTGCTGTATCTTCAGGATCATACTGATAAAGGCATGTTTCATCTCCTGTTAAAATTTCTGGAAGAAATGTTTCAGGAGTATAGCATTTCTTTTCTCCTCAACTCTGAAGATATGATCTGATCTTCTGATTTATCGTCCTCTTCTCTGTAGTATTCCTTCAAGGTGTTCCACACAATGCATGCTTATACCTTCTAAGGCAAGATACAAAACTCCACTACACTCAGGAGTCATGCATCTGGCCCACACTACAGGAATTTTTAATTCTGAGTAAAAGCTGCTAAGGGGCACTTCCTTATCCTGGTTTCCATTTTCCACCTGGAAGAACTTACAGTACACTAATACCTTGGTCTTCTGACTCTCTGAGTCAGAATCTCAGTATCAGGTGACATTCTTGGATACATTTTTCTTGGTTGCATGGAGGTCATCTATTTAGAATTTGCAAGCTTTACAAATTTATTTTTTTCCATTTGAAAAGCATAAAGGTTTAAATCTATAGCTCTTCTCTTGTGACTCATCTGTGTTCAATAGTTTTGGCACCCATTGAGCAGAAAGTTTTCTCCACTTTAATTTTTAAATCAGAATTGGGGGGCTGGCGTTGTAGCTCACTTGGTTAATCTTCCCTCTGTAGCGCCGGCATCCCATATGGGTGCCGGATTCTAGTCCTGGTTGCTCCTCTTCCAGTCCAGCTCTCTACTGTGGCCTGGGAGGGCAGTGGAGGATGATGGCCCAAGTGCTTGGGCACCTGCACCTGCATGGGAGATCAGGAAGAAGCACCTGGCTCCTGGCTTCAGAATGGCACAACACCGGCCATAGCGGCTATTTGGGGGGTGAACCCACAGAAGGAAGACCTTTCTCTGTCTCTCTCTCTCACTATCTATATCTCCACCTGTCAAATAAATTAAAAAAAAAATCAGAATTGGGCAACCTGAACTAAATGGGATGTTTATGTATTGGCTAATCTTTCTGTTGCTAATCGTTTGTATTTTTCATTTAAGGCGTAAAGAGGATTATTTTTTTTCTCACCAGTAGATGTGAATTGTATGCTTCTGTGGACTCTTAACCATCTTCCATCTTGTGGTTTCCTCTTTTTTTAAAAAAAAAAAAGTTTAATTATTTATTTCCATTTTATTTGAAAGGCAGACAGAGAGATGCTCCATCTACTGGTTCACTTCCCCAAATGACTGTAATTGTTGGGGCTTGTCTGAGTTAAAACCAGGATCCTAGAACTCAATGTAGGCATCCCACATGGGTGGCCAAGATACAAATATTTGAGCCATCACCTGTGTCTACCATGGTGCATATTAGCAAGAAGCTAGAACAGAGAGCAGAACTGGAACTCAAAACCAGGTACTGCAATGTAGGATACAGGTGTTTCACACAGTGTTGCAAGTATTAATGCCAAATGCCCAGACTGGACTCTTCCTAAAATGAGTTATCCATTTGTAAACTGCTTGTTTCTTTGGGGATTTGTCTCTCAAAGGAACTTTTTCTCCCAAAACTCTTCATAGAGCACCAATGATTTCACCATCTTTGTAACAAAGCTTCATCATCAATTTGATGTTTGGTCTCGCTTCAATTTTACTGCTTATTAAATTTTTTTGTTTATTTGAAACAGAGGGAGAGATAGAGAATGAGAGAGAGAAAGGGAGAGAGAGAGAGAGAGAGAGAGAATGTGTTATTTTAACTATTTGTTTACCCCCCCAAATGCTGCCAACAGCCAAGGCTAGGCCAGGCTGAACTCAAGAGGTAGGACCAGCTCTCCCACCTGAGTGGCAGGGACCCAGTCACATGAGCCATCATCTGCTGCTCCTGGACTGTGCACTGGCTGGAAGCTGAAATCAAGAGCAGAGTCAGGACTCAAAGCCAGGCACCCCAATATAAGATACGGACATCCCAAGTGATGGTACTAAATGACATCCCCTCACTTCAATTTTAGTACAGTTTACAGTGCTCTTATAGGGACTGGTTTCAAAATGATGTCTTTTTCTCTTTGGTAATTCAAATTAGATAGTGTTTGACATGTTACAAGTTATTACTAGTTTAGTTTGCTGTAAATATATTGAAGTCTATATGTAGTTTCTCATAATACAAGGTTTCCACAAACTTTGAAGATCCATTGCATTGAATTATTCGTTTAATCCCTCAGTTAAACAACTGAACAACCAATGAAGAACCAATCAACATATAGAGAGGAAATTCTGTGCAGCTTATATTTACGCTCTAGGCACTTGGAGGAAGGAAAGGTATTTTCGTGTGTGCAGTTGTGTATGTGCATCCAAAATAATACATGCACATAACTAAAACCAAAGTAGAGTGAGGCCTGCCCTGCCTCCATTGTAGAAGCTAACTTCCTACTTTTAATGATTTCTTTTAATAATTAAATTAATTAATTCCATTTATTTTACAGTAATGCACTGATGTGAATGTTTATCAACTTTAGATACTATGTTGATTTCATGTTATAATAAAACAATTTTGCTCATTCTAACCATTCGCTAACTTTCTGAAACCAATATGATTACAAATCTATTTTCAATTTATCTTACTGATCACCTCCTTATAAACTGTTTTTAGAAAAACTTTTTTGTTGTTTTTAAAATAATTTTATTGGTCAGAGCTGTCACTTTTTGAAGGTACATGAAATTTTTTTTTTAGTTTTTTAAAAGGAATCTATGAATATATTAGATTTCAGGGTCACTGCAAATGCAAACTTAAAAGTACACTTTTTGTTACATGAACTTTAAATTGTATTTCTTAATGTCTGCCTTGTAAGTTAAGGACACTTGAATTTATGTCTGGCCCTCTATCTTGCTTCCTATCATAAATAAATAACATTCTTAATAGAAATAGAAAATGAAGCATTACTAGTCTGTATTTGTTAGCCCTTCAAAGTTCACGGAGTTTCCAGGTTGGAAGGTTTTTTTCAGGTGGGTAGTCTTTAGGGCTACTAAAGGACTCTATTTAGAAATTCAAAAGAAGGGTTATCTATAGAATGTTCAAAAAATTGTCTGATGAGATTACCAACTGGAAATAGTCCTGAGCAATTAAGGTCTTTGAAAGAGAACTTGGTGACAGCATAAGTAACAGTGGACAACTGGAAGAGGTGTTCTGTCCTCACAGGGGAAAAAAAAGCAAAAATAATAATAATAATGACAATAACACCAATAATAATTAAAATATCACTCTGAAGGTGGATGGTGCATAAAAAAAACTTAAAGTGTTACAGATGAAGACCTCTGAGTGGGTGTTCATTCAAAGCAAAGAAAGTAAATGGAAAAAGAAACAGTTTATATTTCCTATTGTTAACATTGACACAAGAGGGTTCAAGAAGTAACCCTCCCATAGGATTTGGACTTAAAAAAGGTTGATGTAGCAGCCTTTGGGTAGTTGCATTTTTATTCTGAGCTTTGCCTTCCTTGTCCTTAGGTTCACTGTATTGTGAATGAAGACTTTCAGGACAACACAAAAACTTTATGAACAAACCTTTTTTTTAATTAAACTTTTATTTAATGAATATAAATTTCCAAAGTACAGCTTATGGGTTACAATGGCTTCCCCCTCCCAAAACTTCCCTCCCACCCACAACCCTCCCCTTTCCCGCTCCCTCTCCCCTTCCAATCACATCATGATTCATTTTCTATTCTCTTTATATACAGAAGATCAGTTTAGTATATATTAGGTAACGATTTCAATAGTTTGCCCCCATATAGCAATACTGTTGGAGTACTAGTTATAGCATTAAATAAGAGTGTACAGCACATTAAAGACAAAGATCCTACATAATATATATATATATTTTTTAATGTTTTTTTTTGTTGTTTTGTTTTTTTTTTAACTTTTATTTAATGAATATAAATTTCCAGTATACAGCTTATGGATTACAATGGCTTCCCCTTCCCATAATTTCCCTCCCACCCGCAACCCTCCCCTCTCCCGCTCCCTCTCCCTTTCCATTCACATCAAGATTCATTTTCAATTCTATTTATATACAGAAGATCAATTTAGTATAAATACTTCAACAGTTTGCACCCACATAGAAACACAAAGTGAAACATACTGTTTGAGTACTAGTTATAGCATTAAATCAAAATGTACAGTACATTAAGGACAGAGATCCCACATCAGGAGCAAGTGCATAGTGGCTCCTGTTGTTGACCCAACAAATTGACACTCTAGTTTATGGCACCAGTAACCACCCTAGGCTGTCGTCATGAGTTGCCAAGGCTATGGAAGCCTTCCAAGTTCCCCGACTCTGATCATATTTAGACAAGGTCATAAAAGATAGGTTGAGGATAGTAACCAATGATCCTAAGAGTGGCCTTAACCAGGTCTGAACAATTATACAGCATTAAGTGGGGAAGAGGACCATCAGTACACACAGGTTGAGAGTAGAGCCATTGGTGGTAGAGTAGAGGTTATGATTACAAAGGAATGAGGCCCAAGTGCACTAGACAGGGTCTAGAACAAAGGACAGAGTCATTATTAGAGGAGCTAAGAAAGGTGCTGTCTAAGCTACAAGTAATTTTTCTGATTGAGAGGCAAATAGAACCTGATAGAAGGGTCTTGATAATAATCTGTTGGGCTTTAGGCCTTGTAAGTTAAGAGGCCCAGACCTATCTATCTCTTCACATGGGGTATATCCTAAGGGAGGTGTGAACCTCCTAGGGGAAGGCACTCTGTTGACTTTCATTACTTGGCTGGCCTGGGAGGAGAGCTGGCCAGGTAAAGGCAGGGGGCATCTCTAACAAGAAATTTACAGTTCTGCCTGCAATGTTGCTGACCCTACTTGGCTGTCCCCTCAACTGCAGTGGTCCCTTTGGAAGTTGGGCTGAGTGAAGGGCTTTTCAGCTTATAATATATTTTTTAAAAATTAATTAATTTTCTATATCATTTCCAATTTAACACCAGGTTTTTGTTTTTTTTTTTTCATTTCCAATTATCTTTATATACGGAAGATTGATTCAGTATATAATTAGTAAAGATCTCATCAGTTTGTACCCATGCAGAAACACAAAGTGTAAAAATACTGTTTCAGTACTAGTTATAGCATCACTGCACATTAGACAACACATTAAGGACAGATCCCACATGGGATGTAAGTACACAGTAACTCCTGTTGCTGACTTAACAATTTGACACTACTGTTCATGGCGTCAGTAATCTCCCTAGGCTCTAGTCATGAGTTGCCAGGGCTATGGAAGCCTTTAGAGTTCGCTGACTTTGATCTTATTCTGATAGGGTCGTAGTCAAAGTGGAAGTTCTCTCCTCCCTTCAGAGAAAGGTACCTCCTTCTTTGATGGCCCCGTTCTTTCCACTGGGATCTCACTCGCAGAGATCTTTCATTTAGATCTTTCATTAGATCTTTTCATTTAGGTCTTGTTTTTCTTTTCCATGGTATCTTGGCTTTCCATGCCTCTAATACTCTCATGGGCTCTTCAGCCAGATCCGAATGCCTTAAGGGCTGATTCTGAGGCCAGAGTGCTGTTTAGGACATCTGCCATTCTATGAGTCTGCTGTGTATCCAGCTTCCCATGTTGGATCATTCTCTCCCTTTTTGATTCTATCAGTTAGTATTAGCAGACACTTGTCTTGTTTGTGTGATCCCTTTGACTCTTAGACCTATCAGTGTGATCAATTGTGAACTGAAGTTGATCACTTGGACTAGTGAGATGGCATTGGTACACGCCACCTTGATGGGATTGTATTGGAATCCCCTGGCACATTTCTAACTCCATCATTTGGGGCAAGTGTGATTGTGCATGTCCCAAATTGTACATCTCCTCCCTCTCTTTTTCCACTCTTAAATTTAACAGGGATCACTTTTCAGTTAAAATTTAAACACCTAAGAATAATTGTGTGTTAATTACAGAGTTCAACCACTAGTACTAGAACAACAACAACAACAACAACAAATACTAAAAAGGATAAAGTGTTACATTGTAAATCTAGAGTCAGGACAAGAGCTGATCAGGTCATTGTTTCTTATAATGTCCATTTCACTTCAACAGGTTTCCCCTTTGGTGCTCAGTTGTCGCCGATCAGGGAAAACAAATGATATTTGTCTCTTTGGGACTGGCTTAATTCACTCAGCATGATGTTTTCCAGATTCCTCCATCTTGTTGCAAATGACTGGGTTTCATTGTTCCTTACTGCTGTATAGTATTCTATGAAGTACATGTCCCATAATTTCATTATCCAGTCTACTGTTGATGGGCATTTGGGTTGGTTCCAGGTCTTAGCTATTGTGAATTGAGCTGCAATAAACATTAATGTGCAGATGGGTTTTTTTGTTTGCCAAATTAATTTCCTTTGGGTAAATTCCAAGGAGTGGGATGGCTGGGTTGTATGGTAGGGTTATGTTCAGGTTTCTGAGGAATCTCCAGACTGACTTCCATAGTGCCTAACCTTTTAAGCTTGTGAGATTCTGCTACCTCCCCTGGAAAATGAAGGTGGGGAACAAGATCAATTGTGAAGTGACTTTTTGGTGTTAGATGCTATAGTGTGGTCAGAAGTCAGGAAGCAAGACCAAGGTATAGGGAGGCTGAGTTAAATATCTGTCAATACAATCTTATACTTGTAAATCATGCTACAGATTATAAGCTCAAATTGTCCCTTTGTCCTATTAGTCTAAAGACAACTCTGGGACTTGCAGTGGGTGCACTTACCCAAGACCTTACAGTTCAATAATGGCTGAGCTGAGATTAGGAACCTGATTTTCTGTGTCCTTCTGGAAAATTTCCCCAGTTTACCAATTGAAGTAAAAAACACACATGTACATAAGGTCTTGTATCCATAGTAGCAGTGTATTTCCATCTCCTGCACAAAGTTTGTGTGCTATAACCGCCATCTGAGGAGTCATGCTTGACATGATTTTCTTTTCATTCTTAGATGCTGCTTTTGCATAGCAAGACCCAGGATTAAAAATGAGCTGACTTGATGCTTGACTATTAATATCTTGAGAAGATTAGGAGCTTTGTCAGTGTGATATTATTTCCTACTTGTATTTAATTATAAAATGTACATTCCATCTAAACTGCAGAAATGAAATAAATAAAAGAAGTAGAGGAGATTATCAAAGATAAATTTTAAATTAACTCACTGCTCTGTGGGTCAGGATAGAAAGTACCTCTTCCTGTACAGCTTTGGTGAGTGGTGTCGTTTTACAACCATAGTAATCTCAGAAAGGGAATGTTTCAGAAAGAGGCAGACTACAAGTTCCTCAGTGATTGATTGATTGATCCATTTATTTATTGAATTATTTGATTTAGCTAGCAGCCCTATTACAGAATTCACTTTGGAAAAATGTTGCTGAGTGGTGAAATTAAAATTAGGGAAACTTGTAGGGATGAGTTAAAAAATAGGAAAAGAGATAAAGAGCAGAAGTCGAAGTGTTGTTCAGTTGATTGCTTTGTAACCATGGGAGCTCTGCCAGGTACTTTCATGCATGTCAAGTTCTACTTTTCTGAAGAACACTGTAGATTAATGCACCTGTTGAACTGTGGTCTGTAGATGGCTGTGTCTGTTTCACAACTTGGGGCTTCCACCAGTGTTTCAAATGCATTAGATCTGTCTAATCTTGCCATAGTAGCTCTGGGAAATTATAGTAGGGCATGTGAAATACTGAGGCTGTGAGGAAGGAGAGGAAACCACCAAAGCTTGCTTAATCCGTCTAAAATGGGCCTTTGAATAAATACCTACCCTATGACTCTAACTTGGCTCATTTCCCAACCTAAAGCTAGTTGGCACACCCCAGGTGAAGCCAATTCATGATTAGAATGAAGTGCATATCATGGCATCATGGAACGTGATCAGTTGAACATGTTCCATATATTATCTAGACGAAAGCACTTGTTTTGCAATGAGGATACTGAAACCCAAGGAAGTTAAGTGTCTTGTACAAGCCTAAATAATTTGTTAGTAGCATATTGGGATAAGCGCCCAGATCATACGACTCCTAGGCCCATGCTTTTGGTCAAATACAATAGAGTCTGTCCATATGGCCAAACCATATGGCAAAATCCTCAAAGACCTAGTTCTGCCCAAAGAAAATCCAAGCTGGTCATTGGGTTCTTCTCAATTCTTTTTCTTATTTACCTCCCCATTTATGTGAACCCTACTTAATAAGACAGACACATAATTCAGAGCATTCATGTATAGAGGAGTAAGTAAGTCTGATTATAATAAGGGAGCAAAGAGGAATATATGCAGCAGGAAAAATGACCTGAGGAAAAACATAAACATGAGCATTTGGTATCCTTAACAACCAGTGCAAAGTCTAAGAGTTTCCTGTTGGACAGAAAGGGCATGGGAATTTAGAGAACCAGAGTCAGGATATGAAATGTCTTCATTGAAATTTCGGGGTCAAAATAGGACTCGTATGCTAGAGGAGATTTTGCAGGAAATGGAGTTGATTAATTTAGAAGCATGAAGGGATAATTTAGAAGCATGAAGATAAAGTAGGAAAGTTATTTTTTTTAAAACAAACTTGGGATCCCATTTTCCACGAGCTTTTCTTTTAAGATACATTTTTATTTATTTATTTGAAAGGCAAAGTGACAAGGAGGGACAGGGACAGGGTTGGGGGGGGGGGGAGGGAGAAAGAGAGAAAGAGAGAAATTTTCCATCCATTGGTTCACTCTGCAAATAACTGCAATGACTTGGACTGGGCTAGGCTGACGCCAGGAGCCAGGAACTCCATCTGAGTCTCCCACACAGGTACAGGAGCCCAAGTAATTGGGCCATCTTCTGCTGCTTTCCCAGGTGCATTAACAGGGAGCTGGATTGGATGTGGAGCAGCTGGGACTCAAATCAATGCTTTGATAGGTGACACTGGCATCACAGGCAGTTCCTTAACCTGCTGTTCCACATACCTGTCCCATAATAAAGTAGTTTTATGTTAGATTATTTTCCATGTATATTGGGAATGATGGGAGAAAATTCTTCAATTTACAGAGTCCAATTTCTAATGTCCAGTTAGTCTTGAATATGGTATAGCACAAGCAGTGAAATTAAATATTTCTCCCATAGCAGTATAGCAAGGGGCAGTGTGCACGTCTGCACCATTTAAAGAACTTGCTGCATACAATGTCTCTTATGAAATAAAGTGCTACTCCATCCATCTCTTCGTGTGAACCTTGCACAACTACATGAATTGGGGTCTTTTTTTTACTGCAAGATGGGCTACATTACCCAACCCAAAAGTATCACAAAAGGGTAACTGATTTGTTGATCAATCATAGTGGCTGGCTCTGGTACTCATCCAGGAACTATAGTAGGATAGGCTAGCAGGTAATGAAAAGAGAAGAAAGAAGAAATCTGAAGAGAAAAGAAAGAGAGAGGAAGGGTGAGGGGAAAGATATATATATATATATATATATATATATATATATAGAGAGAGAGAGAGAGAGAGAGAGAGAGATTAGCTTCAGGCTACACATGTCTTTACAATAGTTCTTTTAAGTTACTCTGGGTGAATTACTTTTCTTCAAGGCAAAGTTATAGAATATTGAATTAATTTTTTTAGTATTGACAATTTGCTAATTAAAAACATAATATATAAGATGAGGTTGGAGACAGTAGACTGAGGGTATCTCTTTAAATATGCCACCCAGTGATTATCAGATAATGTATTCATCCCACTTGGAAGATCTTATCATCAAGTGACTTTGTCTTCAAAAAAAAAGTCTTGAATTGCAGCAAGGAATTGGTATATATAAATGTAACAGAGTAGAAAGATAAAGAGAATTGATCACAAAACCATTGAGTCTTCTTCAGCCTTTGTGGCATCACTTGGCCATTGACCTAAATTGTGCATTTTATTAAGTGTGTTATGACAAATTAAAATATCCTGTATTTATTAGTGAACATTGTTTTCTTGAAAAAATAAACTCTTCTAAGATAAATATTTGTAAGACTCTTTGTTTAAACAAGTTAATCAAATTAAATAGGTTTTTGGAAAGCAGGACTTTTCAGAACCTTTAACATATAATAAAGCATTGAGAATATTTAAGAAAATAGTAGGGGCCAGTGCTGTGGCATAGTGGGCTAAGCCTCCACCTGTGTTGCGGGAATCCCTGTGGGAACTAATTCAAGTCCCAGCTGCTCCTCTTCTGATCCAGCTCTCTGCTATGGCCTGGGAAAGCTGTTGAAGATGGCTCAAGTGCTTGGGACCCTGCACCCAAATGGGAGACTCTTGGCTTAGGCCTGGCCCAGCTTGGGCCATTGCGGCCATTTGGGTAGTGGACTAGCAGATGGAAGATCTCTCTCTCTCTCTTTCTCTGCCTGTGCCTCTCCCTCTCTGTAACTCTACCCACCTTTCAAGTAAAAAAAATAAATCTTTTTTAAAAAAGAAAAGAAAAAGTAAAATTTCCAATTATTTTCAAAAATTTGACAGTGGAATCTCCTATCCTCAACTTTGTGATTTTTTTTTTTTTTTTGTATTTCAAGGAGCTACTAGGCTTGATTTGCACCTTTCTCATGAACTGTCATGTTCTCTCTTGTGTTAGGTCTTCTTTGATTGTCTTAGATGCTACTGATTTTGTTTCTCTTGTGGAATTTTATAAAAGAGTTAAATATGGCTGGCGCCGTGGCTCACTAGGCTAATCCTCCACCTTGCGGCGCCAGCACACTGGGTTCTAGTAGTCCCAGTTGGGGCACCGATTCTGTCCCGGTTGCCCCTCTTCCAGGCCAGCTCTCTGCTGTGGCCAGGGAGTGCAGTGGAGGATGGCCCAAGTGCTTGGGCCCTGCACCCCATGGGAGACCAGAAGAAGCACCTGGCTCCTGCCATCGGATCAGCGCGGTGCGCTGGCCGCAGCGCGCCTACAGTGGCGGCCATTGAAGGGTGAACCAATGGCAAAAGGAAGACCTTTCTCTCTGTCTCTCTCTCACTGTCCACTCTGCCTGTCAAAAAAAAAAAAAAAAAGAGTTAAATAAACAAACTTCATAGTTCTATGAGTTTAGTTTCTAGCCCAAAGTGCACATTTATTTTAAAGTAAATAATTTCAACCCAACCTAATAAACCCATGGGATTTAACACTGGAGAATCGCTGATGTGTTTTTATTATGTGTGAAATAGTTTAGATGTTTGTAGGCAATTGAACTTAACTCCACCTCATTTATTCTCAGATGAATTGGTGAGGTGTTTGTCTCTTCCTGGCCTTGACATGTCTTAAATACTAGAGCAGTTTATGGAAGAACACATTTACTGTTCGTGGTCCTCTTTTGAAAAAATAGTCTACCAGGTGGTTTAGAAGAAATTTCTCATGGCCTTATGCTCAGGAAATGAATAGAGCTGTGACCAAGAACCAAGAAGGCAGAGTGACTTAGAAAAAATTTAGTTACTGCATGTTTGGAGAACACTAGTGTTTTTAAGGCCATATCTTGGAAAACATTCAGATTTTGTGAGGGATGGCACAATGGAGTGAAATTTTCAAACTTCTGATTAAAGAGAAAGTAGTTGGTAGTTTCATTGGGCTACATACATTCCACATGTTCCCAGTGGGGACTCAACAATGGGAGAGTAACCGCCTGTGAATCAATGGACCCACAGTTTCACCTACCCCTTGTAATGGTAGTGGCAGGGAGAGGGCGCAGGCTAACTGGTAGCTGTTGCCATTTCTCCAGAAACGGGTTTGTGTTGACCACAATTAAAGATGGCTCCTCCCACCTGTCTTGTCTCTGAGACATGTACGTAGAGAGGAAAACAGAAACAGTGTCGAAGATACTAGAGGACAGGAAGATGGGATATTGCATGTACTCCAAGAAAGCCTGTGTGTGCCCAACTCACATGCTGTCCTTTGCAGTTTTGTTTTGTTTTTTTTTACTTCTTTCCCCATTCCCTTCACTTCATTATAGAGAAGACACCAAAGACCCCAGTATTATTGGCCTACCTCCATCGCCCTACAATAAAGGAAAAAAGATAACTGCTTCATTTTATATGGTCGCAGTGTCCTACCTAATTTTCTCCCATCTCTCTTCTGGGGAAGCAGCACTGTCTGTTCTCTTTCAAGGTCAAAGTTATTAGAAATGGAGAGGAAATATCACGCTTCCTGAGTCTAAGCCAGCAGGTTTGGAATTACATAAAGTCTGAGCCTTGTGTAGTGCTCTTAGCCAGGGAGGCTGCCCATTAACACTTGTGGTTGAGGGGAAACTAAGAGCTCTGTGAGAGCAGACAGAGAAATCTGCATGGTGGGATTAGTGACCGAGCATGAAATGATCAGTCTGGAGGTGGGGAACTTGGGGGTGTGCTGCTGGTGGAAAGGGTGCACTAAATAAATAGTGATTGCTTTCAACTTCTGTCTTTTTTGTGATAAGAAAGGCATGTTTTAAAATTTCTTCCCTTTCCTACATTCGTTTTTTAAGGTTTATTTTCCCCATGGATTTTTGCCTTCAAAATCCTTAATATTTTAAGTCTTTACAGTTTTGTCTCTGGAAAACATTGAATCTGAGAGACAGTAGTAAATACCAGAGCCTGATATAATGCACACAAAAAGAGATAAACATTTTCTCACCATGTCTCTTCACCATTGCACACAAGCTCACTGATACTGTGCAATGTATCTGTACTATGCCCTCAACCCACTTTGACACCCGGGTTTGTTTGGATTGTAAATTAAGGCTTCATGCTTTCTTTCCTTACTACGGGTCATGGTTTCAGGGCCATGGGTGAGAGAGTCAGAGAAGTGCTAAGCAGTTCTGACCTCATCTCCATAATGCCAACAGTATCATAACAACATAATACATGCAGACATGAACTGTTAACTGTCTCTGTATGTAGCATGCCAACCCTTCCTTTCTATGTGCCACATACAGTTACATACCTATAAACATACAAATCACGGAGTCATTACCCATAGCTTAAAAAATACACATAAATACCTAAGAAAACATTATGAACTACATCTGATTCTTGTTATATCTCTAAGTTACTATTACAAAGCAAGCAATGAGAGCCGGGAGAGGAAGATCCCATTGTGTTTCTAGATGGGCATAGATAGAAAGAAATGAGGGAGTCAGAGCTGGTGATGGTTAATAGCTTCTTATAGACTTTTCTGGCCTTAGTTACTTTTGTTTTTGAACTCTAGAGAAAACAGATATCGTATCAGGGTGGGAAATGCAGAACTGGGAAAAGTCTCCGGCATTAATGATTTACATTATCTCTAACACTGATAAAAACTAGCTAGATTCTAAGCGTGAAATACTTTTTTCATCCCGAATTCCTGTTTTCTCATGGTACAGATGATTTATGTAACTTTTGATCTAAATAGTTTAAAAATCACTAGTCCTTACTGAAAAACGTGATACCAATTCCTCTGCTAATCAAGGTAAATGAGCCATAGTCAGATAGATGGAAAAACAGACCAAAAATGGAAGAAAAAAAAAAAAGAAGCTGAAGGAGGGTGAGCTAGAGGAAGAAAAGTGATTAAAACCACAGAAGCCTCATCTAAGGACGTGAGCCTGAAAGAGAACAGCGCTGCTCTGAGGCTGAATTACTGTTGAGAGCTGTGCCTTTCCGTCATTTTTAATGGAATGTTATTAAAGACAAATCTGGAGTAGTCAACCCTTCAGTGCTTCCTCTTAATTTATTTATTTCTGCAGAAGGAAACCCTGTTAACCCCTGCAGATAATATATTCAACAGCTTGTATCCATGGCAAGGTTGTTTCCTAAAAATTTTATGGGATAAATTTAGTTCAACATTTGCACATATTTACACATGAGGTCTCCATTTCAAGGTCTTTGGCTTAAGTAAGAAAGTCATTCCCAAGGTAGGATGTCTGCCAGGGCTGCAGAGTATATTCCATATGCATTGCTAAGCTCCCCTGTTTCCCAGGGCATGGAAAGGACATTTCCTCAAATGCCCCTTGTCTCCTCTTGGAGTTTCAAAGTGAGGCTAGGATTGCTGGGAAGCACAGGAAGCTTGCCACAGTTCAGCCCTCCGGATCATGCCTCGGACCTAGACGGGCACCCCCACAGGCTTTGCCCTCCTTTCTGTAATCCCCAGAGAAGACACCTGCTTCCCTTTCCTCTTTAGAAGGACTCGGCCCTTTCTGGCCCTTTTCCCCGTGGAAGTTCTCTGGAGTTGCATGCAGCTTCCCTATCTCCCGGCACATGTTGATTCACACAAATGCATGGGCCTTTTCCCCTTTTCTCTTTTAAATGTTCTTTGGCTGATAATTCTCTGTGTTAATGGGAAGTGGGCCGCAAATTGGGGATTTACTTTCCATTGACATCGCGTGAGCACCTACTATGCAACTGGCCTTATTCTAGGTACAGACAATGCCATGCTAGGAAATAAAAAATGCTGTTTTCATGACTTCTGTATTTCAGAGAGCGAAGACAATAAGCGCCATCAGCCGACTGTTATATAAATTCTAGGAAGAAAATTGAAGCTGTATAAGGGCTCCAGGGATGAGGGATGTTTTGGAAAATGTATTCTATTTTTAAAATACATGTTTCTCAGGAGCAGTTACATTAGAGCAGAGTCCTGAAAGAAGAGTGAATGAACCATGGAACAATTCAGGGAGAAGAAATCACAGTTAAGAGGCCCCATGACACGGATAACCTTGAACTGCCTGAGAAGTGATTGGCAGGCTCCCCGGTGTATCTACCAGAAGACAGGAAGGCACTGTATGGTGAGAGGTGATCTGACATCCCTGAGATGGATCTGGATCAAATCCTATGGAGTCACAGAACAACTGGACACAGGAATTTTCTTCCATGTGTGGTGGGAAATCCTTGTAAGAGAGTGACTTGAGATGCCTTATATTTTCTAAGATCACCTGGTATTGGGGATGAGGAAGTTGAGGAGAGTTCCCTAAACCACTCAGGCAGTTCGGGGCTGAGCCAACACTAGTGTTCAGGCTTCAAACCAGGTCTAGACAGGGACTGAGGATTTCATTCTTGGCTTTGAGATCAAGATCTCTGCTTTCTTTGTTCCTCAAAAGTAACCAGATCGTGCAGCCACCTAGTAAGCCAACATATTTTGTTATGGTATGAGAAATTCTTGGAATGTATTCTTATCATGGTTTATTATCTTTTATAATTGTATCATATTTTACATTTCCTCAAATAATGCTGAAGAGCAGATAACTAAGTCTTTTTAAATTTTAGATGAACTTGACCTTTTAGAAGTCAAGTGTTTGAATTTCAGTTGCAAGTGGCCATTTTAAGGAGACCTGTTTTCAAATTTCTAAGAAATGTCCATACTGTCTTCCATAATGGTTGTACTAGTTTACATTCCCACCAACAATGTATTAGGGTACGTTTTCCCCCCATATCTTCACCAGCATTTATTGTTTTTGATTTTTGATCATAGCCATTCTAACTGGGGTGAGGCAAAATCTCATTATAGTTTTGACTTGCAGGTCTCTGTCAGCTAGTGATCCTGAGCATCTTCTCATGTGTCTGTTCATTTGTATTTCATCCTTTGAAAAATACCTGTTCATGTCTTTTGCCCATTGCTTAACTGTTTGTTATTGTTGAGTTTCTAAAGCTCTTCTTATGTCCTAGATATTATCCTCTATCAGATGATAGTGTGCAAGTATTTTCTCTCATTCTGTCAATTACCTCTTCATTTTAGTGAGTGTCTCCTTTGCTGTGCAAAAACCTCTTAGCTTGATGTAATACCATTTGTCTATTTTTGCTTTTATTGCCTGTGCTTCTTTTGTTTTATCCAAGAAGTCGTGTCTCTTTAGTATTTTATGTCCCTTTTTGCCAAACCTTCCATCTTATTTTTATCTAATATGTGGTATTCTTTATATTATTTAAGCTAACCTATGAAATTATTTCATTTAATTTTTAGAAATTTTATACTTTTAAAATCTATATTCATTCTTTTTGAAAGGCAGAGACAGAGAGAACAGAAAACTTCCATCTGTTGGGTCACTCCCCAAATGCACAATTGCCAGGGCTGGGCCAGTCTGAAGCAAGTAACTGGGAACTCAGTCTGAGTCTCCCATACAGGTGGCATACTTCTGAGTATTTGAGCCATTACTTTCCTCCTAGGGTGAGCATTAGCAGGAAGCTGGATTTGAAACAGCATGGCCTGGACTTGAACCAGGCTCTCCTATATGGAAGATAGGCATTCCAAGTGTGACTTAACTGCTGCACCAAACACCTGGCACCAGATTATTTATTGAGGAGCCTTGCATAGGTTCTAATATGAGTTATCCATGTAATTGGGAAATGTTTATTTATTTCAGCTAGTCTACTTTAAGAGATAACCTTTTAAATGAGTGTTCCTGGCTTTATCCATGGGCAGCAGTATCTTTGTGGCATACCGTAAGGACTCAAAAGGCCTTCATGCCGGTTAATGATGGTTCTCTTACCCTCACTTCCTCTAATAACTTTTACGTTCTTTGAAAGTCCAGCAAAAAACAGCATCTGCTTTGAGCCAGAAAACCTGAGCTTGTGCTGCTTCCATTTCCCCACTCAACACTTACAAGGCTTTATTAGCTACAGTGCCTGATCTGAATTCTCTGAATTCTAATTTAATCATCTGTACAATATGGTCAGAAACACCCTTTCAAATGTTTTCCATATTGCTTATGTAAGATGAATATTTAAGGGTAATACAGCCTTTAAAATATTTATCAAATGAAGCTGTTATGATTCCTCTTGCTACTGCTATTGTTAGTATTATAGTTAGTTGTTCTAGATGAGGGGGTGAGCAGAAGAACACGTCCAGAAGGTGGACACCTGTCAAGGAAGTGATTATGGACTGTGATGTGGACAAGAGCAGCCAAAACACTGAGAGCCATGAGCTGCTTCAGCAAGAGGCTGGCAGGAGAGAGTGGATGCTGAGAAGGACCCTGGCAGGAGTATGATCCTGACATTTCCACGAGTTTATGTCGGGGTTAAAAGACTTCAGTTTCAGTCTCAATGTCAACTATAAAATGGGCCATACGTCTCTAATATTTCTTCACAGGCATATGACAGGAATTCCTCAGCTGATGGAAATCCTTCCGTTTGGCAAAAAGATTTATCACAGCTCCCTTGGCTTAGTTACCTTCCAGAGTCATTTTGGTTTTGTTGTTCTGGTGTTGTCTGTTTAGTGTAGTTAACATCCATCTGCCAGAAAATGTACATTTCCAATATTGGATACATCTGTATCTGTAGATTATGGTTCATGGAAGATGCAACCCACATTACTGTCACACTGGAACCATTCGAGGAAAGAACCTATTCAAACCTGACAGACCAATGTCAATTAAATTTCCTTTAAAGAAGAACTTATCTTCTACTGGCTGAAAGAATGTATTTCTTTTCTTAGTTGTCATCGGTTTTTTTGTTTGCTTGTTTTTGCTTTTGTCTTTTTGTTGTTTTCTACAAATCTCCAAGTTGTTTCAAGGGATAGACTCTCCCGAATGTATCTTGGACATTTACACTGTATTTATGACTTTGTAAAATTAGAGTTGGAGGAAGCTGACTCTGACTTTCCCTTCTCCCTCTTCCCCTCTGCATCTTATCCTCTATTTGTGGTGACATCAAATTGTCACTATTTCAATTAAATCCTGCCCAGCATGAGCCCAGTCTGTTTTCTGAGCATGCAAGTTTATAAAAATTACCCTCACTTTCAGTGAACAGTGAAGATGTTTTTAAAGAGCTTCTTGATTTTCTTCTAGAAAATAAACAAAGCAGCAGCACATGCATAATCACTTAAATAGCAGCCTTTTCCACAACAACAGTGCAACTTCTTCATCGCAGTGTCCAAGGTTAATTAGGAAGGCTGCTAATGTGAAGACAGATGTTTTCATTTCAGATTGGCACCTCTCAAGACATGCATAACTAAAATGTATTAGTAGCGAGAGGTGGTATGGACAACACAGGGGAATTTTCACCAGCCGTGGAATCCAATGTTAGATGTGGAGGCTGGCCATGCAGAGCAGAGGCCGGTTGCCACGACACTCTAAGTGAGATCATCTTCCTCTTAAAAGATGTATGAAGTGGCTTTTGATGTAGGACAGCATCTATTCAGTGAGAAGAGGTAGACCCTTAGCTTTGCATCCATGCTAAATGTGATAGTAGTAATGGCATTTTATTAGGTCTGTAGCATCTTAAATTTTACAAAGTATTCCATATTCATATTTGGTCCTCATAAGACTCCTATGAGTTAGCATTATTCTGCCTATTTTTTCAATTAGTGATTTGATGTGTACTCTTACTACCATATCTACATCTGATAATCAAAGAGAGAAAGTGTGACTCCTGTTTGCATTTATCAGTTATGATAGCTGTCATTCTTTCTCATCTAATGACAAAATGGGTTATTGTCATGAATACTAAGGAAATGGACTATCTCACCACCTTTCACCAGGAGCACTTCTCTTTGAAAACAGCAACTTGTCAGCCAGTGTGAAGCTTGAAAGATAGATTGTAAGACGTTCAAAGGAGATTAGTGTGTCTTCCCCATGCCACTCCACTTCTACACATCTTTAATGTCAATCTTTCCATCTTCCAGCTTCAAGATTCTCCTCCACAAGGCATCCTTGGTCTAATTTCCTGTGCTTATTGTCTTCCTTTCTTTCAGGAATCAAATAGGTCTCATTACTGTATTGTTTGTTACTTTTTTTAAAAAGATTTATTTTATTTATTTGAAAGACAGAGTTACAGAGAGAGTTAGAGACAAAGAGCGGTGTTCCATCCGCTGGTTCACTCCCCAGATGGCCGCAATGGCTGGAGCTGAGCCAATCCAAAGTCAGGAGACAGGAGCCTCTTCCAGGTCTCCCACATGGGTGCAGGGGCCCAAGCACTTGGGCCATCTTCCACTGCTTTCCCAGGCCATAGCAGAGAGCTGGATCGGAAGAGCAGCAGCCGGGACTAGAACCGGCATCCATATGGGATGGCAGCACTGCAGGCCATGGCTTTAATCTGCTTACTATTGTTGGGGTTTTTTTCAATCCTTGATTTTTTTGTCACCTGTATTTCCCTTCCCTCCCCCCACTTCCCTTCCCTCTTTCTGCTTCCTTTTCCCTTTTTGTGTTCAGTGTCTTCTAGCTTATTGAGGATGAAATCCTTAATTTGACTCATTAGATGAATGTTTCACCAAAAATGAAGATGTCACACCTTGTTGAGCTTCTCATGTGAGACAGCATGTCATTCTGACTTCAGTCCTCATGTTTGCATTGAATAATCCATTCTGCTGGTCAGAGGGGAACAAGCCAAGTCATGAAAGGGTGAAACAGACTGTTGGAAAGGAAGCCACTGGAAGATAGCCAGTCAACCTATGCAAATGCTGTCAGTTGTCCACTCCTGTAAGTGAACCACATTTTTGAAAAGATGCCCCAAATGGTAGAGTTAGAAACATACCAGGGGATTCCAATTCAATCCCATCAAGGTGGCATGTACCAATGACATCTCACTAGTCCAAGTGATCAATTTCTGTTCACAATTGATTGTAATAATAGGACTAAGAGTCAAAGGGATCACACAAACAAGACTAGTGTTTGCTAATACTAACCAATAGAATAAAAAAGGGAGAGAATGATCCAACATGGGAAGCGAGATACACAGCAGACTCAGAATGGCGGATGTCCTAAATAGCACTCTGGCCTCAGAATCAGCCCTTGAGGCATTCGGATCCGGCTGAAAAGCCCATGAGAGTATTTTAGGCATGGAAAGCCAAGACACTCTGTCAAAAAAAAAAAAAAATGACCTAAATGAAAGATCTCCACGAGTGAGATCCCAGTGGAAAGAACAGGTCATCAAAGAAGGGGGTACCTTTCTCTGAAGGGAGGAGAGAACTTCCACTTTGACTATGACCTTGTCTAAATATGATCAGAGTCGGCGAACTCAAAAGGCTTCCATAGCCTTGGCGACTGATGACAAGAGCCTAGGGTGATTACTGATGCCATAAACAAGAGTGTCGATTTGTTAAGTCAACAACAGGAGTCACTGTGCACTTGCTCCTCATGTAGGATCTCTGTCCTTAATGTGCTGTACATTGTGATTTAATGCTACAACTAGTACTCAAACAGTATTTTTCACTTTGTGTTTCTATGTGGGTGCAAACTGTTGAAATCTTTACTTAATATAGGCTAAACTGATCTTCTGTATGTAAAGAGAATTGAAAATGAATCTTGAAGTGAATGGAAGGGGAGAGGGAGTGGGAAAAGGGAGGGTTGATAGGTGGAAGGGAAGTTATGGGGGGGGGGTGGTAGAAAGCCATTGTAATCCATAAGCTGTACATTGGAAATTTATATTCATTAAATAAAAGTTTAAAAAAATGATAACTGTAAAAAAAAAAAAGAAAAAAAAATGTGTACTTCTAAGTCTTTTACAAGTTTGTTTAGAAGCCCCAGGTTGCAAGTATCTTCCAAAAGAACAGCAGTTTGAAAATGTCCTGGCCAACACCATGGAAGTAGATGCCAATACTGGACTTCTCTTTAGTGGATTGAATCCTGACCCACAGCCAAGCTGCCTTATTAAAGAACGATGTGGTGCATATAAATTGAAAATTCCAGTCCTAGATCCTTGAAAGTGCCCCTCTTTCTCAATTTAGAACAGAGATGAAAGCAGAGGATGAAGGCAAGGAGCCTGGCTCCAGATTCACCCTCAGTCTCTTCATGGGCATGTGATCCTGGGATGCCTCATGTCCCAGAGTCTCTGTGTCTTTGTCTCTACAGGGAAAAATGTCTGCCATGTTTTGCTTGGTCAGGTGGGAACTGGTAATGATTTAGGTCATATATATAAAAGTTAAAAATTTCTCTGCATTGATTTAATATCATTTTTTTCCTTGTCTTCTATGATGTTAGTGATTCTGGTCAGAGTCTCCTCTGCTTTAATTTACACTTAAAAAGTTTACAAAAAACATCAGTAATTGAAACATCCAATTTTTAACCATTTAAATACAAAGGATCTCATATGAATTCCAGTATTATAGACTATATTGTAGGCTTCATATTTTGCTCAAACTCAGATTTCTGAATATTTTCTAACCAGAACTGACCTTAAATAATGGTAAATGTTTGGAATGTAACCTGACATTTGCTGAAAGAGGTGACATTGGAAAAATGGGTCAGTGCAGCTTATCTATTAAATACAAAAATCATTTAAAACAGAGTCCAATAGTCATTAACTTTTGGAATTTGGGGAAAATGCTTACCATTTTAGATGAAGTTTTCATGTACTCTATAAAAACAGATCTCCAAAATTCAATACAGATAATATATACAGCAGTCAGCAATCTAGTTGTAACAGTATTATTGAACATAATTTTATTTCTACAATAATTACAGGCAATAAAATATAATAACCAAGAATATCGTTTTTGTAGGCAAGCACATAATTCTTTTTTAAAATATGAAAAATTTATATCACTTTCCATGATTTGAGACTAGCATAAACAAAAACCAACATAGAGAATTTTTCACCTGAGACAGAGATGCAACTACTAATAGGCTTCCTGTTCTTTTACACCTGGTTTTAGGCAGAGACTACAGTTATCGAAAGACATAAAATTTGCATGTGCAAAAAGCTTATTCTTTGGGCAACCAAGAAAGCTATCAGGGTCTGCCTACATTTTGAATTGAGCTGGTTGGAAATCAGGCTTTTTGCTGAATAGGAGAGCTCTCTGGTTTAAATAGTGCTCTTGTGTGATACTACTTTTTTCTCCTGGAAGGGAACACTTCTTGTGATGGATAATTTAGTAAGGGGTGACATGTATTGTCTGAGGACAAGGTAGAAGGGTCTCTCATTTTGCCATGGTTCCCTCTGTAACTCTCTGTCTCAGAGACACATAAAATTTAATATAATTTTAAAATATAGGATAAAAAAGGGTGAATGCAGTCTTGTGACTCATGTTCAAGTTTTATTCAAGTAGCAAGCAATAGTAAAAGGAATCTCTGTGAAAACTGTCCTACAGCAACAGCAAAAACCAGGTACTAAGACCTGCTGACAGTTGTGTGAAATGAAGCCTCACAGCTTCTGTCTTCTAGGGCGCTAACAGGTTGGGGGTTTCCTCAGTTGTCCTTGGAGCAAGTCTATTTATGCTGGAAGAGCCACTCATCTTCCTTGAGGCAGATGAGTTAGTAGAAGAGAATTAACAAAACATTCAATGCGACAGGTATCTATCCTAATTTAATACAGTTGTGTTTTTCAAATATTCATTCAATAGTCATTGATGGAGCAGCAGCCACATGCTAAGCTTGGTGTTTAGTGATTGAGTTTTTACTTGATTCGAATCAAGTATGCATATTATTGTCATCGAGCAAATGGAGTTTTGGGAGTTGTGCAGCAGAAGAAAGAAGTTCTTTTCTTCACTTCAAACCCAGATAAAGTTAAATCTGCAATTTAGAGGTGAAAACTGCCATAACTATTCCCATGTTTCCCCAGAGGCTTCTCTGTTCCTGGCTCTTCCTGCTTTACGGAGCTCTCCATTCTTCTTGTTTATTTTCCCCAACTGAATTCGTGTTCCTGTTTGGTTGTTTTGCAGATGAGTGTGATATCATGAATTGA
The DNA here is from genome assembly GCF_033115175.1 of Lepus europaeus. Taxonomy (NCBI): domain Eukaryota; kingdom Metazoa; phylum Chordata; class Mammalia; order Lagomorpha; family Leporidae; genus Lepus; species Lepus europaeus. The sequence goes on along the minus strand of NC_084828.1, from coordinate 72,615,059 downwards.
GGATAATAACTTCAGGTGGAGAAAAGCAGTAAAAAAAGAAATCTGCTAATAGTTTCATTTAAATGTCCTTAGTAGTAAAGAGCAGGAAGAGGAAACCTAGACAATATATAATCTAGGAGCTGTATTCAAATGGAATAATTTTCAGAGTTCCACAGAGTGACAATAGCTCTTAAATCACACGAAAGGAAAAGCTTATTTCAGCTTCTGGGTGTGTTTCTGACTTTTTTTTTTTTTTTGATCCCCTAAGCTAGAATTGCTCTGATAATCAGCACAGAGAAGGGTTATCCTGCTGGGACAAAATTATAAATAAGAGAACCGTTTGGCACTCTCTGAAAGGATTTTACCTGTGGTAACAGTGCTTTCCATCTTTCATACACTTCACTTTTATTATAGGATTATTGCTTTCCGCTCCTCTCCTAAATGTGCAGTTTTGTCAGCACAATATCTCATACAGATAAATAACATTAAATAGGGTTACAGCGATGATTAAACATTGCAGTGACATCTTGTACATCACAGTACCATGTGTCCAAAAGGCAGGATAGTTTCTTATATTAAGCAGCAAACATGATTTTCTTCTTTTGTGTGATTAAGAACAGGATGAGTCCATCGTGATTCTCTGTGTTACCGCTATACAAGTGTTTGTCCAGGGACAGTTACAACCTTTACAGCACTGATTGCTCCAGTTCTGACATATGAGGGTACTTCAAAAAGTTCGTGGAGAATTAAGTAAAAGGATAAGTGAATGTTGGTGCAGACTGTGGGAATCTACATCAAATCTTCATAATGATGCTTTTCCCATATACAGAAGACCCCTCATAGTAGATGGGTAGAGTGTACTGTGGTTACACTCTCTAGCAGATGTAAGAAACAAAGAAGAACAAATGAATTATATTAAAAGCAAAATTGATCAAGTACCTGGAGTAATTAGATATGAATATTCTTACACCTAGATGGTGCTATGTACTGGGAAAGTTCAGTATGTCATCTGAATCCAGAAATAGTGGCTGACAGCAAGTAAATGATGTTGGTTATGTGGCTACATAAAATTCTCAACTGCAGTACTGTAATTCATTTCTGCCTACAGATATAGTCTTGTCTGGCTTCTCTTATTAGGTGTTGTTTTCTGTTACCTGTTATTTGATAATCCTTCAGGTGTTCATTGATGCATGGGCTAAGTGTTTAAAACTACAGCCCTACTGCCATTACTCCTACTGCCATTACTGCTTTCACTTGTGATTCATCTAACTCTGTCTCTGCTGTGCCATGTGTGCTAACTTGTAGGGAGTCAAGATCTGCCACAACTGTGGCTGTCAAGAAGCATGAGAAATATTGGATCCTGTTTGTTGGAACCCCTCTTTGGTGTTGGAGTGGTAGTTTACTCAGTCACACATATTTGGCCTGGCTGCTTCTTTAGCAGCTGGTTTGGGATGTTCTCAGTGGGAATTGCCCTACAGGGCTAGCTCTACATAGTTGGACTCTGACTGCTTCTTACTGGATTTCTTTACAAATCTTAACCTTGAGGCTTAAATACCAGCCACAAAACCCAGTTCTCTTAATGATATACTTAATAGTATATCTGCTATTCATGGACCATTCCTAAATTTTAAGCTGTGTAAATTTTCTTTTTTTTAAACTTTTATTTAATGAATATAAATTTCCAATGTACAGCTTATGGATTACAATGGCTTCCCCCTCCATAACTTCCCTCCCACCCGCAACCCTCCCTCTCCCGCTCCCTCTCCCCTTCCATTCACTTCAAGATTCATTTTCAATTCTCTTTACATACAGAAGATCAGTTTAGCCTATATTAAGTAAAGATTTCAACAGTTTGCACCCACATAGAAACACAAAGTGAAACATACTGTTTGAGTACTAGTTATAGCATTAAATCACAATGTACAGCACATTAAGGACAGAGATCCTACATGAGGAGCAAGTGCACAGTGACTCCTGTTATTGATTTAACAAATTGACACTCTAGTTTATGGCGCCAGTAACGACCTTAGGCTGTCGTCATGAGTTGCCAAGGCTATGGAAGCCTTCCAAGTTCACCGACTCTGATCATATTTAGACAAGGTCATAAAAGACAGGGTGAGGATAGTAACCAATGATCCTAAGAGTGGCATTAACCAGGTCTGAACAATTATACAGCATTAAGTGGGGAAGAGGACCATCAGTACACACAAGCTGTATTAATTTTCAGCCTTAACTAACTTTTAAAGCAGTCTTTGAGTTCTCTTTTATGTTGACTAGTCATGCATAAAATAGGTCATTCTTTATTCAAATGTGTCTCTTTAGGGTTTCAAGGGGTATACTCAACCATAACATAAAGGAAGCTGCTGGTTGCATTTGTTTTATTTCAAGCCCAGCTCTTTTCTAGTTACAGATTTTCCTTGCTTTTTTTTTTAAGATTTTATTTGTTTATTTGAGAGTTAGAGTTACAGACAGAGGGAGAGACAGAAAGGTCTTCCATCTGCAGATTCACTCTCCAAATGGCCACAAAGACTGGAGCTGTGCTGATCTGAAGCCAGGAACCAGGAGTTTCTTCTGGGTCTCCCACATGGGTACAGGGGCTCAAGCACTTAGTCTTATACTGCTTTCCCAGGCATTAGCAGAGAGCTGGATTGAAGAAGAGCAGCCAGGACTCGAACTGACACCTATGTGGGGTGCCAGCATCACAGTGGAGGCATAACCTGCTACACAACAACACTGGCCCCAGATTATTATCTCTGTACCACTTTCTCTTAAGGTAAAAAAAATCTTCATCTATAGAAAAGTTAGTATATAAAAAAGTTTCCATAGGAACATTCAGTGAAAAGCTTGTGTGATCCAAAAAATTGATTACCTTTAATATTAAAACACATCCCATCCTAAATCTGGTTACCCTAAAAACATCAATCGGTTGTTTGTTGTTTTTTGTCTCCTTGTGCATGTGGTTACATATAGTTCAACACTTAAAGTCTACATAATTTCACCCATTGTATCTTTCCCTGATTTGGATTTATTCAGTTAAATATAGGGTGATCATATCACTTATTATAGCTTCAACCAATTTGTCCATTATGGAAAGAAAATTAATTAGTTAATATGTCAGCTGGGACAATGGAGGTAGGAATAAGAGATGAAAATACAGAGAAGGAGGAAGAGAGGAATGTTGACAGTCTCATTATTGCTTGTGATGATTTAGTTCTCTTAAGAATCTGGTCTTGCATATTCACCCACAGTCCCACTTACAAAACTCTGGGTATACTGTTATATTTTCTTGATGATTTTTCTGTATCTGTCTGAAGCCTGAAGTATGAAGTTTTAAAAATGGAAAATGCAGCAACAAACTGCATTTTTCTATAGTTTTCTTGCTTGATAATGTGTTAGGTAAGTGATCTTTTAAATTTGACTCTCCAGCACACAGACACACACCTACATTGAATTTTTTCTAGAAAAATTACTGAGACAACTAAACATAGATCTTTTTCAGATATTATTTTAAGAGGAGAAAAAATTCCTTGATAGCCATGTTTATGATAGCCAACAAATAAGCAGTAAAAACAGAAAAATCTGCTCTGGGAAGAGTTCCATGACTAATTCTACTTGATGTCATTCCCACCAACTGTAAAAACATACTTCTATTTATTGTATGACTATGTCAATACCTGATCAATTAAATGAATTTTGTTCATTTTTTATTGTGAGGAAAAGTGTACCATGAAAATAAATTTCATCTTTTCCTTGAAGCTATTTTTAATATATTTGTAAATTTTTGGTTAGAAAATGGTTTTAAAAAAGAATACAGCCAAAAAAACCCAACACTTTATAATCAAGTCTTATGACAAATATATTCTATTTCACTGCTTCTTTATCTTTAACCCCATACAAACCAGTTTTAATAGCGAGAGATGAGAAAAATCTTTTAGTTTAGCATCTACTAAATGCTCTGTTTAAGTGTTTACAGCAGGTGATAATGGAATGAACTGAGGCCTTCAGCAAGCAGGCAGTCAACCAGATGCTTCTCCATCCATACATGCCTGTCCCTGCGGAGCCCCAAGATACTCCCAGCGGGCCCCTGTAGACGACGTCCCCAGTCAGCAGGAAGTAGCCAGAGAGACTCATCGTCGCCCCCTTTCCTATCATCAAAAGGTCGGGATGGTAGCTTTGGGATCCGCAAGGAGGGAAGGCCTTTACTTCTGGGAATGGAGAGGCCTACTTCCGGGGAAGAAAGTCCTTGTCAAGGTCCCTACGGGTACCTAAAGGTCAACCAATGAGGATCAGACCCGCCTCAACCTTTAACCCCCATGCCCTGAATCTATAAAAGGAGCTCTCCCAATCTCTGACATGTGACTTCCCCGGCCCCTGCTCTGTTGCTCTGTTGGGGCTGTGGAACCTCGCCCGGGAGCGGAACCCCAATAAAAACTGTGAATTAAAAAAAAAAAAAAAAAAAGAATTCCTGACATGATAGTATGTGGTTTAAGTATGTTTATTTCACCTATCCCATATGTTAGGCCTAACAAGGGAATAAGAAAAAAATGGATAAAATGTGATCAAATAATAGTGTCATATTGGGTTCAGTTAGGTTGCGTTTAACATAGGCAAATTTAACAGTTTTAGGAACATTCTTTCCTTTTTATTTCCAACTCTGGTGAACTTCTGTCATTTAGTTATTCTTCATTTGCCTAAATCTAGTAACAGAAGTAGCAAAGTTATAATAGAAACCTAGAAGTACAAATTACAATTACAGAATAACAATGATTTTAGTCATATTTTAAAATGATTTGAATGATGCATCTTCTAAAATCCAGCATATGAATTAAGTATGGAAACTCTGAGAAGGAAGTACAAAGTCAGAAGAGAAGAAATGTTGAAAGCAATATCCTAAAAATGAGACAAAATAGGCAAAAACAAATCCTCTTCTGAAATGATTCACGAAGGTGAGGTGAAGTAACTGAGAAATAGATAGAAAATAACACATAGGAGCCACAGGAGAATCTTACAAGTGGAAGAGATGTTAGTGGTCATCTGGAGTCACTCTTCCAGCTCATGGGCAAGCATCGTCCTGGAGACAGGAAGACAAGGAGAAAAGCCAGAGAAAAATACATGGATGAGGGTTCTTAAAAAGAGTTCATGGAAAAAAATGTGTATTATAAAAAAAACCCTCTATATATGTATTTCATTTTTTATACTAAAATAACATCTTTTTTAAAATATTTATTTATTTAATATTTATTTTGTTATTTAAAAGAATTATAGCAAGACAGGGAAAGAACCAGAGATCTTCCAAATCCTGCATTACTACCCAGATAGCTACAATAGCCAGGCTCAGCCAGGCTGAAGCCAGGAACCAGGAACTTCATGAGGGTCTCCCACATGAGTGATAGGGGCCCAAGCACTTGGTTTATCTTCTCCTGCTTTTCACAGGCCATTAACAAGGAGCTGGGTTGGAAGAGGAGCAGCCAGAACACAAACTGGCATCCATATAGGATGCTGGCATTTCAGGCAGTAGCTCTACCTGATACACCACAATGCTAACCCAAATAAACACCTTTTAACTACATTTTGTGCATACTTTTTGAAGTACTATCATATATGTAACTCAAAACAAGAAGTCACAATTACTCAGGCTGAACTAGATTTCTCCAAGGAAGCGATGATTATTATTCTTTCTTCTTAGACTGAAATTAGAAATCCCTAAGTATTTGGAGAGTTAATATTTTCTGTGTTATACATGATGGCCCATTATCTCTCTTCAAATGCATCTTACTTCTACTCTGCTTCTCTCAGTTTCCTTTCCAATTAAGATGGAGGTAGGGTTCCCTCACCTGACAGAAGGAAGTGTGAGATAGTGTCTGTGACTGGTCAGAGGTTACATAGCCAATAAATTTAGAAGCTGGGATGAGAAAGGGAAATCATGGGAGTCTTTATCTCCTGCCGTATTAGTCAAGAGTAGGATGAGGTGGAGACAAGATTGACAGGAACAGTGATTTGGCTGATGTAGCAGGTCATACATGAACTCACATTTGATATACAGATAAGATTCTTTGTCCTGCTTATCTTTCTGAAATTATTAGGTACTTTGATGACATTTTGGGGAATAGTGAGAAAGCCTAAGTAGTGTTCAAACAATGAATGATAGCACTTAATAATAGCAGGAGGACTCAGGAAATCCAAGGTACCACAGCAGCACATCATCAAACACTAGAAATAATCTAGGTGATTCTGAAAGGTTATTTGTACCCAAAGTGCTTCTTCCAAGGAAGAGTAGAAAATTAGACAACAAAAATTAGTTTATTTATTTTTTTTATTTTTATTTTATTTTTTTTAATTTATTTATTTATTTTTTTTTTATTTTTTTTTATTTTTGACAGGCAGAGTGGACAGTGAGAGAGAGACAGAGAGAAAGGTCTTCCTTTTGCCGTTGGTTCACCCTCCAATGGCCGCCGCGGTAGCGCGCTGCGGCCGGCGCACCGCGCTGATCCGATGGCAGGAGCCAGGTGCTTCTCCTGGTCTCCCATGGGGTGCAGGGCCCAAGCACTTGGGCCATCCTCCACTGCACTCCCTGGCCACAGCAGAGAGCTGGCCTGGAAGAAGGGCAACCAGGACAGGATCGGTGCCCCGACCGGGACTAGAACCCGGTGTGCCGGCGCCGCAAGGCGGAGGATTAGCCTAGTGAGCTTTATTTTATCTAACAGGTCTAAACTGAATACCAAATCAAAATCTTTTACTTTTAAAATTATGTTAATAGATATTTCCACCACTTATTTAAGAGATATTGTTAGAAATACAGGAGAAAATTGTATGGCCTGAATCTGTGGGGCCCAGAACTGTGCAAAACATGGCAGACTACTAGCAGATGAATAGGTGTTTCTATTGACTTTGAATAAAAACAAAGGAAAAGCAAAAGGGAACATGTCCTACAGAAACACAACATACCAGCATAACCAAAGACTTTTTACTTCATAAAGAATAGAGTCAAAACAAATTAGGTTAATTCTTCATCAGGAATTTCTTTTTTTTTTTTTCTCTCTTTTTCTCTCTTCTAGAACTTTTATTTTCTTTAAAAAAAAAACCTTTTATTTAGTAAATATAATTTCCAAAGTACAGTTTATGGATTACAATGGCTTCCCCCCCCCCATAACTTCCCTCTCACCCACACCCCTCCCATCTTCTGCTCCCTCTCCCATTCCATTTACATCAAGATTCATTTTCAATTACCTTTATATATAGAAGATTGATTTAGTATATATTAAGTAAAGATTTGATCAGTTTGCACCCACACAGAACATTAAGTGTAAAATACTGTTTGAATACTAGTTATAGCATTAATTCACATTGGACAACACATTAAGGACATAGATCCTACATGAGGAGTACGTGCACAGTGACTCCTGTTGTTGACTTAACAAATTGACACTCTTGTTTATGGCATCAGTAATCACCCTAGTCATGAGTTTCCAAGGCTCTAGTCATGAGTTTCCAAGGCTGTGGAAGCCTCTTGAGTTCACTGACTTCGATCTTATTTAGACAAGGTCATAGTCAAAGTGGAAGTTTTCTCCTCCCTTCAGAGAAAGGTACCTCCTTCTTTGATGACCCGTTCTTTCCACTGGGATCTCACTCGCGGAGATCTTTCATTTAGGTTTTTTTTTTTTTTTTTGCCAGAGTGTCTTGGCTTTCCATGCCTAAAATACTCTCATGGGCTCTTCAGCCAGATCCGAATGCATTAAGGGCTAATTCTGAGGCCAGAGTGCTATTTAGGACATCTGCCATTCTATGAGTCTGCTGTGTATCCCGCTTCCCATGTTGGATCATTCTCTCCCTTTTTGATTCTGTCAGTTAGTATTAGCAGACACTAGTCTTGTTTGTGTGACCCCTTTGACTCTTAGACCTATCAGTGTGATCAATTGTGAACTGAAATTGATCACTTGGACTAGTTAGATGGCATTGGTACATGCAATCTTGATGGGATTTTATTGGAATCCCCTAGCACATTTCTAACTATGAGAAACAGTGACTTGATCAGCCCTTGTCCTGTTGATGTACAGTTTAGTACTTTATCCCTTTTAGTATTTTTTTGTTCTAGTTAATACTATTGGTTGAACTCTGTAATTAACACACATTTATTCTTAGGTGTTGAAATTTAGCTGAAAAGTGATCCCTGTTAAATATAAGAGTGGGAATAGGAGAGGGAGGAGATGTACAATTTGGGACATGCTCAAGCTGACTTGCCCAAAATGGTGGAGTTAGAAATGTGCCAGGAATTTCTTAAAAATATTTTACTGATATAACGAGAACATATTTTATGCTTCCCATATGTACAGTTCCAAGAAGACAACCACCCTTTCCTCATTGTCCTTCTCCCTCCAAATCCCTCCCTCCCTCCCTACTTCATCAGTTTTTGAAGACATAATTTTAATCCACTCTACATTCACAGGCTTAGTTTACCTCTAATCATAATATTCAACAAATAAAAAGTGGGCAGACCAGTTTCACAGGAGCATAAACACTATCTAAAAATGGCAATCATATACCAAAGTGACCATTTCATTTCTATAAAAATTTGTATTCTATATTAACTTCCACATATCACAAGAAACATGATATTTGTTTTTTTGAGACTGGCATATTTCACTAAGCATAATGGTTTCCAGTTGCATACATTTTGTTGCAAAAGACAGGATTTTATTCTCTTTTTTTAGGGCCAAGTAATATTTGATACTGTATGTATACCATATTTTCATTATCCAGTCATTAGTTGATGAAAATCTGGGTTGATTCCGTATCTTAGATATTGTGGCTTGAACTGCAATAAACATGGGGGTACAAGTAACTATTCTGATATCTTTTTATTTGGGTGAAGTCCCAGAAGTGGGATGATTGGGTCATATGGTAGATTGATTTTTGAATCTCTGAGGAATATCCAAATTATTTCCATGATTGTACTTGTTTACCTTCCCATCAACAGTATAGTAGGGTACCTTTTCTCCCACATCATCACCAGCATCTGTTTATTTATTTATTTATTTTTATTTTTGGATGATAGCCATTTGAACTGAAGTTAGATGAATCTTCATTGTGGTTTTGATTTACATTTCCCTGTTGGCTTGTGATCCTGAGCATTTTTTCATGTGTATTTTGGCCATTTGTATTTTATCCTTTGAAAATTGCCTGTTCATGTCCTTTGCCCATTACTTAACTAGATTGTTTGCTTTGTTGTTGTTGAGTTTCTTGAACTCTTTATAGATTCTGGGTGTTAATCCTTTATGAGTTCCATAGTTTGGAAATATTTTCTCCCATTCTGTCACTTTGGAGGGTTTCCTTTGCAGTGCAGAAGCTTCTTATCTCGATGCAATGCCATTCGTCTACTTCAGTGTCTTAAAAAATTTCGTCTATGTTTTCCTTTAATAATGTGATGATATCAGGTTGTGGATTTAGATCATGGATCCATTTTGAGTTGATTTTTTAAATAAGGTGTAAGGTAGGGATCTTGTTTCATACTTCTGCATGCATAGATCCAATTTTCCTAGCACTATTTGTTGACGAGACTGTACTTCTCCAAGGGTTGATGCCAGCACATTTGTCAAAGATTCATTGATTGTAGAAGTTTGGATTAATTTCTGGGGTTTTTAATCTGTTCCATTGGCCTACATGTCAATTTTTGTGCCATTAACAGGCTGTTTTGATTATAACTATCCTGTGGTGTGTCTTGAAGTCTGGTATTATACCTCCAACTTTGTTGTAATTGTTTAAGATTGTTTTATTCAGAGTCTGTTGTGTTTCCATATGATTTTTTTTTTGACAGGCAGAGTGGATAGTGAGAGAGAGACAGAGAGTAAGGTCTTCCTTTGCCATTGGTTCACCCTGCAATGGCTGCTGCAGCCAGCGCATCGTGCCGATCCGAAGCCAGGAGCCAGGTGCTTCTCCTGGTCTCCAGTATGGGTGCAGGGCCCAGGGACTTGGGCCATCCTCTACTGCCTTCCGAGGCCATAGCAGAGAGCTGGCCTGGAAGAGGGGCAACCGGGATAGAATCCGGCGCCCCAACCAGGACTAGAACCCGGTGTGCCAGCACCGCAAGGTGGAGGATTAGCCTGTTAAGCCACGGCCCCAGCCTCCATATGATTTTTAACATCACTTTTTCTAGAATTGAGAAGAATGTTGCTGGTATTTTCATTTAATATTTTGTATGTTTCTTTTTTTAAAACTTTTATTTAGTAAATATAAATTTCCAAAGTACAGCTTATGGATTATAATGGCTTCCCCCCCCCATAACTTCCCTCCCATCTCCCATTCCCTCTCCCATTCCATTCACATCAAGATTCATTTTCCATTATCTTTATATACAAAAGATAGATTCAGTATATATTAAGTAAAGATTTCATCAGTTTGCACCCACACAGAACATAAAGTGTGAAATACTGTTTGAGTACTAGTTATAGCATTAATTCACATTGGACAACACACTAAGAACAGAGATCCTACATGAGGAGTAAGTACACAGTGACTCCTGTTGTTGACTTAACAATTTGACACTCTTGTTTGTGGTGTCAGTAATAGAGTCCCTAGCCTCTAGTCATGAGTTGCCAAGGGGTATTTTAATTTTACTCACATGGAATCTTTAAATTGTTTGCAGTTGTATATACATTTTTATGATATTAATTCTCCTAATCCAGGAACATGGGAGATTTTTCCATTTTTTTGTATGTCTTCTTCTGTTTCTTTCTTTAATGCTTTTTAAAATTTTCATTGTAGAGATCTTTAAAATCCTTGCTAAAATTTAGTCCAAGGTGTTTAAATTTTTTTGTGGCTATTGTGAATGCAACTGACATTACAGGTTATTTCCCAGCTATGGCATTATCTGTGTATACAAAGGCTTTTTATTTTTGTGTTAATTTTGTTCTGAATTTTTATAAAACTCTCTTCTGAGTTTCAGTATTCTCTTAGTAGAATCTTTTGGCCCCCTTTATATAGAATCACATCATCTGCAAAAAGAGGTAATTTGACTTCCTCCTCTCCAATTTGTATCCGTTTGATTTCTTTTTCTTGCCTAATAGCTCTAGCTAAAACTTCCAGAACTGTATTGAATAGCAATAGTGAAATTGGCATCCTTTTCTTGTTCTGGATCTTAGTGGAAATACTTCCAACTTTTTTCTTTTCAATATGATGCTGACTGTAGATTTGTCATCTATTGCCTTAATTGTGTTGATTAATGTTCCCTTGACACCCAATTTGCTTAAGGTTTTTATCATGAAATTATGTTGTATTTTTTCAAATGCTTTCTCCACATCTATTGTGGTAATCACATGGTTTTTATTTTTCAATTTATTAATTTGATATCACATTTATTAATTCGTGTTTTTTAAACCATCCCTGCATCTCTCTTTTTCTGTAGAATTTCCACTGCAAACACTTCTCCAACTCTCCCCTGGGAATGCACTTCCTCTGGTTTTATTCTGTTATCTTCCCTCTGATAAAAATCACATGTATTTTCCTATTTTCCTTATTCAACCATCTTGGTATCTCTTCATTAGCCAGTATGTATCATAGCAAACTGGAGGATTTTTACTGAACTGATACTGCTCTAGCAATAAGGAAATAAGGACATATTATTACTGTTAGCCTTTTTTTTTTTTTTTTTTTTTTTTTGGACAGGCAGAGTGGATAGTGAGAGAGAGAGACAGAGAGAAAGGTCTTCCTTTTGCAGTTGGTTCACCCTCCAATGGCCGCTGCTGCCGGCGCATCGCGCTGATCCGAAGCCAGGAGCCAAGTGCTTCTCCTGGTCTCCTGTGCGGGTGCAGTGCCCAAGCACTTGGGCCATCCTCCACTGCCCTCCCGGGCCATAGCAGAGAGCTGGCCTGGAAGAGGGGCAGCCGGGATAGAATCCGGCACCCCAACCGGGACTAGAACCCGGTGTGCCGGCGCCACAAGGCAGAGGATTAGCCTGTTAAGCCATGGCGCCGGCTACTGTTAGCCTTTCTGTCAGACAGTGGAACTTATCTTGCCAATTGATAGAATGCCAACTCAAAGTCTTGGTGTTACAGGTTTTTTTTTTTTTTTTTTGTTTGTTTGTTTTTGTTTGTTTTTTTTTCCTGGTATTGTTTTTACTTTCTGCAAATCCTGGATTAGTGCCCTCCATTCTTGATAAAACAATCTCAGGAAAATTTTCTTTTTTAAAAAAAAAGATTATTTATTTATTTATTTGACAGGTATAGTTACAGACAGTGAAAGAGAGAGACAGAGAGAAAGGTCTTCCATCCAATGCTTCACCCCCACAAATGGCTGCAATAGCCAGAGCTACGCTGATTCGAAGCCAGGAGCCAGGTGCTTCCTCCTGGTCTCCCATGTGGGTGCAGGGGCCCAAGCGCTTGAGCCATCTTCCACTGCTTTCCCAGGTCACAGCAGAGAGCTGGACTAGAACCTGGTGCCCATATGGGATGCCAGCGCCACAGGCAGACAATTAACCTAGTGCGCCACGGCGCCGGCCCCAGGAAAAAATTCTTTACACAAATGCATCATGGTACAGAAGTGTTATTCACATGTATATGGTTCCTATATTTGATTTTGTTATAAACAACTGTATCTGTAGGAATGTAATTTAGTGAGATGTATGCAAAAATAGGTGGTGAGTGGTTCCTAAGACAAAGAGAGCAGAGTCAACCTAACTGCTCCCATCTTAACATCCATGTCACCTTTCATCTTACTTAATTTTCTAAATATCTATCTGCATTTCATTGCAGGGTTTTAATATTTTCCTTTGGGGGCCGGCGCCATGGCTCACTTGGTTAATCCTTTGCCTGTGGTGCCGGCATCCCATATGGGTGCAGGGTTCTAGTCCCAGTTGCTCCTCTTCCAGTCCAGCTCTCTGCTGTGGCCCGGGAAGGCAGTGGAAGATGGCTCAAGTGCTTGGGCCCTACACTCACGTGGGAGACCAGGAGGAAGCACCTGGCTATTGCCTTCAAATTGGCACAGCACTGGCCGTAGCGGCCATTTGGGGAGTGAACCAACAGAAGGAAGACCTTTCTCTCTGTCTCTCTCTCTCTCACTGTCTGTAACTCTACTTGTCAAATAAAAAAATATTTTCCTATGATGGTTACATACAAGGCTGTATTTTTCCATATTGAATTCAGATAGAATATAAAGGAAAATACTCCATTTTGCTATTCGTAGTTTCTAGTTGACTTTTTCTGTAGTGGAAAAGAGCCCAGGAATGAATTTGCATAACATTGGATCACCCTTCCAACTGAGCGGTAATGAAAGTCCAGCTTCTCTTCTACACTAACTATAACTTGGCACATCGTTCCTCAGCAAGTTGCATTTATCTTCTGTCCACAAAGCAGATTATGCTTCTGTGGAGTGAGATGGAAAGCTACAAGAAAAGGTTTCCATTTGTTTCCTACTGCTAGAAGAGCAGAATGCTGTCGTTCAATATTCCTAGAGTACCTGGTTCTCACTGTTTGCTAACATTAACCTAGTTTTGTTATTTACCACCTGAAGAAAGCTAAAATTTGAAAAGAAAAAACTAACGGGGAGTAAGCAGATATAATTATTTTCAGTTCTAACAAGCTAATGGAAGATATTTAACCTTTCTATGTCTAATTCTTTTGAAATGTAAGGAAGGAGTATAATTAATTTATAAATCAGAGAGTAAATTTTAAACTGAAAAAGGACATTATGGTGATAATAGTATGATACCTTATGTTTGCATATTATAAATAAGCTATATGTCTGTTTTTATTGACTTACGTCTTAGATTAATTTCCTCCTTCGTTATTAACTGTTTTGAGTAGGACAGGATCAATATCACCACCTAACATGGACTTAGGCATCCTAAGTTTCTACCTATTTAAAAATGAGTCCAAGGAATTACACATACAGTGTTAGATACAGTCTAGTCCAATCATCTGATTTAATGTATGAAGCAACTGACCTTGGAGAAGTAAGAAAGCTTTGTCAGTGCCTCAGAGCTAGTGACACACAGGTTGAACTGTACTTTAGATCTTCCTGTTTTAAATGCCACTATTTTTATTGTTTATAACTATTCATGGGAAATGTTTAAGGTGGAAGGGCTGGGTTTATCCTTAAAATATTTTGTCAAATGATATTCTCTGCAGCTTGAATAGGATAAACAGAGCACCCTTTTAGAAATGCCAGCTGAAAAGTCTCTTGAACCTTCCAACACAGGTTAGAAGCTCCCTCACAGATGAAAGCTCCCTCAGTAAGTCCTGGTTATCCGTAGTCCAGCAATTGCAGTGTCCTGGTACTTCTGGGAGTGCATTGTATTGAAACTAATCAAGACCCACATAACCAATGCTAACTGCACAGGTTTGCAAGAACTGACCCACTGCACAATGTAAAGTGTACCTGTCCAATATTTGGGTAGTTCCTTGACTTAAAAATAATAGAATTGAATCCATGTTTTTATACAAGGAGTAATTGGTAATAGTTTCCCTGTTCATTTTTAGAAGTATTCCGGTTTGAGTGATAAATTACATGGCCATTGTATAGATATGTTTGCTGCACAATGGAATGCATTCATGTTAGCTTGAATGTAGAATGGAAGTACACAAATTAAAATGAACCAGCACTCATAGCAGTGCCATTAGCTTTAGTGCCATTCATTCCCTAGATCATTCTGTAGTATTTAAACTTTAGCTAATATTTATTGAGCGTTGTGCGCTAGACAATGTGTAGGAAACCAGAGACCCAACTATGACTACACACTTAAATTCTTTCTTAAGAGAGGTAGATGATAAATGTAAACAAAAATATCACAACTCATTTAGCAGTCAATAAGAAACTACCATCACCATTGCATAAGTCAGGAAATAGGCTGGTAAACCTTTCCTATCTTGCTTATTATCACACAGATTGTACATAAAAATGCTAGCATTCTCTCATTATTAAATCTATATTATCTCTACATCATTTTACCTTGAAGGCATAATTGAGAGGTGCCTTATAGCATCTTCTGCTTGCTATGTAGGAGGACTGAACAAAGGTGATAGTGAAAAGGAATGGGTGGCCCGCAACTTTATGCAGCGCTTTCCGGAGTTGCCAGGACTACCAAAAAGTGGTATTCCTTAGGCCGTGCCAGGGGACTTGTGGACTCATGTGGATTTACTAGTAGGGACACCATGGCTTCTAGGCCCACAGAGTGACCTGATATTGCGTAGATCCTTCCGACGTCTTGGACTGTCATTCTACCTACCATCCAAATCCAAAGAATAGTTGATTCCACTTAAATTCTCTCAGAAATTATTGTCTTCTTTCCAACAATGTACCTCATCCTTGAAGAGGAAACTTTTCTTCAGATGTCCACAATCTCTAAAATTATGAGAGACCAAAAGAAAACAAAATGAGAAAAAGAAAATAGAAAAACAAAGAAATGAAAGAACTTTAGAAACCATGAAGCAAACAAAATATTATGATGTAATAAAAAAGGCAGTGATTTGATGTTTGTCAAGTTAAAAAAATAAAAACAAAACAGTGATTCTTTTTGATGTGCTAGCAAAGTGCAGTGCTCTGAGGATGTTAAAGAAGTGGCATGGACCTCCTGACTCTCCCACTCACTCTCCTCACATATACCTGAAAAAGACAGAAGAAAATAATTGTCATACCATCCATGAAGGGTATGGATTTATGCCTGATCACTGAATTATAACAAGGAAAAGGAGTAATTTTTTTTAACAAGCAAGAGGGGCATTCATTGCCCACATAGCCATTGGGCTTTACTTAAAAGAAATTTTCTTATTAACAAGAAAAAATGGACTGGCTGTTTTTTGTGTACCAAAAAAAAAGTTGAAATAACTACTCTTATTAATCTAGGTTTGTATTATAGAAACTCAAGCACAAAGTGGGGCTTTTATTTTTCTTTATTTGATGTAATCCAGAAGAGATACCCAGGGCTGGAATCATGTCAGAATTGCCCAGGCATGTCGTTCGTCTTTGCCACCTTGATGATGTGGCTTAGCTCCTCATCTATCAAGGAAGTTTTTGTATTTCCATCTAGCTATTTCACTGTAATTCACAAAACATCCCTGGGCTCTCTGTCTCTCTCTCTCTCACTGTCCACTCTGTCAAAAAAAAAATTAAAAAATTAAAAATTAAAAATTAAAAGAAAACATCCCTGGAGACTCTTTATGTCAACTTTTACTTGCATCCCTTTGCACTTCCCATCTGCAAGGGAGGCTACAAATCAGAGTTTTTCAGACGAGCTTACTGGCTCAACCAATAATGCAGAGATTCTCAAGTAGAGGAAGTTGGGGAGAATGACTATTGAGGAGAACACTGTCAGTCTCTGTTCCAGATGGAGATTATATTTTATTGTGGAAAGCCCATTATGGCAGTAAAACAGAGGTCTCTAACCTAATGAGCATTTCTCTAAGATAGTGGCTGCTCTGAAGATAATTTCTTTGCTAGCTTGATTCTAGGTTTCCCAGAGGCCCAGAGACAGGGCCTGCATAGTCTTCTCCTTTGGGTGTGTTCTGATTGCTGCTTTTCTTCTGTCAGTAGATAGTTAATACTTCAGGAGAAAGGGAGTGCGGATATCCCTGACTTTTGGGAAATATCAAAAGAAGCGTATCAGGACAAATTGTGCAGATGCACAAAGTTCTTTGCATGCAGGTGCTATTGCTTGGAGATGTGTTTCCATTGCATGTTAGGTCATAGATCCAAAATGCATGGCATCAGCTTGTGAAAGTCATTTCTCTTTCTTTGCCCTCCATTACTATTTGTAATGAAAGGGATGGATCTTCTCAAAGTGCATTTACATGGCCCAGATTCCATTGTGGGTTTTTTTTTTAATTTCCTTTTTAATTAGCTCCTATATTCTGTATGCAGCAGGTACCAGCATCAAAAGTTGTAACACCTGCCTTACATTCTAACTCAGTGTACTCATTGGGAGTGTACACTTTGTTCTCTGGTTCATGTTTTGAATCCCTACTTAGAGTTAATGATTAGAGACACTTTGTTCAAGAACCTTTTGCTTCCATTACCCTATAGGATGGGATGTCCTAGAGAGACAGCAAGATAACACAGGTAAAGGGAAAAGTAATTAGCAGGTGCCTGCCACACAGAAAATGAATACACAATAGGTGTTGGTTATTATTATTGATGATATTAATCCTAGTGGTTGGTCAGTATTATTGTTAGTATTAGTGTTTCCATCTCCCTTTCTTTTGCCAACATTCATATTTGCTGTTTGTAAAATCTGTCTTCTTTTTTCCCTCACAGATAACTGTGATTATTTATATTTATTCTTTCCATTTTCCACTCTCCTTGTATCTTTTCTGTGTTCTCAGTACACTTTTCTGCATAACCCTTTCCCTGCCAATGCAAGAAATCTTTTCAAGTTGTCTTTGGATACTTGTAAAGGAAGATACTCAAATCTGGACAGATGGCAAACGTACACATAGTTATCAGTGGTTCACTTCCAATATGTTCATCTCCCATCACAGGGCCTGCTAGAAATAATAATGAAAGTTCTGTGTTAATTGGACCCCCTCTGCCGTGAACTCTGTATACTCCATGGTTTCCTGTACACCAACACCCAGTTTTTTTTTTTTTTTTTGGCCTTTTGGTTTTTAGCTCAGGTGTTGATTCCTCTGAGTGATTCCTTCGCTTGACCTTTCTGCCCTCTCTCAAAGTTCTTGGCTCATAAGCAGCATAATAAATTCCAGCCTCATCATCACTACCTGTCAACTGGAACTCCGCAGCCAGGTGAAGGGTAGACTAGGAATCCATATCTTGTCACCAGCGCATGCTGTATCTCTAACAGTTCATTACCATACCGTGCACAAGCATCCTGCTTTTAATTAGTTACGTGGTATGATAATTAAGTAGTATTTCTCTGCAGTTTCCTCTTAAGTGGGGAAGAAAGGGTGGGAAGAGGTTGGCCTGCAAAGGAAAGGGGTGCTAAAGCTAAGTAGTAAGTTTTAAGTAATTGTGACCCTGAGGACAAAATAGCAAACTCTCAAGGGAAGAAAATGAAATACTTGCATTATGTTAAATACAAAACCCAAGAAACAAAGCCTCCCTCTTTCAATTCCTGCTGGTAGTTACTTGAATGAAAAAAAAAACTTTCTAAATTTAAAACAAATATAAAAACATGTGTGCAAGCCAAAGAATGTCTTTTGTTATTCTGTCTTGTTTTTAAATGAGAACACTACTTAGGACGGTACTTCAAAAAGTTTATGGGAAATAGAACTCAAGGATAAGTTTATTTGGTGCAGAAATGTTTGAAATCCATGCATATGAGATAAGTCTTCTAAAAGTTACTAGAAAATGCCTATTAGGAAAAAATATACATGGATTTGAATTTTCTGCAACCAAGAAGCTTATCTTTTAATTATATTTTCCACGAACATTTTGATGAATCCTTGTTATAAGGCTTGTGCAGTCTAGAAAAGGAAACTACCAACATCCTTAACTGACTAAATAACCCTAATGGGGTCTTGATATTTCAACAGAGAAGCATTTCAGGAAGTCTGAAGATCAGCTCCACAGATCAACTGATATTATAAACCGAATCCTTTCTTCTAACCTGTGTGCCAGTCCTCTGGACAGCTGTCAGGTCCCTGGTATGAACCAAGGCGAGTGGGGAGAGACAGTGCCCTTCTCAAGAACATCACCATCCTGGAACAAATATTTAGATTAAGATGGCCAGAGCCCAAGGATGCATAAACCAACCCGTGTTCTGGCAGGGTATGTGCTGCTGGGTTTCTTTTGATGGGGAAGCAGATGGTGGGTTATGAGCTTTCTATATGTGGATTGGAAAAGTTAACTACATCATCAAAAGGACAGATGTAAACCTGTTATGATATAAAGCTCCAAATGCAGTCCTACACTAAGCCTTAACAGAATTTACACTCCTGTAATCTCTTGGAAACCATCTCTCACTCAAACAAGTGCTAAATTCCCTTACTCCCCTCCCAAAAATCCAACAATAATCTTAAACATTTTAAAATGCCCCTTCTTTAAGAAGAGCAAAATCAACAGCTCTGGTGCTGATGAAAACACAATTTTTCATGTTGTGAAATAATAAGAAACATATTTTAGTCTTTGCCCCTGTTCCTCGCCCAGAAATCCTAAAACCTTTGGAATTTCCTGATAGGAGGTTTTTTTTTTTTTTTTTTTGATACGCATAACAAGCCCCTTTTGATTATTCCTGGACTTATGCTAATCAGTTAATTGAAACAGAGACCCCTAAACAGCTCAGGTGGAGTCTGATCTGCAGAAAGTCTAGCTGGTTACAAAGGATTAGGAATTTTCAGCACCGCCCACTGACCTCATGGCCAGTAGGGAGTGGAAAGGATTGTTTATGAAAATTCTGGAATCACCAGATTTGATGAGCTGCTGGACTGGTGAACACAATTAGCAGCAGGACTGAAAAATGGCTTGGAAGCTTGTCACGTTCTCCCAGCCCCAACCCCACATCCCTTGGCCTATGCATCTGTTCCATCTGGCTGTTCCCAAGTTATATCCTTCATAATACACTAATCAATGTAACCAAAGTGTTTTCCTGAGTTTTGTGAGCCATTCTAGCAAGTTGAGTCTGAGACAGAATCAAGGGGACTCCCGATTTGCAGCAGATCAGTTAGAAGTACGGAAGCCCAGACTTGCATCTGGCATCTGAAGTGGCAGCCAATCTTGTGGGACTAACTCCTGTGAATGTGCTGCTCACCACAGGTGGAGAGTGTCATAATTGAATTGGGTTATAAGGTGTTAGTTGGTGTCCACAGTGTGAGAGAATTGCTTGGTAAGGAAACAAAGGTCATGTATCTTGTGTCCAAAGTAGTGTGTGAGTATAGAAGATACAGTAGGTTTCACCAGACATGTCAAAGCTAACTGTACTAAAGTATGGGCAACATTATAAAGCTTTTTAAAATGAGAAACTATTCTCAAATCAATTCCCTTCAACTGAAAATCAATGTATGGACAAGTGACAATACACACATAGCGTAAGAAAGTTAGAAAACAACTAGCCACTAGGAATATTGTCAGAGTAATGGGTGATTCTAAAATAGGTACCTGGAAAATGAGTAGATTTAAAATGGAATTGGGTTGATGTGTTTAATGTCTACCCATCTCTGCTACTCTTCTCTTGTCACTAACTCTCTCCATTCCTCTCTTCCTTCATTGACATTCACAGCAAGGCAGAAACACTAAACAATCACCCCTTAGTTGCTGCGAGGCTCCCAAAGTCTGGCCTTGGAAGTTTAACTATGCAGCAATTGATTGGACTGCACTGGAGCCATGACTTTGTGTCTTGGAAGCTGCCTCCTTTTAACATATGGGAAACATCACGAGGCCACTTGTTTGTCCAAGTTTGGCAGGCAGTCAACTCTAGACAACTCTCCAACTTGGAACAAAATAAACTCCAGATTAAGAATGCAATCTGATCGAAGAGCAGAGGGAGAGCTTTCTTACTTCCTTTCTCCAGAAGAATCCATTTTTAAGGGGTTTTCCAGAGACAGAAGATGAAACCAGTTAGGTAGTAGACTGTCCTTGCTGGCATCTTTCATTTTAATTTGATGAGCTAGTCAATCTAATGGAGGTTCTGCTAAACTAGCAGACAACATAATATTCAAGGGTTATTCTTTCCTTATACCTTCAATAGTAAACACAGGTGGTAAGAGCCAAGAGCAGGCTTCAGCAGACTTGTTCATCTGCGGTCCTGCCCGAGGGCAGCACAGTCTCATTTTAGAGATCATCTTGTGGAGATGATCTGTCCTTTTCTACATATGTGGTTCTCCTACTTACAAGCATCTGAGTGTGCACCTTTCTCTTTCAAGTGAAGAAGCCACAGACAACGTTCTGCAGCTTATAGCAAAAAACAAACAAAAAACCTCAAAGCCGTGTTGTCACAATTCCTCAGAAATCAAATGATACAACAAAGAAAGTACATTTTTCTACATCAGTGGAAACAATCATTATTTGGATTGAGTCTTATCTTACAAAGTCCTGTTTCTAGACATGCACTTAAAATAGAAAACTCTGAATATGAAAAGCAATATGATTTTTTTGTAATCTTGATCTGTGTTTCATAAAAGTGAGACTGAAAATATTACTTAAGCATATTTTTCAATATTTGGTTTCTTACTAAATATTTATGACTATAAAAATATCCAATGTCTAGTGATAGGTTTATCAATCTTTGCAACTGATACACACATAGTTCATTGTAATAACTTTCTTATCTCTGTCCTGATCACATTTTTGATGGTCTTTGCCACTCGCAAACTAACCAAGTGGTTCTACACCAACAGTGTTTTTTTTTTTTAAAGATTTATTCATTCACTTGAAAGTCAGAGTTACACAGAGAGATAAGGAGAGGCAGAGAGAGAAAGACAGAGGTCTTCCATCCGCTGGTTCACTCCCCAGTTGGCCACATTGGCTGGAGCTGCACCTATCCGAAGGCAGGAGCCAGGAGCTTCCTCTGGGTCTTGTACATGGGTGCAGAGGCTAAGGACCTGGGCCATCCTCCATTGCTTTCCCAGGCCATAGCAGAGAGCTGGATCAGAAGTGGGGCAGCCGGGACTCGAACTGGCACCCACATGGGATGCCAGCACTGCAAGACGTGGCTTCACCCACTACACCACAGTGTCAGCCTCACCAACACTGTTTTGTTTTGTGTTTTTTGTTTTTGTTTTCCTTTTCTTCCTCTCTTCCCAAGCAGTATCTTCTTTTTGCCTACTACAGAGTAGACACATTTGCCCAGTGAGGATCAATAGGATAACAGAATCCAACCCCTACAATCTTGTCCTAAAACTTTGCTTTAAGAGTCTGCAAAACAAAATATTGAATGTTCTCCTCACCAGCCTCTCACCAATCCAGTTACTATGAGTGAATCTGAAATCCTCAACTCTGCACCTGCTTCATGAGGGACTTAGAAGATCATTCCAGACATTGAACATTGAAAGTTAGCAGCATGCTTTGCTTTTGATGATTTCATGTGCTCCCCCTCTCTCCCTCTGTCCTCTTAAGCAGGTGATATCACCTTGAACTCCTTTCTTGTTCCCCTAACAAGATGTGCTGAATGATTTATAACTTGAAATTTACTGCACTATCTTCTGTGCCTTGGTAGTTTTCCTGGTACAGGAGTCTAAATGAGTCTTAGTAGCTCTATTTTGCATAAACTAAAAAGGGCTTGCTGTTCATCTTGTGCCCACAGAGAACACCAGAGTGAACAGTCATGGGCCTCTTGTCCAAAAGATCAGAATCACTTACAGAGGCTTGAATATGGTGTACAGTTAAAACGAACAAAGCTTCATCACAGTTCATATCTGGGAGGGTTCAAAATCTCAAGACCTACAGTCACAGAAGAAATGTATCAATATTTATATTATTCCCTAAAGTCTTGAAGTCCAACCTACTTCAAGAACACTCAAATTTCACATAATTTAATCTATAGTCTATAATTTTATCATTTCTATTTTCCTGATACTTTAAATCAAATTTTAGATTCTATACCACCAAGTAAATAACAGTAAGGAGAACAGGTTGTAACTATTAATTTGTTTACATATGAAAAGGAATAGAGTCTGGAAAATCCTTTTCTTTTAGCAAAAACTCTTCATATATGGTTTAAAACATTCTAAATTAAAAATAAAATATCTATATTTTGACCTGAATTTGAGTACAAAAATGATAAGAAAATGGTTAAAAAAAGAGGGGGGCACTATGGAAGTAATTTATCATTTATTACATTCTTTTTTTTTTTTTTTTTTTTTTTGACAGGTAGAGTAGACAGTGAGAGAGAGAGAGAGACAGAGAAAAAGGTCTTCCTTTTGCCATTGGTTCGCCCTCCAATGGCCGCCGCAGCCAGCACGCTGCGGCCGGTGCACCACGCTGATCCCAAGGCAGGAGCCAGGTGCTTCTCCTGGTCTCCCACGGGGTGCAGGGCCCAAGGACTTGGGCCATCCTCCACTGCACTCCCTGGCCATAGCAGAGAGCTGGCCTTGAAGAGGGGCAGCCGGGACAGAATCTGGTGCCCCGACCGGGACTAGAACCCGATATGCCGGTGCCGCTAGGCGGAGGATTAGCCTGTTGAGCCACGGCGCCGGCCTCATTTATTACATTCTAAGTTATTCTTGTGTTATAAAGATTAACCACATAGAGTATTAAGATATTAACTCAACTGGTCTCTTGTTTTAATTTAGTAAATACCTATATTTCTATCTATCTAGATCTAGGTCCATCTTTCATGTATCTATCAATCCCCCAAATGAAGATTAGGAAAATTAAAATGACAAAGAGACTGATCTCTGATAGAGCATTTTGGAAAGGAGAGTCCAAAATTAGCCACATTCTGGTGAACCTGTCCCCAGCTGGCTAAGCATTTTCTGAAGAACTTAGTCTTCAGTAAGACTACAGTCAGGACACTGCTTATTTCCTAGATAAATAATTGTTTTCTAAATAAAAATGGTGTAAACCACAGATAACTTTGAGCAAACAAAACTCAAGAAAAAAAATGGAATTCAGAGCTATGAGAAAGACTAACCTAAAGAGGAAGGATTCCATGAAGAAAAGAGTATCAGATGGCAGCTTTCTAAATAGTAAGGTGACATGCTGATAATTCGCAGTGATGTTAAGATAATAAAAATGCAGAAGAGCGCTGGCTTCATGAGCAGACACATGCTGTCATGGAACAGCAAAGCTGTAGCCCATAGCTCCTGTTTTTAAGGGCAGGTGAGACGCTATCTGTCATCCCCCTCCTTGGTCTAAGCGCCCAAGGATCAGAAAGATGCTGATAACTGGAAATGAAAAAAGAAACCAACAACAAAAATGATGAAAGAACTTTAGAAAGCATGAAGAAAGATTACAAGAATAAAACAGCTCTAGTTTCTGTGTGATAACTAGGAAGGAATATGCATGATCACTATCTACAAGTGCTGTAACAGAAAGTTGTAAACACTATGGAGGCAAAGGAATAATTTACAGTACTGTGATAGCAAGGTGGATGTGGCTAAGGGTAATAGGATAGAATTACACTTTGCAAAATATAATTTGAAAGCTTTGGAATATGTTTTAGAAAAGTTAATTGTGCACAAACTGTATCACCTGCCCAGAATGTTAATCAGCAGCATCCTCCCCCAGGTGATGCAGTATCTCTGCCTCTACCTCTACCCCCATCCACAGAAACAAGGAGATGGGCTTCTCCGAAGCTTAGACCTTCCCCAGGAAATGATGCCTTGGACCTTAGGCACTGGGCCAGGTTCTTCTCTCTCCCCCAAGACACAGGAGCAGACTAATTGACTTTGGTCTCTCCAAGCCTCACATATGTTGGTAAGGCTCAGGACTGAGGAAAAGGGAGCAGAGTTAGGAACCTAAGAGTTATGTTGCCCTAACAATGAAAAAGTCTCACGCACCCCACCTCCTCTAATTCCCCCAGGTTTTCAGCCTCCAAGGAACTGTCTAAACAAGGTTGTTAATTCCTTAGAATATCTTGCTGTGATCTCAAAGAGGATCCTAAGACTATGCACCGAGATCTTGTTATTAGAAACCAAAGATTTTTTTTTTATCTCAGTCACTCTTATTTCTATTTTTACATAGTTTACATTTATAATACATTGGCATAGAGAGTGAGTGTTGTGGCGCAGCAGGTAAGATGCCATTAAGGACACCCACATTCCCTATCAGAGTGCCTGGTTTTAGTCCCAGCTCCCATCCTTCACGCTAATACATTCTCTGGGAGGCAGCAGATGGTGGCTCAACTGCTTGGGTTCCTGCTGCCCACGCAGGAGATCTGCATTGAATTGTAGCTTCCTGGCTTGGCCTAGCCCAGCTTGGCTGTGGCAGGCATTTGGGGAGTGAACCAGCAGATGGAAGATAATCTCTCCCCCAATCCCTGCTCTGTGTTTCCTATTGTCTCTGCCTCTCTGCCTTTCAGATAAAATGAAAATAATGAAATTTTTAAAAAATCATATAATATATTTATATTGCAGTTCATTTATATTATTTGAAAATAAACATGCATATATGGGATCCTGTGCTCAATGATAATTTTTAAAAAAATCTACATATCACTAGAGAAGTAGAAGGACTTCTAGAGATTAAATTCCTACTTACCACTAAATGTTCTCAATAAGTGTCAAGTGAGATAAAGTATATTGTTCAAGCTGATGTGGAAAGATAAAGATGCCATAATGGTAAAGGAGGATCTGCATGGAAAGGCTTAGAAGGAGGAAGAGTGAAGCATTTCTTTTTCTTTTTTTTTTTTTTTTAAGATTTATTTATTTGAAAGTCAGAGTAACAGAGAGAGAGAAGGAGAGGCAGAGAGAGAGAGAGAGAGAGAGAGAGAGAGAGAGAGGTCTTCCATCCAATGGTTTACTCTCCAGTTGGCCACAGTGGCCAGAGCTGTGCTGATCTGAAGCCAGGAGCCAGGAGCTTCTTCCAGGTCTCCCACGCGGGTGCAGGGGCCCAAGGACTTGGGCCATCTTCTACTGCTTTTCCAGGCTATTTCTTTCTAGGGAAAGCCAATCACTTGATGCTATCTCCCTCAATGGAAACAGAAGATTTGACTCTATATTTAAGGCAAGTACAGTGTTGAATCTTGGAAATGTAACTTCTTAAGCAACAAAATATACCATGGAAATTGTAGACGGAAGACTGAGAAAAAAAGACCACAGGGGGATTAAAAAAAAAAATAGACCTCTGATGCATGCTGTGAAAATAGAAGTATTTATTTTCTAACTTCAACCAAAATTTAATACTCTGATTCTTGCTGTTTACTTAGATACGAATTCTAAACACCAGCTCAAACAAGACATGCAACATGTAATGTATAGGGTTTATTTGGAAGGTGAGAAGAATACACAGGAACATAAGGGTTTTTTTAAGGGAGAATGGGTCAGAAAGAGTAAATGGAGATCTTCATACTAGTCTTTCAGGGGTCTACCCAGGAGCAATCCAGGCAGCGTGAGTGGGTGAACCAGAGTGCAGACAAGCAGTGGCAAAATGGGGTGGGCTCAGTGTTCTCCAGGCCTCACTTCCGAAAGGGGAGTGGTTACATAGTCTGATTGACAGGTGGGTGGATATAGGTGAGATCACATGGGGGAAAGGGGATGTGGCTTCCAGCTCATGAATCTAATTCTATCTCCCTGACTAGTCCCATGTCATTCCCCCCTCAGAGGTTCCTGACCCTCAATAAGGCCATGCTCAATGGCATAGACCCATCGTATCTTTTGTGTCTGCTTTCTGCTGATCAGGGATGCAGTCCCTGCCTGTTGCAGGTCTGGAAATCTCTTCCTAGCTCACCTAATGACTCTTGTTTCATGAGCTGGAGAACTTTCAGTCACCACCAATGGCTGTATGGTCATCATCACTCTGCGAAGTCGTTGAGTTCTGAAACATACAAGTTTATCAATCAGCATGAGTCAAACTAGAATAAAATAAATTGTAAGTGGAGTACCTTTTAAGTTAGAAAGAACATATTTTATAGACTCCTAGATAGTAGGTTGTGATAGGCTATCCTTATGCAGATTATAAAACCATTAAGCCTCAGCATAGAGATTTTTAATATCTCTTTTAATGAACACACCACTGTTTGAGTAAAAGTGGCAGATTCCATCAGTCACTGTACATGTTCCTCCTTGTGCATTATGATCAAAGGCTTAAATGGCTCCACTAACTAAGAAGTTCAACACATGAATAGTTTAAAAAAAATAGAAATATCTTGAAATAAAGTGAAGAGAAAAAACAAAGCAAGGAGCAATGATGCTGCAGTGGTTATATCTTATTGGTATGAGGGTAGAGCTAGAAAGTGAGATACTCAATCATTCCATTTAATTGAGGGTTTTTGTTACCAAATATTTTCCCAGTCACCTGCACGTGCAATAGATCATAAGCACATTTCTGCAAGTGACCCTACCACATCATTGCATACCATCATCACTAACACCACAGCTATATGTTTTTATGTAGTGGTTTCTAAATTAAAACTAAATTTGTGCATTTCACAAAATGAAAGCGAGGTAATCTAATAAAGTGGTATATTCCTTAAAATAGCATAGCACACATATAAGAGATCAATGAGCATAAGAATAGTTTTGAAGTCTTCAAATTTTAGTTTGTCCTGTAGACGGTTGGTGCTAAATTGAACCAGTCTAAATTCTTCACTATTTGTGAAGAAAATACAGCTATGAATACTATCATGTACTCATAGAACAATTATAGAAGATACAAACCATATTTTGTGGTGTTTTTGACTGCAATCTCTTGGTGTAATGTCTCATGAATAAGTTAAAAAATGTTTTTCTGAGTAAATTTAATTCAGCCATGTGCTTTGTTGAAAAGATTGCTCTGGCATTTTAAGCCTGAAATATTATTGGATAGTTAAATGTGTGTATGAAATCTATCATCTGAGTGCAGAATAATTGAACACTTTTGCAGCATTTCTTTTGTCATAATAACCACATATGTTGAACAGCATTACAGTAACAATATACTGGTATGGTTTGGTTAAAAAAAAAAAAGCCTTAAAATCCTTGGGTACGATGAAGCCAAATTCTATCTACACAACTGATGAAAAAAATGGCAAAATCACTGCTTTTACTTGTGGGTTTTCTTTAAGGAAATAGAATATTTATTGGTGGAAAATGTCCTTCTAATAGCTTCCAAGAGTGTTCCTCATAAACCTTTTGTTAAGAAAATATGAGTTTATATAAAGAAAAAGTCTCTTTTTCTCTAGTATTTTGCTATTGAGCTATTGCGTGGCCTTTTAGTATTATGATACATGCACTAGGAGATCAGTTCAGAAGCATATGCTGTCTTGAAAATAACAAGTCTATTTCACTGTTAGGCCATTGTGCTTACCTTTATGAAGCAGCATTAACAAGTAATATTTTCTTATAATTTCCTGATCAGTTGTTGTTGATTCAAAATATGGGTCTGGTTGTTACCTAGAATATGATACATGAAGATATTTCAAATTCTTCATGGAAAACACAGTTAAAAGATGTTTACCTTACTGTAAAAAATTTTTTTAAATCCATGCATAGTATTTTCATAATATACATTTCCATTAACTTTTAAAGACTTCTCATATTAAGGGACTTCTATAACCTAGTGATAGTACACAATTATAAAAAAGATTTTTTAAAATGTTGCTTTCTTATAGAATTCTGTTAAAATTAAATTTTAAAAAGGCAGCTTGGAAAAAAAAAATTCCTGACATTTTGTTTAAGAACGTACTAATCAAGTATTAATTTTTTAAATGGAGAAGACTCTTAGCCAATACTTTTTAAAAGCCACAGAAAACTGAGTGAAAATTCCATATTTAAATAGGTTGTTGGCAATGCTCTGATAAGATACTTTGAAAGCTACTAAAATTCAAAGGAAACTGATACAAATGATAATGAGGGTTAGAAAACAGTTTGAGAGGAGATGGATTCATCACTTAGATTCACTCATTAATTTTGTAGAAAGGTAATTGTGTTAAATTCAGTTCAGGAGGCCATAGAACTGCACATTCTTCATTCATGGATGAGAATGAAGTGAAAGACAAGAAAACAAGCTGGAATCAAAGAATCAGTCACAAGCAAGTAGGGTGGCAAGTTAGGGTCAATGGGGATCAGTTTTAATTCCTCCCATTTTACCTGATAATTGTCTGCTTATTAATTTTAGAGCGTTAATTAATATTACGTATACTTACTGAGTCACTGCAAGCTTCTGAGTCATTTAGGAAAGTCAAACCATGTCTGCGTGTTTACTGAGGAAACAACGAATACGTTTAAAAAATTTTCAACAGAAGAGATGAGTCAAGGAAAAAGACGGGGAGATAGGAAATTTAACATTCACTGATTGAACTAATACATATGGAGCAACTCACTCTGTGGAAGAAATGCTATAGGAAACCAAGTGAGAGATACCAGGACTGAAAGTTTCCTTGGAGGTAATAGAGTTTAAATTCAAACAGCCAGGAAAATTGTGTCGCTTGTTACAATGTTCAGCCAGATATCTCAGCTGATTCTATATTATGTCTTGCTGTTTTGTGTCTATGGCTGCAAATACTTAGATCAAATCTATAATTTTGTACAGGAAAGTACAATAGGGACTGGCATTGTGGCATAGTAAGTTAAGCAGCCACCTTCAATGCTGGCATCCCATGTGGAAGCTGGTATGATTCCTGGCTACTCTGTTCCAGCTCACTGCTAATGTGCCTGGGAAAGCAGCAGAAGATGGCCCAAGCGCTTGTGCCCCTGTACCCATATAGGAGACCCAAAGGAGTTCCAGGCTTCTGTCTTTGGCCTGGCCAATGTTGCAGCCATTGGGGAGTCAACCAGCAGATGGAAGATAACTCTAACTCTCTCTCTCTCTCTCTCTCTCTCTCTCTTTAACTCTGCCTTTTAAATAAATACATACATACATGCATACACAAAAATATTTTTTAAAAGTACAGTGACACCATTCTTTTGTATAATTCAAATTTGCTATTGTACCAATCTTTAAATGTCTCTATTTTTTAAGATTTATTTTTATTTTAAAGACATTGTTAGAAAAAAGGAGAGACAGATATATATATATATATATATATATATATATATATATAGGGAGAGAGAGAGAATAGGAGAGGAGAGTAGAGGGGAGGAGATGGGAGGGGAGGGAAGGAGGTTGGGGGGAGGGGAAGGGAATTGAGGTGAAGGGAAGGGAGGGGAGGATGGGAGAGATTTTTCCACCCATTATTTCACTCCCCAAAGGCCACATGGCCATGGCTGGGCCAGATCAAAGCCAAAATCCAGGAAAGCCATCCTGGTCTCCTAAGTGGCTGTCAGGGGCCCAAAGACTCGGGTCATCTGCTGCTGCTTCCCCAGGTGCATTAGCGGGGAGCTGGATCAGAAGTTCAGTAGCTGGGACTCAAATCGGTGCTCAGGTTGGAATACTGGCATCCCAGGTGGCAACTTAACCTTCTAGCCCCTAAATCCTTCTTACAAAGTGAAGCTTGTATGACTTCTCAAGAAAGGTACCCAGTGATGTTGGAAAGCAGAAAAGACAGAAGAAAAAGAAAGGAAAGAATGAAGACTAAGAAAAGTAACCATATATACTAGCAAAAGAATTCTCTCTATTTTGTGTTTCTTTCACCTCTCAGGGTTCAGAGGGAAGGAGTATAATTCTATAGGTTGGATGCACTCCATCTGTATATAAGTACCCATTTTATCACTCAGCTAAAATTCCTGGAAACTCCAGCATTTGGATCTGTTAAAAGGGGGTTAGAGAACAGGACTTGGATCTAAGGCTTAACAACCTCTGATCTTCCAATCTAAATTTAGAACTTGAAACCTACCCAAAATGCCCTTCTTTAAGGAGCACAGACCCTCCCATGGGAATCATGCTGAAGACCTTGTCCAGAAGTGTCCCCAACATGGGAGGCAGATACTCCAAACTTGGTCACTTCACATGTGAAAAGCAGATGAGAATTCCTTGCTGTGCCTGAGTACAGAAGTTTGATTTTTAAAAAAAAAATATTTTTATTTATTTATTTATTTATTTGAGAGACAGAGTTATAGATAGAAAGGTCTTCCATCCACTGGTTCACTCCCCAGATGGCCACAATGGCTGGAGCTGGGCCAATCTAAAGCCACAGCCAGGAGCTTCTTCCAGGTCTCCCACGTGGGTGAGGGGCCCAAGCATTTGGGCCATCTCCCACTGCTATCCGAGGCCGTAAGCAGAGAGCTGGATCAGAAGAGGAGCAGCCAGCACAGGAATTGGTGCCCATATGGGATGCTGGTGCCGCAGGTGGAGGCTTAACCTGTTATGCCACAGCACATGAATACAACAGTTGATAAAGGATTAAATAGGGTTTGGTGCTATATGTGGAAGAGTAGCTTGTGGAGCTCATGAAAACACACTCAGCAGTTGTCAGAGTATGATGACCAGTCAGATTAACCACTTCTCTCCCTTCTGTTTGGAGTAGAGATAGTGATGAGATCAAGTGGGTTGATTATTCCACTGTAGAGAAAAGCGAGTAGACAAGGACACCTAGAAGAGAGGAAGAAAAGAAAGTAATAGGCATAGGAGAAATGAATAAAGTGTAAGAATTTTAGAGAGGAAAAGATATTTTCAGTATCCCTTCAATTCTTTAGTTTCTTCCCTTTATATATTAACTGTATTATATGTAATCATAAGTAAAAAAGTGTATTGGGTATTACTTATATCACCAGTGTGCCTTTCTCCCAAGTACTGACCAGGCCTGACCCTGCTTAGCTTCTAAGATCGGGTGCACTCAGAGTGGTGTGGCCATACATACCAGTCTGCCTTTCTGTTGCTCCCTTCATCAGTTCTTCAACTTCATTCAAGCCACAAGTCACACCATAAAAACTCAAAAATGGAAAACATCTCTGAGGCCCAGACTTGTCCCTTCCCCTTTGCAAAGCAAGGAAGAACAGTGTAAAGGTGATAGTCTGCCTTTGCATGCTAGTGTACACAGAGGTCTGTCCAAATGCTCTCATGTTGCCCATTGGTTTTGCACAGAGACAGGTTTTAAATGCACTATGGGAAAGCAGCTTTTGCTAAATGTTTTATAACATGTCAGGAAACCTTTATCGAACATTTAATCCAAAACCTGGCTTTGAACCAGGGAGGCATACAATTCCGTAATTAATTTTTTTTTACCTTCTTTTGCTAATCGCTGATAAAAAGCTTAATTCTATTAACAACTCGACTTGACAAATTGCACCGCTCAACGGAAGCGTTTAGAAATTAATTACGCATTTTATTGCATTAGATCGGATAAACAGCGGAGGACCAGCAAGAAAAAGGAAAATGTAGAAAGAAGGAAAATTGTCAAATATAAGTGACCCGTGAGTGTCTGTTTCCATTATAACTCAATGTGTCTCCTAAAAAATAAAATAAACACATAGTCCTCTCAGAGAGCAGCACCCCTATGTAAGTGTGGTTTTGCCTCCTAAGTGACAGTAGTAATATTTTTTTTCCTGGAAGCATACATTTTTCCCCCCAAAGCCCAAGTTAATCTGAATTCCTAGAGGAATTTCTTGTCTAATTGTCATAAAAACTCAACCCTTCCCATTCTTAATCTTCCAGCTACTAGTTTTAGAAATTTCAGTGCCTGGCCTTTAGGGATTTAACTAAGAGTAGCAAATTATAACAGTAGGTGTAATATTGTGCCACCAAAGTATTAAAAATGGGAGGAAAAAAAGATTAAATTGGCTTCCACTTCACTTCTCCAGTTAAAGTTAAGTGCTCAAGCGGTCAGAAGACCATATGCAAATTTTATGGTTTTCATTGTCTATAAATATACATGTTTCAAATGGCTGTTGAAAGACTTCTGGCACATAATCAAACCGTTCTAGCTCGTGGACTTCAACACTGTGTCTGTTCTAACCAGAAACTTTTATGCAGTAGTAAATCAGTGAATAAATTCACGTTTAAAGCATCTTGCTCTTTCTCTCTCCTGTGCATTTTGCATCTCTCTGGCTAATACTCCTTTTCTTAATTATTTGATAAAATACAGCTGCACTTTTAGGTTCTTCTTTAGTTAGTGGTGCACTCACTTGTTCAGGTCTTTTCCAGTTCAGTAATTGTCTTGACGGTATATACACATGTTTTTGAAACAGTCATCACCACCTATAATGATGGGTGGATTAAGAGGAGGTCCTTGCCCATACACATCTAGAAGAGAGCTGTTCCTTGAATGGAGACAGAAATATAGAAAAAAGGCAATCTCACACAATAGTACTTTGTACAGAACAATGTATTCAGACCAAAGAGCAAAAGAGTAAGATCTTTCTTAATGTTCAACCTCAGTTACTGGTGTAGAGATCCTTTCTGATCTTACAGAGCCCATGGGTTATGTTTCTTCTCAGGAAACCTCTCCAGCCAGAGCCTGGGCAACATTTGTTATGAAAGTGAATATTCCTGGTGGAATCATGAATTTTTGTCAGGGAGAGTTGTGGAAAAATAAGTTAGGGGGCACGTTGAGATTTTAGGAAATTTCTTTGGAAATAGTGCCAACCATTGAAGTTTCTTTCAAAAAGTTGAAACTGAGAAGTCAATCCAATGAAGCAAATTGTATTCAGGCGCTTGGATCATCCTGCAGGTAGAAGTTGGCTTCTTCTGGTTCAGATGTAGTCAGTGACACTTGCTTAAAGCTTGGGTCCCAGCAGAACCATACTATAACATTGTTGAAAGAAGAAAATGCGAATAGAAGGCAGTGGTTTTGTTTATTCATGAAATGCAGAATTGGAGGCAACTACCCAAACAGCATCCTTTTTTTTTTTTTTTTTTTTTTTTTTTTTTTTTTTTTTTTGACAGGCAGAGTGGACAGTGAGAGAGAGAGACAGGGAGAAAGGTCTTCCTTTTGCTGTTGGTTCACCCTCCAATGGCCGCCGTGGCCGGCGCACCGCACTGATCTGAAGGCAGGAGCCAGTTGCTTCTCCTGGTCTCCCATGGGATGCAGGGCCCAAGGACTTGGACCATCCTCCACTGCACTCCCAGGCCACAGCAGAGAGCTGGACTGGAAGAGGGGCAAGCGGGACAGAATCCGTCGCCTCGACCGGGACTAGAACCTGGTGTGCTGGCACCTCAGGTGGAGGATTAGCCTAGTGAGCCGCGATGCCGGCTCCAAACAGCATCTTTACCATGCACATGTGTGGCAGCCTTCTCCCCCAACTAACCCTACTCTTCTCCCTCCTTGGTCTCTGTTTTTTCTTCTTCTTCTTTCTCCTCCTCTCATCCTACTTCTTCCTTGTCTCTCTCTCTGACTCTGTTTCTCTCTCTCTCTCTCTCTCTCTCTGTCTCTCTCACAAACACACCCTTCCTTTGTCATTTCTTGCATCCTTCCCCTTTAATATTCACTCATTTTTCTCTGACCACATTATGTTATAATTCTTTTCTGAATAGCAAGTAGGCAATAATAAGTGACATTCCATACAAATCTCTGTTGCACAAATGAATACATGAACTATTAATTACAACTGATTTATGGACATATAAAAATGGGTGCTGAAGTTTTATCATCAACAGAGCATTTTTTACCTACTTCTGTGTGTCACATGGTGCAAAAATTTTGGGGTACTAAGTGGTATATCATGATCTCTATACTTAGGGAGCAGTCCATGAATATTCAGGGTATATTGAGACAAATTACAGGTTATCATATTAAAAGTTACCTATGAAGGATGCCCACAGTAAGAACTATTGGATCTTAGAGGGTGTAAGACCATTATTGAACTGTTGGGAAAGGAAGTAATGTGAAGTTATGAAGCAGCAAAAGGTCTTTAAGAACTTGATGGCTGCAAATGCATGCATACTTCATAGAATGTTGCTGAGGAATGAGAATGATCTCGCTTCTCCCTTCTGAGACGACAGCGCTAACACCCGGACCCGGAAGCAGTTTCAATCATGCCACTGTATTCTGTATTCCCACCACTGTCCTCGCTCTTAAATTTCAAACGTTATTTTTTCTTCTAACTTTAAAACTTCTGAGTTCACTGAAGCACAGCAGCTGCCAATTTCCAGTGTAAAACAACAAATGAGAAATTTGCCTACCTGCAAAAGGAGCCTGTCCAGGCCCTCTTGCAGATTCGCTCCATCTATGTGAACAAGAGAGAATTGTTACAGTTTATTATGCTTAACTTGTCTAGGACTCTTTTTCCTTGTCTCTGCAGTCCTATTCTGGGTTGCTGTGAATTGTCACCTGCAAAGATATGTGAAAGATAAAAAGAAAAATAATAGTAATAAAAATATGCTGCATCATATACACACAATGTCCTACAAAAATGTGTTTCTCTAGGGAGTTTAGCTGATGTTTACAACTATCACAGAAGCTCTTTGTTCGGGGATTGGATGTTGCTAATGGAAAATGCCACCTCCTGTTTTCTGTATTTCCATGGATGACAGCTGATTACTGTAAATCATGTTATATGGCTGGTTGGTATGTGCAGATGGTGAAGGGTGTTTTATTTCTGTATTTATTCAATTTGCAAATGTATCCATTTCTTAGAACCCTTTGCAATATATCAAGAAGATCACTAGCTTTCCCTATAGGAAAAAAAGAAGAGGGAAAGGCCAGTTTGGGGACCAGGGCAGTGGCACAGCAGGTTAAGCCTCTGCCTGCGATACTGGCATCCTATATAGGTGCTGGTTTGAGACCTGGCCACTCGACTTCTGATCTACCTCCCTGCTAATGTGCCTGGGAATGCTGGAGAGGGTGGCCCAAGTTCTTGAGCCTTCGCACCCAGTGGAAGACATGGAAGAAGCTCTGGGCTCCTGACTTCAGCCTGGCCCAGCCCCAGCCATTGTGGCCATTTGGGGGAATGAATCAGCAGATGGAAGATTCTCTCTCTCTCTCTTTGGCTCCCTCCCTCCCTCCTTTCCTCCCTCTCTCCTTTCTCTGTAATTCTGCCTTTCAAATAAATAAAAAAGAAGAAAGAAAGAAAGAAAAGGAAAGAAAGCAAAAAAGGCCAGTACCAGTTACTATATTCCATAGTTCTGATAGTTCTCCAAGCATGGAAGAATTTTGGGAATACTGGATTAGCTCATGTTCATGATAATCAAAGAACTCCAGAAAGGGATATGCTGATTCAGTATTTAAGGTCTCTCTCTTAAGATAATCGAGGCATGGTAGACTAAATACATCTCTCTTTGTTGATCTGAATCTAGAGCTCAGATTTATCCTGATCTGCCCCTAATCTTTTTTTGGAAGATTTATTTATTTGAAAGTCAAACTAACACAGAGAGAGAAGGAGAGGCAGAGAGAGAGAGGTCTTCCATCTGCTGGTTCACTCCCCAGTGGGCTGCAACAGCTGAAGCTGTGCCAATCTGAAGCCAGGAGCCAGGAGCTTCTTCTGGGTCTCTCACGCCAGTGCAGGGGCCCAAGCACTTGGGCCATCTTCTACTGCTTTCCCAGGCCATAGCAGAGAGCTGTTTCAGAAGTGGAGCAGCTGTGACTTGAACCGTGCCCATATGGGATGTTGGCACAGTAGGTGGTGGCTTTACCAGCTATGCCACAGCGCCAGCCCCTGCCCCTAATCTTTAAAAATGGGTATCATATAAGTGTCAAAGGGATCACATAAATAAGATCAGTGTCTGCTAATAATAATTGATAGAATTAAAAAGGAGAGAAGGACCCAATATGGGATCAGGATACACAGCAGACTCATAGAATGGCAAATGTACTAAATAGCACTCTGGCCTCAGAATCAGCCCTTAAGTCATTCTGATCTGGCTAAAAAGCCCATGAGAGTTTCTCAGGCGTGGAAAGCCAAGACACTGTGGCAAAAAAATGATCTAAATGAAAGATCTCTGTGAGTGAGATCCCCAGTAGAAAGGACAGGCCATCAAAGAAGGAGGTACCTTTCTCTGAAGGGAGGAGAGAACTTCCACTTTGATTATAGCCTTGTCTAAAAAAGGTCGGAGTTGGTGAACTCAAGAGGCTTCCATAGCCTTGGCAGCTCATGACAAGAGCATCGGGTGACGTCATAAATAAGAGTGTTAATTGTTAAATCAACAAGGGGGGTTATTATAAAGTATTACTGACGTCATAAATAAGAGTGTCAATTGTTAAATCAACAAGGGGAGTCACTGTGTACTTATTCCCCATGTAGGATCTCTGTCCTTAATGTGTTTTACTATGCGAATTAACAGCAAAACTAGTATTCAAACAGTACTTTATACTTTGTGTGTCAGTGTGGGTGCAATCCATTGAAATCTTTACTTAGTATATACTAAGTTGATCTTCTGTATATAAAGATAATTAAAAATGAATCTTAATGAAGAATGGGATGAGAGAGGGAGTAGGAGATGGGATGGTTTGTGGGTTGGAGGGAGGTTATGGGGGGAAAAGCTGCTATAATCCAAAAGTTGTACTTTTGAAATTTATATTTATTAAATAAAAGTTTTCTTTAAAAAATGATTATCATAGAATTGACCTTTCTGGAGATTGTTCAAAAGCAGAAAATAATCTCTTAAGGTTAAGTTCGTGAGAGAATTTTTAGGTCCAGCTTAAATCACAGTTTATAGCAAAGCGAGTTAAATTTAAGTAGACATTTCAGTAAAGTTTTCTTTGAGTTATTTACATTCAAATGCTAAAATATTTTGTTCTTTGAGAAAAAAATAATTCATTACAAATGTGTAGTCATTTAGAATCACAGGGATTCATAGTATTGCAAGAGCTTCTAGAGATTTTCCAAATGAACCACTCACCATTTTGATACTATGTCTTCCATTTTCCCCCCATAAACTAATAAGGGAGGCAACATAAGGGA
Source organism: Lepus europaeus (assembly GCF_033115175.1). Lineage (NCBI taxonomy): Eukaryota > Metazoa > Chordata > Mammalia > Lagomorpha > Leporidae > Lepus > Lepus europaeus. The sequence continues at coordinate 72,577,854 of NC_084828.1, read as the reverse complement.
AAAAATAGTGATAATGAAATTCTTTAGCTTCTTCAAAGGTTGAATAAGCATCTGTCTTGTGGGAAACTGGCTACCTAAGGGCAATTCCTTTATATGAATGGCTTTAAATAGCTTGAAGAGTTTCACTTTGACTACACAATTGATTTCATGAAGTTTCTTGTTGGCATGAGATTACTGGGTTCTTTTTCTAGCACATTTGAATTGTGCTCAGTAGTAGAACACAGTGCCAACTGCCCTGCCCTCTTTATTATGTACCATCAGTATGGCCCTCACATTTGCCTCTTTGTATTTTTAGACTGGGCATGCGTTTGTAGATGCTTGGCACACTGGTTGTGTACATAGTGGTCCCCAGAGCCCCCATGTGTTTAAGAACAATGAATGTTAATGTTGTTCCTAGCCAGCAGCAAGAAGAGCAGAGACGTTCCTAACTATAGCTGACACAAGGAGAAATGCTGGCTTTTGTCTCTGTTGTATGTTAAACAATTCATGAGGTTTGGGGTTGAGTGAGACATTTAATAATCATTGGCCACTTGGGCTGCCTACGGTATGTGATTTGTCACTACTAGTCAAATGTACAAGAAGCAGAATCAGTTTTTCAGCTTTGAAGACTTAAGGCTTAACACAAAATGTTATTTACCTTTTGTTTAAATTTGAAGATGCAGCATGATTTAAGTGATATGTACTAGATTTGGGGATGCCAGTAAATAAATAAAATGTACCATAAGATGAATTTAAACTTTTTGCAAATTGAAATCTTTCATATAATCTAGGCATTAGAATTGTTCTTGGATGTTTGTTATTCTACCTAAGCCTTCAGACCTTACATAGGAATTCCCTCCTGGAAAGTTGGTTAATTTTCTAGTCCTGCTTGAACATTTTCCCTTGCCTCATCTGTCCTCTACAGTCTTCACCCATCCCACCTCCCCTCTATTATCTCACCTGCTTGTATCTGTATTCATGACCTCTCCTCTGCTAATAAATTCACCTGTTTTCATTGTGATTAACCTTAGGGATAAAGCACTTGCTGGCTGGCATGGTCCCCATTACCAACTCTTGTTAGCAAGGTTTTCATGATATTTCTTGATCTTGATATTTGCTGTCTCTTTTCCATCTCTACGTTTTTACTACCCAGGGCTTACTCAAAAAAAAAAAAAAAATCAACAGAAAACTTTGTGACTGAATTAGTAATTCTGGATTCTAAAGTTTATGAAATTCGAATGAGGAGTTCATCAGAGAAATCAAAAGTTGAATTGATGTTTGAGTCAGATGTCTCTATCTTAAATTAGCAATAATTTATTCTAGTAGTTTATTGTTTCAGCTGATCTGTGTAAGAAGCGAGAATATGTTTTGTGAAAAGAAAGTGTTGCTCAAGGCTGCATATCTCGGCAAGGAGCAGACTAAACTCATACAACAGATAAAGATGAATGTATGGGCAGTTAACCTTCTGCCTCTTTAATAGATCCCAACAAAGGCATGAGCTGGCCGTCCACTGTCCGCTTGAGTATTTTGTCCAGCATCTAGAATGGATATAGGTACATGAACAGTAGTGAGTTTGCTTTCCTTTTCCTTTCCTAGCTTTCGTTGTCCCCTCTTCTCCTTTTTTTATTTGCTTTTTAAAAAAAAATCACAACTTTATCCAAAAGAACTTGAAAATAGCTATTATAGCTAGTGTCATAGATCAGCAGGTTAAGCCACTGTGTGTAATGCTGGAATTCCATATCAGAGTGCCTGTTTTACCCTCAGCTACTCTGCTTCCATTCCAGGTTCCTGCTAATGCACCTGGGAAAGGAAAGGATAATTACCTAAATCCCTACCAGTCACGGGAGACCAGGATGGCAAGCCTGCCTTTTGGTTTCAGTGTGGCCCAGCCCTATCTGTCATAGGTATCTGGGGAGTGAACCAGTAGATGGGAGATTTCCCTGTCTCTCCCTCTGTCACATTATCTTTTAAATAAATAAATACATCTTTAAAAAAGAAAGCAGCTGTTTAACTGTTGGTAGTAATCTGTGTTTAATTTCTTGGATGTTCTGTAGGGAGGGATGAGTTAAAAATGAAGTCACAGTAAAGGAGGCAACCCTTAGTAGGGGTATTCAGTGATTGAATGCCTAGTCAACAGTAGAATGCTTTCTTTTGGAGTAGACAAAAAGTCTCTAAATCTGCTGGTACTTTGGAATTCACATCGTATATCAGGCAGTAATATGTTACCTCCCTTATAGCAATACCTTGATTATCTCCATTTAAACCAAGACCAGGGAGGATGTACAGCATGGATTTTGTTACCAAGCACTCTGTTATTCATTTTATTGAAATTGATTTTAAATGACACAATTCATCAACCTGGGGACAATAAAAGCGTTTAGAAAATCTGAGTTTTTCTATGTAGTGCCATCAAATACCTGGGTGATCCTGGGTAACTCAGTTATTCTTTCCAGTCCTCAAGTCTCTTATTTACAAATTAGGATTCATCAGACCCGTTCTAGGATTCAGGAGAGAGTTAAATGAGATAATGTACTTGGAAGAATGTTGCAAATTATAAATTAGCATTTTATGGCAGGAGTCATCTACAGTAGGATATTGTTATTGGTAATATGTAAGTAATAATAAACTTACGCTCCAGTGTAATGCTGGCCCTTATCCATGGGTAAATATGCTCTGAAGGCATCTGTTACTGATGTTACTAAAAATATTGATTTTCTGAGACTCTTGTTGGTGTTCAGTGCCCTAAAGACGAGGCATTAAAGGATTTTTACTAGTTTCTAGAAGTTTCTGAAAACTACAGGCTCCCAGGACTAGGCAGAAAAGTTACCAAGATAAATGGACTAAATGAGTTATTAATCATGAAATCAGAGCATATTATTTGTACACATCTGAGATCAATACATCCCTGCCTCTGTCAGTGTCAAAAGTAAGTACAATTTAGTCCATTTTAAAGACCTGATAAGGATTGTTATCAGCCAGGAAACAAATGCTAGCCTTTTGCACATCATTCCACATAGACATATGGGTGTACCTATGTCTTCACAACTGCACAGGCAGCTATGGCCTGGCCTCTTACTCAGGAAACCCTAATAAATCATGGGCAGGGCATGAGGATGCTGGATGCCAAAATGGTCCAGAGTGGCTGGCCTGGAAACTGAATGGGTTGGCTGTGACACACAACACAACCCTGTCTCCTTGCTGACTATTTGCAAAGTCAAACTCACATTTGCAGAAGGGAGCCTATATGCAAGAGTTAAATCTGCCCCATAGTTCTTGTTTGGATATCACAACAGGTTAGAATGTCCCTGTTCTCCTTTTCCAAGTGTTCAAACCTCAGTCATCGTTCAAGGCACTGAAAGCTCAAATCCTTGTTCCTCTCTGAAACCATTTCCAACTTTCTCTGGAAGGATGGCTCTCTTCCCTGTTCCCAGGTGAATTAGTTATTACATGTGCAGGAATCTCTTAACCTACTCTGTGAGCTCTGGCAGTGGCACATCTACTTGCCTTGTCTTTGTATCTCCAGTAGGTAGCCCATTACTTGGCACAGGGATTGGTAACTGCCACCACCCAGATGACTAATTGTATCATTTTTAACAGATATGTCCTCAAAAACATATCCTCAAGGTCACCAATCCCTGCTATTGTCCTGTAATTTTCTTCTGTACTGTGTGGACTCAAACTCACTCTGTTCTGTGGTCTCTAGGAACATATGATGTTTCACTGTAATTCAAGGAAGGAGAAGTAAATCATATTAACTTCTCTCAAATGGATTCAATATGGCCTGATAGAGATTCCCATTGGTTAGGGTTTTTTTTTTTTTTCCCCCACTTTAGGTTTAACTACATAATTCACTTGTACTTTAAGAAGTCAAAAAAATAGAGATGAAGTTTAGTGACTGAAATCTCTTCTTTCCCACAGTTGGATAAGGTCAAAATTCAGCCTGAAACACTCCCTGGTATTCACCTGTAAGCTCACCTTGGTCTCCAAATTTCTCCCTTTCTAAAATGTTATCTACTTAATTGTCAAAGCTTCTTTGAAGCATTCTCTCAACGTATTTTATGCTTTGTCACAATTTCATACTGAAACTAGCAAAATACTTCTTGACATGATAATGTTCTTAAACATTTTTCCTCTTTATTTGTTCTTTAGGAGGAGCAATGAAGCTATTTGACAATTTGCTTTAGTCACAAATAAGAAACAGTGTGGCAGGTACATATTGAAAAAGGTCAAAGTACATGTAGAATGGCCCTTGTCTGGTAGAATAAGGTATTGAGTTTCCTATTGCTGATTGTGCACAAGCAGGTGCCAGCTGAATACAGAAGATATTAACAGAAGCAATTGAAATATTAGATAATGGCTACTCCTAGAGTTATAATTCTCACACCTTTCACATTACTTTATCAAATCCAGAGTCCCATGACCATACTTCTCTGCCTAACTGAAAATTTGGTGTAAGCTTTGCATGATTTATCAGTCCCACACTGTTCTATGTCATTTTACCAGCTTGTTTTCTATTCCACATTTCCGTTTCCTAATTCTCTACTAATGAGAAGATGTTAACTGACTATTTCTTTACTAATGTGAAGATGACCACAGTCACAAAATATTTGGATAGGAAAGCTGATATAAGCCTTGTTGATTTCAAAATGTTCCAAAATGAACATCATCCCCACCCATTTTCTGTTCTGTCATCATTGTTACCACTGCCAGGACATTTGCAAAGTATGAGAAATTCTTTCTATCATGGGCATGTTTTGGATTTCTAGGGTTGCCCTCCTGTTCGTCACTGGTCCAAGTGTTCACTTCCCCACCCTGCCATATGCATCTCTTTGGATGTGACATAGGGGGACCAGATCCCCATCCTCTTGCCTTGGGCTTCTTGTGGCGCTCAGAGAATGACATGCATTTGGGTTGTTTATCATGGTACTGAGAAATGGAAGGATGGCACTACTACAGGAGCAGATGGCACTGCACGCTTGGCATAATTTTCTCAGACAAACTAGGGCTGGGGCTGTGAATACTGGCGTTTGCCTGCTATAGTCATTCACATCAAAACATAACAACAAAAAGAAGGTAGTTCTGCAGAAAAGGTATGGAGATTTTAAATTACAAGCATTTAAGTGTCGTGGATTCCTGTGGTGTGCATAGAATCTAGTTGCACTCCTGATATTTTATATCAGCAAAATTTTGTTATATGAAGATTTTTTATGTGTATTTGTGCCCTAATGCACTCTCCTAAGTGTACTTGAAAGGGAGATATCAGAAAATTGCATTCAGGTACATAGCAAAAGTTTGAAAACTACAAAGAAAAGTGATGATAGAAAGAATAAGAATGTGTTATAAACCCTGGGAACTAACAGAAATCTGAGAGAAATATGTGATGAAGGGAACATTTTCCTTTGTTTAGGAAACTTTCATTAAGGTTTCACTACTTCTTATTCACTGGGTGATTTTAGGCAAGTCAAAACCTATTTAACTTCTAGTTTTTTCTCATTGGGAAGTGAAGAGTTTGGACTGGATAATTGCTGAGATTTCTTCTAATTCTACTGTTCTTTAATTTGCTCTTTCTATGAGAAACAGTGAAGCTATGCTGCAGAATACCTGCCTTTTGGCATACCTCTATGCAGTGTTTTTTTTTTTTTTTTCTTAATTTAAAGAATCATGGGGTGAAAAGAGAAAGACCATGATAAAAATGGCCACAGAACCCAGATTGCATATCAATGATGAAGCACATTCCATTTTCCTTCCCTTTTTTCTCTCTGTTTCCTAGAATCAATACTTGTGTGCCTCAGTTTTGATTTCCTTTGAGAAAATGGGACAACTTCCAAGAAAATGGCTATAGTCTCCTGAGTGTTTGAATTAACTAATTCATTTTTCCATTCATTCCACAAATTCTGTTCTAGGCAGGTGGTAGGCTATTGAAATACAGTGATGGATAGGATATGTTCCCTGTCCTACAGGAATTGATAGTCCAGTGGGAGGCATACAGCCTACCCACATAAGAAATATGATGCAGCAAGTGTTAAAGTACCAGAGACAGAACCAATTTTGTTAAGAAGATATGGGAAAGGCATCACAAAAGTATATTGGGTTTGGTTTTAGAGGAACTGTTATAATTTCTCCAGTGAAGAAAGGAAACAGTTTGTTAGAGAGGAAACAGTATCCACTAGGAATCAGGGTCATGAAAAGATCTGGCATGTTTTGGGAAAACTGAGAAATTGTATATAGCTCGAATATGTGGTGTAGATAAAAGTCAGGGATTAAAGACGAAGAGGAAAATATGGTCCAGATTTTGAATGGTTTTGTATTCCTGCTTAAGATATTTAGGTTTCATCATTTAGGCAATATGAAAACAGCAGAGGATTTTATGTGCAAAATTATGTATCCTGATCAGATTATTCTGCAGCATATATGGTCTCACCAGGACATGCATGGCAAAGTATCACACCCTGGAGGATTCTGGAGGCTGGATGAAGGCGTAGGCTGGGTTGTCTTTTTCTGAATCATCTCTCCTTGATTAGTGGATGATCCTGGGTCATCACAAGATCGTCTCTTTATTACTATCTCTGTACTAATCTCCTTCCTTGTGAGGAGATCAATAATATTGAATCAGGGCCCACCTTAATGAACTCATTTTAACTTAATTACTTCCTTAAATATTTTATCTCCAAATATAGTATTAGAACTTCAACACGGGAATTTTATAGTGACAGAAGTCAACCCATATCATAATAGTTATGACTTGATGGTCATGTAGAGAGTGTTTTACCAGGAGAGAGACTGGAGTCTCAGACCAATTGAAATAGTCCAGGAAAAAAAAGATGCTAGGGAGACAAGGGAAGTATATTTTTAAGGTAAAATCAACAAATGTCAAATGACTGGATGTGTAGTGGAATAAGGAGGTCACTGTTCATTCATTCAAAAATACTTGTTAAGCAACTACTATATGCCAGCAATAAGACTAAATTTTTCTTTTTTGGGAATGCCTTTTCTATTACAGAGGGGATAAAAGCAAATGAATAACCATGTCTGCTAATGATGATGTTCTATGAATCATTGACAGAAGATTTCATGTCAGGGCCTTGGGAAACCTGTTTAGATCGCTGAACTTGGCTAGCCTCACTGAGGCAAAGAGAGTGGCAAGAACCAGACACATGAAGTTTGGGAGGAAGAAAATTCCAGACATAAGGATGACTCTTTATTTTGGAATTTACATTTGTAAGGATAGGGCTAGCATTGGTGATGCAGTGGGTTAAGCTGCTGCCTACAATGTTTGCATCTAATATGTGCACTTGTTTGTGTCCTGGCTGCTCCACTTCCAATATAACTCCCTGCTAATGTGCCTGGGAAAGCAGCAGAAGATGGCCTAACTGCTTGGTACTTACGTGGGACACCCAAATGAATTTCCTGGCTCCTGGCTTCGGCCTGGCCCAGCCCCAGCCACTGCAGCTATTTGGGGAATGAACCAGTAAATGGAAGATTCTCATTCATTCTCTCTCTCTCTCTCTCTCTCTCTCTCTCTCTCTCTCTCTTTCTCTCACTGGTGTGTGTGTGTCTGTCTGTCTGTCTGTGTGTGACCTGCCTTTCAAATAAATCAATAAATGGATGAACAAATAGGTCTTCAAAGCATCTACTTTTTTGCAAGAGTGAGAAATCATAAGTAGCAAGGCTTTGCTTTGTTTCTTTCCTTTAAAAAGTGTCCAAAAATGGGGAGAGGGAAAGCAAGCAGCAGAAGATGGCCTAACTGCTTGATACTCACGTGGGACACCCAAATGAATTTCCTGGCTGCTGACTTCAGCCTGGCCCAGCCCCAGCCACTGCAGCTATTTGGGGAGTGAACCAGCAAATGGAAGATTCTCTCTCCCTCTCTCCCTCTCTCCCTCTCTCCCTCTCTCCCTCTCTCTCCTCTCTCTCCTCTCTCTCCTCTCTCTCCTCTCTCTCTCTCTCTCTCTCACTCTCCCCCTCCTCTCCCTCCCCCTCTCCCTCTCCCTCTCTTCTTCTCCTCCTCTCTTTCTGTAATTCTGCCTTTCAAATAAATACATAAAGCTTTTAAAATTTTAAAAATTAAAAAAGGGCCAGCGCCGTGGCTCACTTGGTTAATCCTCTGCCTGTGGCACTGGCATCCTATATGGGTGGCACCGGGTTCTAGTCCCAGTTGCTCCTCTTCCAGTCCAGCTCTCTGCTGTGCTCCAGGAGGACAGTGGAGGATGGCCCAAGTGCTTGGGCCCCTGCACCCGAATGGGAGACCAGGAGGAAGCACCTGTTTCCTGGCTTTGGATCGGCGCAGCGCCGGCCATAGTGGCCATTTGGAGAGTGAACCAACAGAAGGAAGACCTTTCTCTCTGTCTCTCTCTCACTGTCTATAACTCTACCTGTCAAATAAGTTAAAAATTTTTAAAATTTAAAAATTAAAATAAATTGGTAAGGATAAAGAAAGCAGAGTATGTTTACAAGTAAAGATATTGACTGAATAGAAGACAGGTTAGGTGGGAAGACATAGATTTTCCAGGTAGATAGTTAGAAATACATCTGGCTACCTGATAAGGTGTTAGGTCAGTGGACATAAATTTGGGAATGAATATTATAAAGAGAAATTGAAGTGATATTGTCATTGAAAAAGAGATAGAGTATTTCAAAGAAATAACCTAACAAATAAAACCAATTGCCAGTGGAGTTGAAAGAGGATAGGCTATTAAGCCTAAGGTAGCATAGGATTCAGGGGAAGGGATATAGTGCTTCCTTAAGCATAGGGAAAAATCTCTAAAATGATGTTGAAGTAGAAGGAATGAATATTGAGGAAGATCCCCTACTTAGAGGCCATTGTTCAGAAAATGATTGAGAAACAGACTTTAAAAAGGAGTGGTGAAAATTTAGGAAATCTACCACAAGGAGTGCAAAAGAGCATTTACTAGAAAGAGAAAAATTTACCCTGCAACATAGAGTGTTGTACTGGAATTTGACTCCCCTGTTCTACCTTTTCTTCTCCTTAGATTTATAATTTATAAATGCAGACTTTCAGGGGCCATCACTGTAGTGCAGAGGGTTAAGCCACCACCTGTGTGTGAAGCTGACATCTGATATGATTACAAGTTCAAGTTCTGGCTGATCTACCTCTCTATTAATGTGCCATGGTGGCGCAAGGACTTGAGCCCCTTCCACCCACATGGGAGCCCTGGATGGAAGTCTAGGATCCTGACTTTGGCCTGACTCACCCTAGCCATTGAAACCACTTGGGGGACTGAACCAGTAAATGGAAGATCTTTCTGTCTCTGCCACCATCTCTGTAACTCTGTCCTTCAAATAAAATAGATAAATCTTGTAAAAAATGCAAACTTTGTGAATCTTCAAATACATTTTAAAATCTGTGTTTATTTATTTACTTATACTTGCAAGTTAGAGAGAGAGAGAAAGAGATCTTCTATTCACTGTTTCATTCCTTCCTTAAAGGCCCTCAACAGCCTGGGCTGAGCCAGACAAGGCCAGAAGCCCAGAACTCAACCCAGGTCTCCCACATGGTGGCAGTTTCCAAATATTTGAGCCATCATCTGCTGTCTCCCAAATACTCATTATTAGGAAACTGAAATTGAAAGTAGAGCTGGAACTTTAACCCAAGCACTCTGTAATGGGATACAGGCATCCCAAGCAGCATCTTAACTTTAATAGATTAAGTTTGGATTTTGAATAACGAAGAGTTGTCATTAATACCATTTCTCTTTAAACCTCTGTATCTCCCTACCACACCTCTGTTAATTCATTAACAACATAACATTTGCGAAAACAAAGGTTGTAACTGCACAGATAACCTTACTTACCCCTGAATCTCTTCAAGTTCTCTGGAAACAAAGAGAAAATTTTACAACAAGTAAAGGAATTCTTGAGCTTTTGCTGTTTTAGGGTTTTTGGTTGAAAACTAAAACACGCATTGACAGTTAAGACATGGAAAACTTAGAAATTTCCCAATGTTTCACATTTTTGGATCTCTCCTAGGTATTTGAACTCTATTTCAACTCAAGCATTGACAATTTGCTAATATATGGGAGTACAAAATGAAAAACAAAAACAAAACTACTTTCCTCCTAAGCTAGGGAGATGCAGTATGCTGGCCCTGAGGTTGGCCCTCAGATGCAATATTCACACAGATCTGCTCCTATCTTTTGTAGCAGGAGTTTGACTTCCATATATGTTGGTTCCCAGGCTCCTC